>NC_082400.1:17988520-17993618 GCF_031168955.1 Gadus macrocephalus | reverse complement strand
CATAATAAATAATAAAGAAAGAAAGAAAATACATTCAACATTTCGTTCACTCACTGCTTCACCTGTAGTCTTATAGAAGCCTCCACTGCTCCAAACTCTATTTGTGAAACATGCAGACGGCCTAGTGAGACTGCCAGCAGGCAGCAGCAAAGAGATGTAGCGACCTCGGTTTATTTCTCCAGCTTTCACAGACACACAAACACGCACACAGATTGCTTGGTCTTTTTTTTGTTTCGTCGTTGTCTGTTAAACCGCCAAGTGGAGCGACGTGTCTGGGAACCTCGCCTCTTGGTCTGAGCATGTGGGAGCATCGCTTCTCGGCCTTTTGGCTAAGATCAAGTGTAGTATCTGTTCTTATCAGTTTAATATCTGATACGTCCCCTACCCGGGGACCATATATTAAATTGATTTTTGGAACTGGGAGATGGAAAAGGGGCTTGCTCCGTCCACTCCACGCATCGACCTGGTATTGCAGTACCTCCAGGACCGGTGCACCCCTCTCTCACTGTGAAAAACAAAACTAAACTCCTCCTGAGAGTACACCCGTCCGCCTGTAGACAATAAAGTGTCATTTACAATTCATAAACGCACTGTTTACAATTATTCCAACGATATTCTGTTGTAGTGATGTTATGGTTTGCGTCGAGGCATCGGGGCGTGTGTCGAGTACCTCGGCTCCTCCCCCAGCGAAGCTCCGTATCACATAGGCGAAATGACGTGGCGCGTGACGTTCGAGGCTTCATCTCGGGCTGTTCCGCGCGATATGGGTTCACAATTGGCACATTTTTACAAAAAGAAGACCCTACCCAGTTCCAAGATCACTTTTATGGCTATGTCATTAATCACACTCGTTCTCAGTCATCATGCAGTTCTATTATTACAATTATTAGTAGGCTACTGTAGTTATAAGACAATCTATTTTGCCCGGGATGACTTAAAACCTTTGTCAAATGATTTGTTCTCTACCATGAGCTCGGGAGATATTTATGAACGGCACACTCACACGTATCACTGAAACGACTTTAATTCTTTAACGTTTTGATGTTGTACGAAGCAAACATCACATCATCACAGGAAACTCTTTCTTTCATCATAATTTCAAGCTTCGAGGTCGAACCACTTTGATGGTTCACCTGGCTGCGAGGCTTTGACGTTTCATGAGGCATCATCTCGCCACCACTATTCTGTTGTTTAAGAAAGAAAAAAGGATTCTTTCTGTGGCGTGTCGATAACTTGGATCTCCAGGTTTCCTTTCGTTATGCTTCCATCACGCTGATTTCAGATTCGCCTGTCATCGTGTGACCGGTGGTCTACAGTGTTTATTAAAGTCTAGACATCTCCGAATGCTTTGCAACCGTTCTCCTGGGGAACACGCGTGGGCATCGTTCAGCCCACCTGAACGTGTACAACTCATACTTACCTGGCAAGGGAGATACCATGATCAAGAAGGTGGTTCACCCATAGCGAGGCTCAGCCATTGCACTGAGGCTGTTGCTGACCCGTGCGAATTCCCCAAATGTGGGAATCTCGATTGCATAATTTCTGGTAGTGGGGGACTGCGTTCGCGCTCTCCCCTGGTCGTGTTGTTCTAAAGAAATAATAGCTATGAATGATACCACCCTGAGCACGCCCGATCTCGTCTGATCTCGGAGGCTAGCAGGGTCCGGCCTGGTTAGTACTTGGACGGGTGACCGCCTCGGAATGGCTCATGACCCCCCAAAGTCCCTATCCCTCAACCCTGGGATGGATCCAAAAGGATCGAGGATCAAAACGGACGGCTCCATCTGGTGGCCACTGGTGGGTGGTTTTATTTTCAGAAATGTCATGTGCAAGGCCTAGATGATCAAAATCCACTTGTCTGCTGGATGTTTTGTTTATTATTTTCATACTTTGAGTGGATGTAGCTGATGAGATTCATACAATCAAGTGGAAAAGTGTTAAATTGTTACACATTTTTGGGCTGAATTAAGAAAAATAATAAGACTGTATTCAGTGCACTCTCACTTTTTCTGGAAGACATCAGAGCCATTCACAGAACTCATTGTTTTGACCACACAGGGAGTGCAGCCATCACAGTGGGGGTGTATTCACACCTCTGGTTGCGGGAGTGAAGACACAAGGACTTCTAATTGCTTTGGTGTGTTTTTTCTTTCCAATACCCCACCCCTTCTGAAACCCAAGCACACTGAGACTCCAAAATACTTTTACAACTTTTATTTTTCAACCAGAATGTGTTTCATTGAAAAGGCAATCCATATAAACACAAATAAACAAGATCATTTTAGTTAAAAGCTCGCCCACCACGACTAGGTACAGATCTACAGGCGAGAACACGAGAGCATGAGATGAGAGACAAACATGTACTACCATTTGCAAACATTTAGTTAAACATGGAGCTGACAGACATACACACATCACAAGGACAGGCACATATAAATAACATTAATAATAATAAAAAACACTCAACAATTAAAGAACACACACACACACACACACACACACACACACTTGTACTTGAGATACAAATCAACAATTGGCTTGTACAGGCTAAAGTGCAATAATGAACATGATTATCCATAGACTCAGGTGACCAATCAACAAATAAAGGCTCAAGCTGTTCCTCCCTTTTTATGTTTTCTTTAGCAAACTTTTGTTAAAACTGAAGCAGACAAATACATACAAACATCACAAAGACATGAAGCTGACAAAGACAAACAACATGCATGACAAAAACACAGATTATCTGAACATGAACAACCACTAAAGGGTATGTAAACTGATTGTGTTAGATTGGAACTGATTATGGTTTAAAAGATTGGCCTCGATATTGAACATAGAGCAGAATGGATACTACAAAGTAAATTTTAACAGCAATATAAATAATAATAAATAAAAAACGAACAAAAGAACTTCAAGTAAAACTGCAAAGTGCCTTTTTTTTTGAACGATATAAATAAATAGATAGTGCTTGCTGAAGCACTTTAAAAAACACACACAAAGACAAAGACAAACACACACAAACAAGCCTCTTTCTCTCGCTTACAGATGGCACAGGAACAGTGGCATCACAGAGGTAAGTTATTCACACACACACACGCATTTCCAGGTATTTACACAGTCCTCCTTTCCAACTCTGCATCCACGACACTCTTAAAGTGTTCAAAGTTGTCATACACCACATGGTAAAAGCCAGGGGTAGTGGACATCCTAGTGGATGGACAGTAGGAAAACATTTTCTGCATGCTTCCAGCCACTTTGTCCTTGGAAGGGGTGTACCTCTTCCGCTGTCCACCACAGTCTGGCACGTGGCAAGCCCCACATGGCCTTGAGGACTTGTTAGGCATGAATGTCTTCACGGTTGGTGCAGGAGGGACAAAGCTCTGGCTGCAGGATGGCCCACAAAACAGGACGGAGGGGGCCTGTGGCTGTGCGGGGAGGACCAGCAGTATGGGTGCTGCCGACACAGGGGGCGGGCCGTAGGTCAACGCAGCAGGTGGCCTCGGCTGGAGGTGGGTGGACGCAGGAGGCCTCGGCAGAATGGGGGTGGGCGCAGCAGGCTTCAGCCGGGTGGAGGACGACAAACCCA
Organism: Gadus macrocephalus; assembly: GCF_031168955.1. Classification (NCBI taxonomy): domain Eukaryota; kingdom Metazoa; phylum Chordata; class Actinopteri; order Gadiformes; family Gadidae; genus Gadus; species Gadus macrocephalus. The sequence continues at coordinate 17,990,032 of NC_082400.1, read as the reverse complement.
GTGGGCTGAACGGGCCGGTTCGCGGGAGTCCCAGGCTCATCAACAAATAATCTGGAAATATAAAATACACATGTGATCAGTATTGATATGACGTGTGTGTGCTATTTGCTTTCCACAGCCAACAGGTGAAACAAAGTGCTTATGACAACTTACCTCCGCTTCTCACCACGTCTCTTTCCAGCCTGGTGATGGATGTGCCGGTACTGGACCTGAGGCCGGTCTGGCGGAGCAGTCGCTCCTTCTGCCACTTCAGCAGCTCGTTCTGCTCTCCCTGCTGGCAGTACTGGAACAGCAGCCACACCAGCCAGCCGACATCATTCTCCACAAGCCACCTGAAGGTCTGACCGGCGTACTTCCCGAACGTGATGACCAGCTGCTTTCCAAAGGTTTCTGCTGTCTTGAGATCCAGCCATTTAGGGTCAACAACAGTGCTGCTGCGGGCCTCTGCCACAGCCTGGCCTCTCCTTGCCGGTACAAAATGATGCTGGGGTACTGGTGTAGCTGTTGATGGCTGACCAGCGATGGTTTAGTGGCCAAGCTCTTCCCGCAGACGTCACAGATAAAGGTCTCCCTGGCGATGGCATGGATCTTCAGGTTGGACTTTTCACCGAATGTCTTGTCGCACACGGTGCACTGATGTGTAGGCATGTTCCATCTGGTACAGTAAAACATGAATAAATGAGTAAAACTAAAAACAGATCATTTAGATTGACAATATGTAGCCCTTTATTATACAGAAATCTGCTGTTGGTGTATTAGCCTAGGACAACAAGCTCGCCAGATTGTCGAGAGATTAACACGGTCGCCAAATTGCTTCATGTTACAATTACTCTCGCATCAGCTGTTGTCTAAACAGTCACATGTACCCATATTAACACATATCCACATCAAATTGACCAAGAAAACGTTGATTGTCGCCGAAAAGCAACAAGTTTGCAGGTATGCGACGTAGCCCTTACTATTGTAAACAGTGTCGTTAGCCGCGCCTAGCTATCGTTACAAAACACACATTAATCAGCTTATTATTTCAACGACCCTTGGGTGAATATAGTAATGCCATACACCGTTGGAAAGCTTAGATTGCCACGATTAAAACGAGACTTCCCACGGGTAATATGGTTGCTCACCGACAAAACGGCGATAGGTTGACTAAAGTCTACCCAGCAGCTAAAAACGTACCCACTACTTCTTCCCTTTATACACAACGACCGCGTTATGACACGGTCGAAATCTTTTCTCTTTCTACAAAATCGAAACAGCTTAATACAAACCGTAAATAAATTGTCTAATTATTAACTAGCAAACGATGCAGGGGATAACATTTACCTGAGAGAATCCTCCGTCGACAGCTTCACCGGGCAATACCACGTGCTGTACGCTATTTTCTTTTTCAACTCGAGCTCATTGGCTGCAATAGAGTTCCGGGTGTTATAGATATATATGTATTTGTCATTGGACAGAAGTACAACGAAATTCAGTGCACTCACGTACTGGTCTCATTTAAAAAGGTAA
>NC_082400.1:17983580-17988420 GCF_031168955.1 Gadus macrocephalus | reverse complement strand
TACTAATTGACACTTGCTTCTGAATTGATGTTATTTCATTGTTGTGTGCTATTTAAGTTGTGGGTTGAGATGGTGCCTTCAACAGCCACCCAGTGAGGTCTGTGGTTGTCATGCTGTATGTGAGGGTTCACGGCTTGACACTGCAAATAGCACGGCTCTTACCTCACATTATGGAGCTTCATCAAAACATGCCTGGGGCGAACATGTACCACCCGCGCGCACACATCACACACAGACACACACACACACACACACACACACACACACACACACACACACATCACACACACACACACAAACAGTGAACATGTATTTTTCCATGCTCGGTGTGCTGCTTCCTGCCTTCATTAAGTGTCAACGATGTGACAGTGGCATCACTTTATTGTTCCCCCTCCTGTAAGGAATACATGCTGTCGCCGCGGGCGAAAATAAACATTTGCCATATCTGATCATCCCCCTCCCTCCCCTCTCTCCCCCCAACCTGCCCCCCCCCCCCCTCCCTCCCTCCCTCCCCACCCTCCCCCCTCCCTCCCCCTTCCTCCCCTACTCCACTGCTTCCTCTCTTCTCGTTGTGCTCCGTTACTCTGGTTCACGTCTCTTCCCCAACACAGGGCTGGCCTTCAGGGGGGTGTCCCCTCTCACACACACACACACACACACACACACACACACACACACACACACACACACACACACACACACACACACACACACACACACACACACACATTGCAACTACGGCGGGGTTAATTGAAATGATCTCAAGAAGGGTGTGGGTGGTGTGTGTGTGTGTGTGTGTGTGTGTGTGTGTGTGTGTGTGTGTGTGTGTGTGTGTGTGTGTGTGTGTGTGTGTGTGTGTGTGTGTGTGTGTGTGTGAGAGGGGTGGGACTAACCTCTCTCCCAGTCGTGTTAATTGAATCCAGTTCAGCTGACATGTGGGAATGCTGACTGACACACAGACACACACACACCCTTATTACTGCCTGAACCATGAATCTAAAGGATGCACCACTTTCCATATTTTATACTCATACTAAATACAGACAATGTCTTCATATGCAGCCGTACACTGTATACACACACACACTCACACTCACATGCATACAGGTCTTTGTGTGTGTGTGTGTGTGGGTGTGGGTGTGGGTGTGTGTGTGTGTCCGTGTGGGGGGGGGCGGACCTCATTAACTGGGCCCTGGAGATCAAGATATTATTGAATAGGGATTTGGGGGGGACATCCCCCCCCACCAGGTCCGCTAGAGGACTGGAAGGACTGCCTCTAAACGCAGAATGACTCTGAGTCTTTCTCTGTTAATCCGTTATAAACTACGAACAAAGAGATTGGTAGAGAGACGCCCTATGACCCTATCCGTGTGTCAGAACGGGTCCATGGTTTGTGGTGTTGTGATCGGGTACTATCACGTTGCCTTGGTAACACTGTTATTTCTTTGTGTGTGTGTGTGTGTGTGGGTGTTTGTGTGCTTGTGTGGTGGGTGTGTGTGTGTGTGTGTGTGTGTGTGTGTGTGTGTGTGTGTGTGTGTGTGTGTGTGTGTGTGTGTGTGTGTGTGTGTGTGTGTGTGTGCGTCACAGGTGCCCGATAATTCGATCGTGGCGCTGGTCCCTAAGCAGGTGACGGCCTACAACTCGGTCAACAACTCCACCGTGTCCAGAACCTCCGCCAGTAAATACGGTGAGTCCCCCCCCCCAGCCCCCCTCCCCCGGAGCCCCCCGCTGCCAGCCCCCCTCCCCCGGAGCCCCCCGCTGCCAGCCCCCACTTCCAGGTGGCTCTTCTAGCAAGGGCTGGAGCAAGACACTAAATTAGCTTAAGTTATTGGATGGGACAGAACACTGCTCCTTGCTGCTCACCGTTGGCAGTAAAGTCTCTGAGCGTCCCCACAAACACCTCCTCACGACGTCCCCGACACGACATGTCGGCCCAAAAAAAGACTTCCCCCCCCCGACAGCAGGCATTGACCTCCAAACTGTGGCCCCCCGGTCCTCGGGGCCGGTGGCCCCCCGGTCCTCGGGGCCAGTGCCAGTGCCAGTGGCCCCCCGGTCCTCGGGGCCGGTGGCCCCCCGGTCCTCGGGGCCAGTGCCAGTGGCCCCCCGGTCCTCGGGGCCGGTGGCCCCCCGGTCCTCGGGGCCAGGTGGCCCCCCGGTCCTCGGGGCCGGTGGCCCCCTGCATGCTGGTGGCTGAGGGTCGGTTTGGGGCAGCGTGGGTGGAAGCACTTTTCGAGTTTGAAAGATAAATTGAAAACAACAGCTCGCGTGCGTAAATCCGGGCCTTCCTTCGTGTTGAACTTAACAACATCCAAACTGAATCGGGGAGCACTTTGATCAGAGGAATTTCATCAGGTTAAAACAGCCGTGAGGAGGTGTGGAGTCCTGCCGACCACTTCGCCCCCTCTCAGCAGCCCCCAGAGGGCCGGGGCGAGGGCCTAATCACAAATGGAAGAAGAAAGAAAGCGGGAAATAACCAGATTGTAAACAGTGGCCTTTCTCTGGTCGTCTGGCCGGCGGTGTCTCGAGGACAGACGCCCCCGTCTGTAAAGCCGTCCGCTCGACCGCTTTGTTGTCGCCTCCGCGTCCGCTCGTCGCCTCCCCTCCAGACACAGCCAATCAGGGCTGATCAAAGCGCCGGCCACGGCGCCCCACAACCACTCGACGCACATCAAATGCATCGGGCGAATTACTCGCTTCACCTTCGTCTCCGCCTTTCACTCCTCCTTCTCCTCCTCCACCTCCTCCACCTCCGCTGAGCCAAATTGGACCAGATGAAGAGGGAGGGGGAGAGGGAGTGGAGGGGAAGAGGGGATGGGAGGGAGAGGAGGAGAAGGGAGGAGGCGGGGAGAGAGCTGGTGACCACACTGGAGGATGGAGAAGAAATTAAAAGGGCAGGATGCCAGTTGTTATCTCTTGTATCTCTCTCTCTATCCCTCTCTCACCTTCTTTCTCACTTTTTTGTGGCAGGCAGGAGGGTGAGGTAGGATGGGTGAGGGGTGTAGGGGGTGGGGGGGGCAGGCGGTTGACATCAAACCCAAGTGTGATCCACTTGAGAGTGGCTCTGGCTGCTGAAGAGCGGCTTTGAACTCACCAAGCGTAGACGTCTGAGACAGAGAGAGAGAGAGAGAGAGAGAGAGAGAGAGGGAGAGGGAGAGGGAGAGGGAGAGGGAGAGGGAGAGGGAGAGAGAGAGAGAGGGGGTGGGAGAGGGAGAGAGAGAGAGAGAGGGGGTGGGAGAGAGAGAGAGAGAGGGGGAAAGATGGAGAGAGGGAGAGAGAGAGAGATGGAGGGAGAGAGAGAGAGAGAGGGAGAGATGGAGAGAGGGAGGGAGAGATGGAGAGAGGGAGGGAGAGAGAGAGAGGGAGAGGGAGGGAGGGAGGAAGGGAGGGAGGGAGGGAGAGATGGAGAGAGAGAGGATGCCTTTAGCGGTTTCTTGAAAAGCAAAATGGAAGAGGGAGTGAAGGATTTGTGAAAGGGACAAAAGTTGACCAGAGAGCTGTGCTGCTGAGAGCCGTCAGGTCGACAGGGGACGGGGGGGATGTCCTCAGACCTTTGATGGAAAATGTCCATTATGTGTTGTGAAGAAAGGAGGTAAATATCATCCACTCCGTCTTTCAAAACGCCGCCGTCTCTCTTACGTACCCCCGCCAACAAGCACCAGGGGCCACTCATCTGAAAGGGGTAGGCAAAAAGACGCAACGGTAATAAATGAATAATGATAATCATTTATGTACTTTAAGTTTACATTAAATATTGATAGTACTTTTTCTATTTAATTGCATTTCATAACGTTTAATTAAATGAGAGGCGTTTGCTTTCAAAACAGTCTTTAATAAACACAAACATCAAACTGTATGCATAAATGACCTCATTAAAAGATATTAAAGATACCGAAATATATTGTCCATTTTAAAATGTTTACTGCCACATACTTCAACACACAAAGACACATGAAAACAATATCTCCCTAAACCCGCCAACGCGCATCCCTAGCCGAAGTTATCCCCTTCTTACCCCCAAACCTGCACCTCCAACCTCTCTTGACCACTTCCTGTCCATCAGTCACCGCAGCCCGGCTAATGGCCCCTACACTGTGAACACTCCTCCAGCCACGCGTTTCCAGATGTCACCGCCGCTCAGAGCGCCGGCGGGCCGTGCATACTCCGTGGGCGCTGACACCTGTTGGGTTTGGCGCCGTTCTGAGATGCCCTGTTGTCTCTCGGGGAGCCCTGGAGGAAGAGGACGAGAATGAAGAAGAGGAGAGAGAAGAAGACGAAGAGGAAGGAGAAGCCATGAAAAATTAACTGAGCATGCTCTGTTAAAGTTTCATTTCCAATCTCACGCTAGCTGGAGATTGGACGACCCCGGCACAAAAACAAAATGGTAGCATGGCAATATCGCAACGCTAGCCCAAGGGCAACGCTAGCCCAAGGGCAACGCTAGCCCAAGGGCAACGCTAGCCCAATGGCAACGCTAGCCCAAGGGCAACGCTAGCCCAAGGGCAACGCTAGCCCAATGGCAACGCTAGCCCAAGGGCAACGCTAGCCCAAGGGCAACGCTAGCCCAATGGCAACGCTAGCCCAATGGCAACGCTAGCCCAAGGGCAACGCTAGCCCAAGGGCAACGCTAGCCCAAGGGCAACGCTAGCCCAAAGGCAACGCTAGCCCAAGGGCAACGCTAGCCCAAGGGCATTGCGCTGTTGCCTCCAAAAAAAATAGAGAAGATTACTATTTTTTGTATTCTCGTTCCAGTTTTTTTGAAATACGTTTGAGTTATACTTACATTTGTGTGCACTGCTTTGGTGTACTGTTCCTTTGAAGTAAAAATAATGTTGGTAGTTAC
>NC_082400.1:17931080-17978580 GCF_031168955.1 Gadus macrocephalus | reverse complement strand
TTCTTTGTGTGTATGTGTGTGTGTGTGTGTGTGTGTGTGCGCATGTGTGTGTGTCTGGTGTGCACGTGTGTTTCTGAGCGTGGATAAATTGCTTCTCTGTGTTTCATTTCCTTGTTGTCTGTGTTTGTGTGTGCGTGCGTGTGCTGGCTTGTGATCTTAGTGTTAATACTATTTTCTCTAATTCAAAGTGTTTCCATCGATGCATCGTGGCAGCTATGCACATCCTGAGTGTTTTCTCTCAAAGCCCAGTGGGTTAGGGTTAGTCAGTGGGTTAGGGTTAGTCAGTGGGTTAGGGTTAGTCAGTGGGTTAGGGTTAGTCAGTGGGTTAGGGTTAGTCAGTGGGTTAGGGTTAGTCAGTGGGTTAGGGTTAGTCAGTGGGTTAGGGTTAGTCAGTGGGCGCCCACTGCATTTCACTTAATGGAATACGCCCTCACCAGAAGCTTGTGAGGAACCCCCCATTCATCAAAACACACACACACACACACACGTACACACACACACACACACACACACACACACACACACACACACACACACACACACACACACACACACACACACACACACACAAACGCTGTTTCATCCATAATCCTAATTGTCTCTAAAGAATACCATCTTGGCATTAACAGTCCTTTATTTCCTACAGAGGTAAATAACGTTAATGATAATCACACTGCTTCGGTATTAGGGTCCCCTATCTCGTTTAAACAGACCGAGCCTGTCACCTCATGCAAACGCACACACCCCCAAACCCACGCGCACACGCATACACGCAGAAACACACTACACAGCATTACCTTCAGACAAGCACAAAAAGGCATTTCCCATGCATCTAATAGCCTTTATTTATGATCTTGTGCGTCCCCAGTGGTCCAAGGACCTGCATTAATGAGATATCTGAGGAAAGCAGTATTCTGCTGACCGTATTAAGATTCACAGGATTATGTGAATATATATATTCACAGTTGACCCTGTGTGGTACTTCTTTGGTTTTGGTTTGATTTGAAGGATCTGACTTCACTGAAGACAGAACTGAAACCGAGCCTGATCATTTTTCTGTGTTTCACGGTTTAAAACACTTCAGGTTTGCACCCCATTTGTTTGGATCATAAGAACTTCAGAAGGATAATGGGCATAGCAGTAAGGACCCAATCAGATTCCAGCACGGACGCCTAAAGCGGTTCTGGAGGAGCCCATCGGCGCTACAGGCCATGCTGGTTGCCAGGTGACAGGTGGCTCAAGCAAAGCTCTCCTCAGCACCAAACCCAATCAAAACCACTTCCCCCCTAATCGCTCGGTAAACTTAAATTATATTGCCACGGGAAAAAAATGCAAAAAAATAGGGTGTGTGTTAAAAATAGAGGAGTTATCGTTTAATCACGAGGTGCATCTGGTACCACAGGCTGGCACGTTTAAACTGTCGCCAATAGCAACCACTCCCGCGCCCTTCATCTGCCCTCCACAACGTCAAGATGCTGCGGCCTGTCCCCCTGCCACTGTGTGTGTGTGTGTGTGTGTGTGTGTGTGTGTGTGTGTGTGTGTGTGTGTGTGTGTGTGTGTGTGTGTGTGTGTGTGTGTGTGTATGTGTGTGAGCAGCTCCAGATGGTATCGTCTGGATTAGCGGAGCCGTGTATCAGCCCTTTCCTCCAATCATCTTCCTCGTTTGGTCTGTTTGGTGTGTGTGTGTGTGTGTGTGTGTGTGTGTGTGCCTGTGTTTGGTGTTTGTGTGTGCCTGTGTTTGGTGTGTGTGCCTGTGTTTGGTGTGTGTGTGTGCCTGTGTGTGTGACTATGTGTGTGCCTTTGTTTGCTGTGTGTGTCACTATTTCGGTGTGTTTGGTGTGTGTGAATGTGTTTGTATGTGTGACCCTTTAAATGTGTTAGTGTGTGTGTTTGTTTAGTGTTTGTTATTATGCGTGTATGTTTGGTCTGTGATGGTTGAATGTGTATTTGGTGTGTGTTACAATTGTGTGGATGTTTGGTGTGTGTATGATGTCCGTGGGAGTGTATGTTAGTGTGTCTTCCGTGTGTGACTGTCTGCTTGTGTGTGACCATGTCTGCTTGTTTGGTGTGTGTGACTACGTGTGTGTTTGTCTTGGCCCAAAGGGCAGAATTTTAATTATTAGTCTCTTGAGCAAGCAATGATTCTTGCTCTCAACCACACACACAAGCCATAGACACACACACCAAACACTGTGTCTTTCCATTCGCTCATGCACTGCTCTTTATCTTCTGTGATTGGAGCAAGGCACCTGTTTGCTCCAATCACAAAGACGGATCACATCTTCACTCGCAGAACGCGATCATATCTGCCTTTTGTTGAAGGTTGCCAAGTCAAGGCTGTGTGGAGATGATTCTGCCATGAAGTACACAGACCAGAGAAATACTCATGATACAAATCCTTATCCACCAACCTATGGTGGAGTGGAGGCACATTACAGAGGAGATCAGAGATCAGAGAAAAGGCTTGGAAACCAGGTTGTGTTTGGACCACAGTTGTACCCCCTTCTGGTTTAAAGGTTTGATAGGATTGGTTTGAAATTCACAAGGATTAGGTTTAAAATGATTAGGGTTATATTCACTAGGATTGAGTTTAAGATTCACTAGGATAAACTTTTAAGATTCAAGTGGATTAGGTTAAAGAATCGCTAGGATTAGGTTTAAATTTAAGATTCACTAGGATTTGGTTTATTGATGTTCCTAAAATCATACACTAAAAAACTAATTAAAACTACAAAAAAATCTTAAATGTAAAAAAATTAAGATTCTAATGAATTTATAACCTTATTCAACTTTGTTACACATATACATCCAAGCGGTCAGCGATGTGTCCACTCTTGTCCCATCACTGGTGGACCATAGTGCTGCTAACAGCGCCTGAGTCCCTGTGGACGGCTGCCCTTCATCACAGCAGCCAATGATATTAAAGATAATCCCCCATCATCTCCATGCTCCTTCGGCCCACCCAGCGTGACCCTGGCCCCCTCGACACCCCCACCCACAGGAGCTTCATAATGGGCTCCCACCCCCACCCTGACACAAACACCAGCCAGGGACGGGTGTGTTCTGCTGTACTCCACACACCACTGACCCCACCGCCAGCCTGCCCCCCCCCGCCCGCACCACCTCAACACCACCACCATCACCACCACCACCGCCACCATCACCACCACCGCCACCATCACCACCACCCACCACCATCACCACCACCTCAACACCACCACCACCACCACCACCATCACCACCACCGCCACCATCACCACCATCACCACCACCACCACCACCACCTCCTCCACCACCACCATCACCACCACCACCACCTCAACACCTTCAATCCACCTCCACCACCCCCACCACTCCTACTCCCCCACCACTTCCACCTCTAGCACCACCAACACCACCACCTCCTCCACCACTTTGATCCTCTTCCACTTAATCCCACTAGATTATTTACTAGATTAACATTTTGGAGAATTCTGGAGAAGTCAGATGCCCCCCCCTCTCCTCCCCCATGTCCCAGATCAGTCCCTCTGAGTGTGTGTTGGACCGGCTCTGGTGGACCATAGTGCTGCTAACAGCGTCTGAGTCCCTGTGGACGCCACCGCCACCATCTGAGTGTGTGATCCAGACCCTCTGGGTTAGGGTTAGGGTTATGTCCCAGATCCAGACCCTCTGAGTGTGTGTTGGACCGGCTCTCCAGGGGGAGGGGGAGGACTTAGTGCTCAAATTGTTTATTTACTGTAAATTTTTATATCTGTTTTGGTTTATTTGTTGTTTTTTTATCTTCGCTGATCCCTGGCTGGACACACACCCATAAACAAACCGACGCACACACAGGCACACAAACAGAAACACACACACAGACACACACACACACACATACTGGTTCAAAGAACTCTCCCCAAGGGTAGAGATAGAGGAATCAAACACTCAACCCTCCCTTAAATCCAGCTGAGCCCCTTTTACTGTGTGTGTGCACACACACCAACACACACACAAATACACACACAGAAACGGACACACATACACACACACGCACACTGACACACATATACACGCACACACAAACACACACTCACACGCACACACACTGTCACATATCCTCCCCCACACCCCATTCAGCCCCCTCTCACAAACCCGGCTGGAGGATGAACAGACGTGTATGTTTTTATTATTCTGGACAGGCACAGAATTGGGCCCACTTGCTCAAACAAGCCAATATGAATGGTGTCCCGGGGAGGACCCCTCTGCACAGCAGGGGGGTCTGCTTCCTAACAGATAAAGCCCTTATTGAATTGCGGACACTCAGATCAAACAGAGAGCAGTGTTGCCGGTAACAACGGCAGCAGCCCGTGCGCTGGTCCGTCAGTTCAAAAAAGAAAAAGGGTTTATCCTCTCATGTGCCCGCCTGAACATCGAGCACCGAGCAGAAAACACAGAGCACCAAACACGAGAACCAAACGTCAAACACCACCATACACCGAGCACCAAACACCAAACACGAGAACCAAACACAGAGCACCAAACACCGAGCACCAAACACCAAACACCACCGAGCACCAAACACCAAACACCACCGAGCACCAAACACCAAACACGAACACCAAACACGAGAACCAAACACAGAGCACCAAACACCAAACACGAGAACCAAACACAGAGCACCAAACACCACCGAGCAACAAACACCAAACACGAGAACCAAACACCAAACACGAGAACCAAACACCGAGCACCAAACACCAAACACCAAACACGAGAACCAAACACCGAGCACCAAACACCAAACACGAGAACCAAACACAGAGCACCAAACACCAAACACGAGAACCAAACACAGAGCACCAAACACCACCGAGCAACAAACACCAAACACGAGAACCAAACACCAAACACGAGAACCAAACACAGAGCACCAAACACCAAACACCACCGAGCAACAAACACCAAACACGAGAACCAAACACCAAACACGAGAACCAAACACCGAGCACCAAACACCAAACACCACCGAGCAACAAACACCAAACACGAGAACCAAACACCAAACACCACCAAACACCACCAAGCACCAAACACCAAACACCAAACACCGAACACCAAACACGAGAACCAAACACAGAGCACCAAACACCAAACACCAAGCACCGAACACCAAACACCACCGAGCACCAAACACCAAACACCAAACACCACCGAGCACCAAACACCAAACACGAGAACCAAACACCGAGCACCAAACATCGAACACCAAACACCGAGCACCAAACACCGAGCACCAAACACCGAGCACCAAACACCGAGCACCAAACACCGAGCACCAAACACCAAACACCAAACACCACCGAGCACCAAACACCAAACACCACCAAACACCAAACACCAAACACCACCAAACACCAAACACCGAGCACCAAACACCGAGCACCGAACACCACTGAGCATCGAGCACCGAGCACCAACAACACTTAGTTGTTTATTTATGAGCTGTCTCGGAGGCCCCTGCATGGGGCTGCCGTTCGGAATTAAAATTCAAATGAAAACATCGGACGCACATCACAATGTTAATGTCGGACCCCGCTCAGCGTGACTACTGCCGCCACACGTCTCGGGATGGTCCGTCAGCGAGGACGTCTAAGGACCCGTGTCTTTAAGCAACAAACACAGTTCAGAGGATCTCGTTGTGTCCGTTCTGAGGAGTCCTTCCCGTATCGTCGCTGATGTGTGAGGCGATAAAGTTCTGATGAAAATAAAACAGCAATCCTTCCAAGCGTTCGATGTGCCTCCTGGCCCCCCCCCTCGGCACCGTGGTTAGCGGTGAAGGGGTGAGTCGACGCCGTAGTGTGGCTGGGCGACTGACCTCGCTGACGGCTGAAGCAGTGACCTCACACCCTCCTAACCCCTCCTCTCTCCCCCTCCCCTCCCCAGCCTACCTCTGCGTTTCTGGGTCAACGTGATCAAGAACCCCCAGTTTGTGTTTGACATCCACAAGAGCAGCATCACCGACGCCTGTCTGTCCGTCGTGGCCCAGACCTTCATGGACTCCTGCTCCACCTCAGAGCACCGGCTGGGCAAGGACTCGCCCTCCAACAAGCTGCTCTACGCCAAGGACATCCCCAGCTACAAGAGCTGGGTGGAGAGGTGAGGCACGGCCCGCCTGCACGGCACCGCGTGTGTGTGTGTACACAGACATTAGTGTAGGTTGAATCAACAGTATGTGTGCCTGTGTGCGATTGCCTGTGATGTGAAATTTCGAAAATATGTTCACTTTGTTAGTGTGTGTGTGTGTGTGTTCGCGTGGGTCTGTGTGTGTGTGCGTACATACTATAAATGAGTGTGCACGTGGGCCTGGGTGGGTGTCTCAAGAGGGTAGGTGAGAGAGTTTATCTGTGATTATTTTCCCCAAAGGACATTTTAATGACATTTATTGGGGCTCCGCAGGACAGGGGCGCGGTCTGGGAGGGCGGAGTTAATAAATGATAGGGCACTGTGTAAAGTAGGGAAGTGTTCATGTGTAGGCCTAGCTCCCGGCCTAGCCCCCGGCCACGTGTAGGCCTAGCCCCCGGCCTAGCCCCCGGCCACGTGTAGGCCTAGCCCCCGGCCACGTGTAGGCCTAGCCCCCGGCCTGGCCCCCGGCCACGTGTAGGCCTAGCCCCCGGCCTTGCCCCCGGCCACGTGTAGGCCTAGCCCCCGGCCTAGCCCCCGGCCACGTGTAGGCCTAGCCCCCGGCCACGTGTAGGCCTAGCCCCCGGCCACGTGTAGGCCTAGCCCCCGGCCAAGTGTAGGCCTAGCCCCCGGCCACGTGTAGGCCTAGCCCCCGGCCTAGCCCCCGGCCAAGTGTAGGCCTAGCCCCCGGCCTAGCCCCCGGCCACGTGTAGGCCTAGCCCCCGGCCACGTGTAGGCCTAGCCCCCGGCCACGTGTAGGCCTAGCCCCTAGCCTAGCTCGCGGTCGGGTGTAGGCCTAGCCCCAGTCTAACATCCACCTCTCAGATGAGCAGCTACAGGCTCAACAATATATTCATTAGAAACCGTGTGTGTGTGTGTGCGTATGTGTGTGTTTGTGCGTGCGTGGGTGCGTGTGTGTGCGTGCGTGCGTGCTTGTGTGTGTCTCTCTGGACCTCATAATTTCCAGAGCTACAGTCGGGCAGCACAGTGATGGACTAAGAGCTACTCAGCCCCACTCTGAGGTTCAGTCTGAGGCTCAGCAGTGACTCACCCCCATCAAGCCGATGTGAACAGCCTGGCAGCGGGGGTCCTGCTGCTGTTGTGTGGGGCAGACATCAGGGCGGCTTATTGCTTTATGCCCTTCATACTCTGCACTCTAGGCCCGGTGCTTCAGGTCAGGCCTTCGGAGGCTGGGCTCCCCCGAGAGAGTTTCTAGGGGTAACTGGAATTGTAAGGGGTATCTCAACATATGATATATAATACATCAAGAATAAATACATTTGAATGGCATATACAGATTTGAAAGTGAATACCCCCATCTAATTCTCCAATGGTCTAGTCCTCAAACTACAAATGTATGTATCCGAAATGCCGCAAGAAAGCCGGGAGATTTCCCACTTTGCATTTGTCTTGCTAGCATGATGCTAGCCTTATTCCCTGGATACTGTTGGTGCTGTTTATTAGTGTTCATATTAGTTAATTAGTACGGCCTGGGTAGTGGTCGTGTGCCAGCTGGCATTACTGAGACGGAGACGGACGGAGAGTGGCAGCCGTGGAAGATTGACAGGCTGATGAATGGCTGACACACACACACACACAGGGACACACACAGGGACACACACAGGGACACACACAATCACACAGGGCTGCAGGCAGAGCTTCCTCCTCGTATGTTTTGCTGACAGATATCCAACGACTCAAGCTCTTTTTACCCGTTTTTTGGCAGCGTAGACCGTCACTTCAGGGTCTCCTTGGCAACCGGCGTAGTCGGGTTTAAGATAACTTTTAACGACCCCAGCTGAAAGGATCCGTCCGGCCTCATCCCCATCGACCCCGCCACTGATACGGCTCTCACTTCTCTGTCCAAAGACTTTGCACTTCCCAGTTCCAGAAATGAGAGAGAGAGGCAGAGAGACAGGGACGGAGACAGGTAGACAGATGACACTGCGTCTCTGCGATGGTGAACAGAACGGTAAACACAAGCCGTAGAAGGGGGAGCTGTCGGCCGATCCAATACGCAACTTCAGCTGGAAGTAGACTGTGAACACCCCCGTTTTATCACGGCACATTTCACTAGGGCCTCGGAAAAACGTGTACATTTTGTCCCTCTGCCAAAATGCAGCGCTATCAGATGTACACTTTGGGGTTGCTTTCATAGAGCTGTGGACTCGAACGCATTGTCGGGCTATGAACTAGTGGAAATGCTGACTGGTACAATAACAAGTGGCAGGTTTCTCTGGCTCCCCACGATGCATATTCAGCAGGTTCACGACCAACGACGATTAGGTGATCTGATATTTGATGTTTGATGCGTGATATTACAGTCGGGTAGATGCGTATAAATCTTCATGCTGAGCTCTGGGTTGAAGCGATTTATTGGGATGAATGCAAGCCTGCAATGTTTATGTTATATTGACATTGGAAATGAATTTGATCTGGGAATTGATAAGCACCAGGCGATTGGCTGATTCATCAGAAATTCCATTTCCAGGGTTGTTTGTTCAGTGGAACCATACTATGGATGGATGACTTGAGAATGCATTCACCAGAGTTTGAAACAGTTTTCCTTTAAAGGTACGCTTACACAGGGGTTGGACTGGTTTCTACTTTAATGAAGCTACGCAAAATGCTCTGGAGGGACTGGGATGGTGCGCTGTGTCTGCAAAAATGAGTGCAATATCTTTCTGTCATTTACCATGGGATGAATATTTTAAGAGGATGTTACCCAAGGCAATTTTGACAACTGTCTTTAGATATTATGATTATTTTCCCCCAGTTGCTGGAATGTTCTAAATTCTATATTGTTAAGACTTATAAAATATATTTATTTGCAGACCTTGAAATGAAAAAAAAAAGTGTCCCATGCCAAACTCAGGGGCTCACGACTAGCGAGATTTTTTGGCATGTTAGCTGCTTTCGACTTCGAGCGTTCGAGTGCTTTGGGAGGAGTTTAACGTGACATTCCAAACCTTCATCTTGGTGCCTTTTTACAATTGTAATAAGAATTTAAACTGTAAGAAGTCTCAAAAGATATCCCAAACTATCTATCCTGATAGGCCTATGGACCCAAATTCTTGGATTTTGACAAATGGTGCGAGGGTACTGGCATTTTAAGCGACATCCTGAATTATTGAGACCTTTTGTCTAAATAGTACCAAACCTTCTGCTCACTTAGGATACTCTGAGGTCACAGAAAGTTTGACCAATCAGGGGCTGAGCCTGAGGGGCTTTGATTCCTAGAATATCGTTTAACCCTGGAATCCTAATAACTGGTTGACCACTAAACATCACAAACCCTTGCATGAGATGTTCTTTATCACTCCTTCCCCTTTGATGCTAACCCTCTGCGGCCTTTCTCCTTTCCTCCTCTTTCCTCCTTCAGATACTACTCAGACATCGGAAAAATGCCTGCAATCAGCGACCAGGACATGAACGCCTACCTGGCGGAACAGTCCCGGATGCACATGAGCGAGTTCAACACCATGAGCTCCCTCAGCGAGATCTACTCCTACGTGGGAAAATACGCAGAGGAGGTACGATGCTATCCCAGACCGTCCTGTGTCTGCCTGTGGGCATCCTTGAGCAAGAAGCCCCTAGCCCCTTCCTGCTCCTTTAAATGACCACGATCCCCACGGGGGATTTCACCATCGTAGGCACAGAGTTAGACAATAGCTGCTGCACTTGGCGCATTGTGAGTACAGAAGACGGAGGTGCTACATTGCTGTGGTTTGTGGCTCGGGGCAGCTCACACTCAATGGCCTTCAGCAGAAATGTATATAGACTAACTGCTCATTGTGTTTTGCCTCGCGTGTTCACCAAGAATTGGTGGTATGTTTCTCCACTTGCTGACCTGTGTTTGTGTATGTGTGTGCGTGCTTGTTTGTGTGTGTCTGTGTGTGTGTCCCCCAGATCGTGTGTGCTCTGGAACAGGACGACGGCGCCCGGAAACAGAGGCTGGCCTACAAGCTGGAGCAGGTGGTGGCCTGCATGAGTATAGAGAGCTGAGGACTACATTTCCCAGGGCGCACTGGGAAGAGACTAGACCCCGTCCGAAAACCGAGCCGTGCCTGAGTGAAGACCTACCCTCATATATCCTTATCTTCATCATGTTGACTTCCTCCTCTCCTCTGCTTCTTCCTCCCGTCTTCAAGACGAAGACGTCCTCCTTGGCCGACGACCCTTTATTCTTCCACTTCCTCTTCTTCTTCATGCTCTCGTCTCTCTCGCAGAAGCAGAAGGCCGTCCGTTGTTTTAGTTTTTCCTCATCCGCTCTGCTTCATAGACTAGTCGACCTATCGGTGGTGGGGGACCCCCCCGGCCCCCGCTCTCCCCGGTGGTGGGGGGGGGGGGGGCCCTCGACTCCGCCCCCCGCAGGTTGGAGCTCCGAGGGGAGTGGAAGAGGGGGGGTTGTGGGACTGGGGGCGGGAGGGGGTGGCTGGGCTGCTTTACACGCTGGCCATATTGGCACACTTTATTTTTGAAACCTGTCATAGGTTGGAGAAAAAAAGAAAAGAAAAAAAAAACATTTTACGTTGCCTTTCAAAAAGTGACACAAAGTCTTTGAGGAGCGGCCGAAGACGTCGACGGCTGTTGTCAGCTTTTTTTGTCAAGAACTTTCTTTTTTAATTTTTAAGGAATAGAGTAGTTATGTCTAGAGTCCAGCTTACTGTAGTGCTATACACAATATATGGAATCAAAAGAAATATGTCAAAGATTAAGGACTAGCGAGTGAAACGCGAAACTAAAAGAGCGGAGGGTTTCTGAGTTTACACTGTATCTACGATTAAAGCATACATATCTGCTAGAGTTTTCAAGAGTACAAAAAGAGGCGAAGGCTGGCGTTCTTTTGCGATGTAGCTGGAACTGTATTTAAGTCAACGAACTGACGGGGTAGTAGAGAGAAAAGGTCTCAACGCTGCCCTTTATTAAGATAGTGACAAAAACCTAGAAACTTTATAAGACCAGAGTCTCCTCATCCCCTGTCTCCGCCTTTACGATATTAGCACACTGTTTCCACCCTCCTTTACATTGGATGACCCCCGCCCCAGTCCGGTCTCTGGTATCACGGCTAGCTGTGAAGGGAGCCTTTGTCCGGTGAACAGAACCAGAGGGTCCGAGGCGGTACCGAGGTGGAACCTCTGAGAGAAGCACACAAAAACCAACTCTGGACCGTAGCGCCGGGCGCTGGTCCGATTAAACCGAGAGCCTCTTCCTACTCGCGTCGTCCAAACTGCGACGGCGTATCAAAGCACACGAGAAGAAAAAACACACAAACACACGCGTAAACACACAGAGCAGCTGCCCAACACCCTGACATTCTGTCGACGTCTACTTTGCCTGTGGAAGAGGGAGGGAGGGAGGCGTCACTGGGAAAGCTAACACGAGAATACGAAAAAAAGACTGTTGGCACGACTGTGGAACTTGAATTGACAGGTTCTACCTGAGCGTAGCCGCTGGAGTGCTGCCTGTAAGGGGTTCTGCTTGGGGGGGAAAGCACGTATTTTACACAATGCTGTTGTGAAATGACTTGTGGGGAGATAGCGAACAAGATGGACTTTGTTGGTCAGCCAAAACCAAAGGAGCTTGATATTTTCTTTTTTTTTCTTTATTTTTAAATGGTCAAAAAATGTGTGTGTTGTCAAGTTCCACGAAGGAAAATTATGAATAAAGACTTTGTGGAAGACAGCTTACTACCCCAACGATGAAAAAAGAAAATTTCTGACCAGAAGTTGAAAAAAAAGAGCAAAAACCTGTGTGATCATTCTGACCTCAGTGTGCTGAGAGCAGAGGCCTTTCAATGAGTCTCTGTCTCCCCCTTCCATCCAAGGTCTCTCTCTCTCTCTCTCTCTCTCTCTCTCTCTCTCTCTCTCTCTCTCTCTCTCTCTCTCTCTCTCTCTCTCTCTCTCTCTCTCTCTCTCTTCAGCACACCGTCCACCCTCCTGTCCAGCTCCCACCTCTTCCAGTTCCATGTTTTTAGTTTTGCACAAGCGTCGGAGAGTGACTAGGTGGCGTCAGCGGCAGCACTAGCCCCGCCCGCCCAGACTCTAGCCCCGCCCGCCCAGACTCTAGCCCCGCCCACCCAGACTCTAGCCCCGCCCGCCCAGACTCCGCCTGTGTACCGTTCAGAGGCTCTCTGTCTGTGTTAGTGTAGTGGTCCTCCAGTGGCAGGGGGGCCGCCTATCTCCAAGCCTTAAACAGAAAAAACAACAACAACAACACTGAGTTCCAGAACGGGGAGTGAGCGAGTCGTGGACGACAAACTTTATAAAGTAGAAGATTTAGATCCATAAAATAATAAAAACCCAGACCTGTTGGATGTGAACCCCCCCACCCCCCTCCCACCACCCCCCCCTCCTGGACGGGAGAGAGCGATAGAGGGACGACCAGGCCTCCCTCCTTTCTTTACTGACCTCTGACCTTTCTTTTGCCTTGACACCGTGCCCCATGTGGTGATGTGAATGTGTGAAGACCAGCCCTCGGTCGTCCCTGGGTCCTTTATTGGCTTTTTAAGCGCATGTAAACATAAACGATTTAAGAATCTTTAAAAAAAATAAAAATACGAAAACTGAGAGAAAAAAAAACGGGAAAAAAAACTGAAAAAGAGAAAATTAAGCCTTGCAATGATGATGTGGATGTGTTCTTTTCTCTTTCTTTTGCTTGGAAGAATCAAGATGGAAAACGAGTCGATTGTTTATGTTATAAAAACTATAACTTTCCGTTTAAGGTGGAACCTTTATCTAGTTCGCCCCCCCACCCCCCCCAACCCCCCCTGTCCCCCTACCACTTCAACAACAGATGTGTTGGATGCTAAATAACTGAAGTGATAATCTGAAGAAGAAGAAAAA
Organism: Gadus macrocephalus; assembly: GCF_031168955.1. NCBI lineage: Eukaryota > Metazoa > Chordata > Actinopteri > Gadiformes > Gadidae > Gadus > Gadus macrocephalus. The sequence continues at coordinate 17,965,573 of NC_082400.1, read as the reverse complement.
GACGGATATTATATACCCTTGCATGTTGACCTATTTGGATGTTATGAAATGGAACTGCCTTGCTATCAAAGCTATTTATCTACTTCTACTGGGGACTTTGAAATGGCTCACAAGCAGATGGTTCCTTGTCGGATAATCATGGGTTGATCAGAGAAAATTGCAACACGCTTACCGTTCATCCATACTGCATGTCTGTCTTGTGATGTTTGATGATTATTTTCTCGTTTGGTGTGTATTCATGTTTAGTTTCGATAGACTGAATTTACCCCTCAGAGTCTTGCTCTACCTTTGCTGCTACCCCGTCTACACAAAAGTGTTGTCCTCTGAATTTAAACATTTACGTTTTTTTAAATGTCCGCCCCCCCAATGTGTTTAAGGCAAAATGTTCGCTGTACAGTTGTATAGATGTTTGTTGATCCTTTCACTCACTTTCACCCATCATTTTACTCCATAACAGAACAGTATAGTGTGGCCAGAACATTGTTGGCAAGTACCAAAAAGAATGGAGGTGCAGGGAGGAGATGCGCGTTGTGCGTAAACCCCGCCGGCTGTAGATCATCTCCCACACGCTTCGTAAATAAGAACCATTACAGCGTTAATGTCAAACGTTTGATTCTGTTTGAATGTGTTGGTTTTCTGTCACCACGCTGGTCTGTTTCTAAGCCATTGTGCTGAACAGATGTGCTCAGTGTGACCATGAGGAGCAGCACTCCGGGTTTTTCTCGAAACATTTTATCGATTCAGCTCTCGAGAAAAACAAATAACTAATCAATATGAGCATTGCCCCGTTGGAACAAACGTTGTCAAAACACTTTATTACCAAGAGCTCTCAGCTCACGGGAGAGTTCAGGCACATTGCAGGCCCTCTAAATTAACGTCTTAAACGAAAGTCTTTGGCCAGCATCGTGAATCTACCCCTGCACACTTTTACTCTCTGAGCTCCATGTTTACCATGGCAACCCCCCTTCCCCAATCCCCCCCCCATGACCCCAACCCCACCAACCTGCGCGACTTAAAGGTCTTGCCGCATCGTGATGCTAAGGGCGTCGATAAAGCTTCCACCTTCAAACGTTTCTGGAAGGAACTGCAAAGCGTCCTCCTATAGGGTCAGTGTTACAGCAGGTGTTGCAGAGACATACTAGAAGAATACTTTTGCTAGACCATATCCGAGAGTTAAAAAAGAGTATGTTATGGAGAGACGAAGTCCAAACGCAGGGGGTAAAGGCAAGCTTCTCTAACTTTGTTATAATTAATTGTATACCTGTGTATGTAAATATAATGCATTCCTATTTTGCAGTCAAGAACAAAATACTATTTGTAATATAGAATAAACTTTATTATGAAACCAAGGACCTTTATGAATGCGTGTGTGGGTTTGTTCACAGGTTGGATACTGATGGTTGGGTATTTGTATTTCAAGCTTTTTATTTCCAGAGGAGAGAAATAACAACAAAACAAAGGAGAAAAAGCTTTTTTTGTGTTGAAGGCATTACTTTATGCTATACGGTAATTTTATTGCCATAACAGTAGGTTACGATGCAAATTGATTCATATCTGTAGATGAACCGAGTGATCTTTGCATTTTCCAACACACTGGTAAATCTAGACCTGATCTGTGTTTATATCTATTGATTCCCCAAGTCTACTGTGTAGTTCCCATTGTTTACATTCAGATGAAGATACCAATAGCTCTATTCCTTCAGTGCATTGAAGGCTACTTTTTTGTGATTTATTCTGTTTAAAAAATCATATGTTCTGGTCATCAGTGTATACATTTAGCTTCTTGGAACGCTGTTTTGAAAGCTAATCATGTGCCAATCCTAGCTCTGGATCTGTTGTTGTCTCGTAGCTGTTGAGGTGGAGCAGAGCACATCCTCGCTTACACAACGGGAGCTTCCGGGGCAGCGCGTGCTCTGGGTCAGGTGTGCTGCCGTCCTACGGCCGCTGTGGTTCGTTTGTACTGAGAGCTGTCATTCAAAAAGGGGCGGGACACACTGACAGCTCACTTGAGCAGGCTGTAGACACATCGTTGGAGGGAGAGAATACGGTGATATAAAGCTGTCGGGCTGGGTGCTTCACATTGTGTAACCCTTTCCACAGCAGATGGTGTCAAATAAATACTGGAGAATGTTGAAATATTGGTTGAGCTTAAATAATAGATGCTTGAATTGCAGACAAGCTTTCCCCCTCGGGGCAAGTATGAAAAGACTTGTGTGCACATATATAATAATGCAATTAATATTTAGTATCAATATATCATTGGATCCCCTATGAGTTATCGTGCCAATCTAACAGTACGTTCCTATGAAAGGGGTTTCACTGGATTACAATCATAAAATCATAAAAGAGCACACAAACTCACATACTGGACTAAGAGCTAATTCATTGAAACGTGGTTCTTTTAAACAGCATTAAAATAGGCAACTGTATGACATTTCCGTTCGGTTAGTAAAGGTGAAGCTAGGGAATCAATCTACAAAGATATTTGCAAAACAATATAATGGAGGGGATTAAACAAAAGGTTGATGGAAAAATTATATTATTTATATATATATATATAAATATAAATATATATATATTTATGTAATACATAATATATATTATGTTTTTAATATATATATATAAAGGCTATGTATTTCAGTCGCCTGGAGACCAATTAAAGGCATGAAGGTTGACTCACAGTCTGCGTTCTCTTTCATTCTCATACCATTTCAGAAATGTGACATTTTTGTAGTTAATTGTCACATTTCTAAAATGAGTCACACGGAAGCTCAGTGTTTGCTGTACAACTTGACAATTTTTTTTTAATTCACATAAGTCTGCAGCAACAATTCAGTTTCTGAGTAGAATTGCAGAAAACCTCTGACCACTGACATCCTTGGTCTGGGATTTGTCCTCTACACCGCTCCGATTTGGGGAAACAGTACTTTTTCACAACAAGCATGCAAATCCGTACTCTCTGATATTAGAAAGTAGCAGAAAGGGCCAGGTCCCGTTCATCTTAGTGCAGACGGAACACTCATTTGATCTCAAATGTCTACGCAGCGCAGCCTGAGAGCACACACAAACCTCAGGTCCCTCAGCGACATCACTTCAACAACTTTGTGTGTCTCAAGCACACAGAGCAAACAAAAGGGTAAAAGGTGAAATGAGAAAAATAAGAGGGTGAAGGAGAGGCTATCTGTTGAATAGCAGAAGAGTGTGAGTGAATGTGGTGGAATAACACCAGTGAGCCCACAACACCAAAGAAGTGTACGTGTCTGTCTGGCCTGAATCGCCCTCGAAATAGCAGCCGTCAGACTGGGATTAAACCCCAGAGCTCACGGAGCACCAAGTCTGCCTCATATTTATAGCGAAAACTGGATATAGAATCGTATTGTTTTAACGGAGCGCATCACACAGAGCGGGAACGTAATAGGACTGTATTACATTGGTTCCTTAATATCAGATAGGTGGATGGAATTATACTTCCATCCCACAGCGGTGGGAAGAGGTTCTTGATGGACCAATGCAACACTAACCAGGCACTCTGAGTGGGCGTGTCGTGGGAGTGGGGGAACGGGGAACAGCTGTTTGCTGGCAGGTAGAGTCGTTTTGCACGCAAATGGGGAAGTTGGCATCCTTACCAGATGGGGAAGTTTCAACTAATTAGGGGGAAGTTTGTGACCGATTCTTGACCTGAGAGCTAAGGTTAGTCCGGGGGGGCGGGGAGCAAAGCTCCTTCATCGTTTGGGTCCTTTTGACAAGTTTGGCTGCTGTGTTCAAGGTCAAGCGACCGGAATAATGGAAATGGAGGCTGAAATTCACAATTTTCTGTGTGAGCGTGACCAACATCATTATATAGCCTGCTATGATAGCTCAGGTATCAGGCATTTCATTAAAGGATAGGTAAACCCCAAATCTCTTTTTACAATTGAAAACTTTTCTGTTCGGGTCTCACACAGGGTTGCATCTGCTCCTATATGGAACCCAAAGTGTCCGTTGCTTCTTAAACCTTTACGACTGCCTCAACTCCATTGCACTTCTCTTGCTGAAAAGGGGGGTTCTATACCGTTTAATACGCTATAACACCATGTTGTGTATGTTTGGAGTATATGGCAAACTTTTCACAATGTGCGATTTATTGCGGTCGACAATCTGGAGAATGAAACCATGAAGGGAGAATTGCCAATGGTTCAGAGGTGGCAGGGGGGGAAGGCACTAAAAGCCTACGTCCATTTAGACGGGGGTCTGATCCTCCTCCCTCAACCCTCTCCAAAAGGGTGCAGTTGCAAATTTTGCACCATCGGGTATTTTTAAGGCCGTGAACTTTTTTGGTAGTTGGATCATGATAGTCCTCTATGGTGTGACATCATGATGATCGTTCCTCTATGTGTGACATCATGATGGTGGTTCTTCTATGGTGTGACATCATGATGGTCGTTCCTCTATGGTGTGACATCGTGATGGTGGTTCCTCTATGGTGTGACATCATGATGGTGGTTCCTCTATGTGGTGTGACATCATGATGGTCGTTCCTCTATGTGTGACATCATGATGGTGGTTCCTCTATGGTGTGACATTATGATGGGCGTCCCTCTATGGTGTGACATCATGATGGTGGTTCCTCTATGGTGTGACATCATGATGGTGGTTCCTCTATGGCGTGACATCATGATGGTCGTTCCTCTATGTGTGACATCATGATGGTGGTTCCTCTATGTGTGACATCATGATGGGCGTCCCTCTATGGTGTGACATCAGGATGGTCGTTCCTCTGACATCATGATGGTGGTTCCTCTATGGTGTGACATCATGATGGGCGTTCCTCTATGGTGGGACATCATGATGGTCGTCCCTCTATGGTGTGACATCATGATGGTGGTTCCTCTATGGTGTGACATCATGATGGTGGTTCCTCTATGGTGTGACATCATGATGGTGGTCCCTCTATGGTGTGACATCATGATGGTGGTTCCTCTATGGTGTGACATCATGATAAGCGTCCCTCTATGGTGTGACATCATGATGGTCGTTCCTCTATGACATCATGATGGGCGTCCCTCTATGGTGTGACATCATGATGGTCGTTCCTCTATGTGTGACATCATGATGGGCGTTCCTCTATGTGTGACATCATGATGGTCGTCCCTCTATAACATCATGATGGGCGTTCCTCTATGTTGTGACATCATGATGGGCGTTCCTCTATGTGTGACATCATGATGGTCGTCCCTCTATGGTGTGACATCATGATGGGCGTTCCTCTAGGGTGTGACATCATCAGTTTGGATAAAGAACAACATAATCTGCAAGAAGACATTTTAGATTAATACTAACAACGTGACAAAAGTGTACCTTACATTGCTGTCAAAGACATCCATCTACGTAATAATATTGCGGCGCACACTCACACACAGACACACACTACTAACAAATAACTCTCTCTTCATTCACAGACAATCACTGCGGCTCACACAGATGGACACACAACCCCACTCTCAACCTGTCCCCAGCCTCGCCCTGGTCCTCATTCATCTCTTCTTCAATCCCTGCCCATAATCAATAATGGCCGCGCAATTTCTTCTAAATTGCACATTTGCGCCTTGGGCACTTTTACCGTGTGCCCTCTCCTCTGCAAAGTGTCTCGACATCAGAACAAATTGATTATATGGTTCTGAATGCTACATTGAATGTATCTTTGCCTATTGCTATTACTATTATTGCACTCATGGCTAAAGCTTTTGACTATATCTTATGTCTGTGACCATGTATGCTGTGGTTTGGTTGGAAATGGCTGAGCCAGCACTGGGAGAATATATGTTGTGGATGACTGCGGCTGCCTCAGTATGAGCCAATTCGATTTAAGACCATTCCCAACTAATTTCTTATCAATTGGGACATGCTTTCTGTGGTTTCTTTGGCCAATCCATCTTGCCTGTCAATCACAGGTATGTGAAATGCAACCCTTCTCAATGGCAGATAGACCAGCGGACGGGGGGGTAGGACCCCCCGTCCTACCCCCCCGTCCGCCTCCTACCGTAGGACGGGGGGTAGGACAGATGGACATATCTTTGGATGTTTTAGTAAAACTCTTGCTTTCTTTCCTTCCTCTCAAACTAACCAACAGAACCTTCTGGGGTTCTTTATTACTCTCTACACCCAGAACCTACTAAACATGTGTTTTATTACTATGTGTGTGTTTTCTGCAGCCGTGCTATCACAGTGAGTCACCTGTGGGCTGAGTCCTTGGCTCTGTCAGCCGCGTCACCTTCTGTCTATTAGTCTGTCAACAATAGACAGGAGGACATCAGCTGCAGGCCTTCCCTCTGCCGTTCACCGGCTGGTCTCAGCACACACTACGGGCCGCACCGAGCCAGACACGCACACACGCACGCATGCACGCACAGACAAATACACATACACACAGGCACGGACAAACACACACACACACATGCGACAATGCACAGACAATTTCAGAACCAACCAGAACAAACACACACACACACTGGCTCTCTCTTCTTGGAAAACCACTGGTATATAAACATGCAGTCCAATCCAGTACCTGGCCTTATGAATATGAATGAACTCATTGGCACGGTTTAGCACTAGCCTCGCCATGCTAGCCCATGTGCTGCTTTCAGACGCTGAAGACGCAGAAGGGCAAAGAAACACAAAAACAGGCCATTTTACAGATTCATTAAGCCAAGAGAAAACTGACATAAGGCTTGAGAACACTGGCCAGTTTAGCCGAGCATAAAGTCGCAACGAATCGGTGCAGGTGGCAACATGTGAGCTATCAAGACGCTCCGACTAGAGGGGGTTATTAATGTCAGCAGACAGAAGGTGCAGCCATTTCAATAATTGATGCAGGGGCACAAATTGCTCCATTCCGGATTCCCTGCACTCTTAATCAATACTGATTCCCTTAATCAATGGTTGTCTGGACCCGTGGCCATCATTGGCTTCTCCCCCATCACCACAGCCCCTCGAACCCTCACCCCCCCGCCCCCCCCAGTTCCTCCTCCGCCATCACAACCACCTCAATCACAGCAGCCACCTCCAGCAGCAACACATCCGTCACCACCACCTCTTACACCAACACCACCATCCAATCTCCACCCCCACCCCCCTCGCCACTCCACAGTCCAGCAGTTCCTTCCACAGTCAAAGGCACAGGTGGTCGGCTGCACAGTGGCTGTTTGCACTGATCTGGCTCCGGGTAATGAAGCTCTTTCTGGGGTTTGGGAGAGGGGAGGGGTGGGGAGAAAGCTGGCTCCAGATTGAGCCAGTGTTTAATGAGGACAAATACTGCAGGAAAATGAATTGGTGGTGGTGGAGGTTGTGGTGGTGGAGGTGGTGGTGGAGGTAGTGGTGGAGGTGGTGGTGGTGGTGGTGGTGGAGGTAGTGGTGGTGATGTAAGTGGTTGTGGTGTAAGTGGTGGTGGTGGTGGTGTTGTTCGGGAAGATTCCAAGTCTGCCTTGAAATACTTTTCACCTCGAAGGGGGAGGCATGAAATAAAGTGAACAACACAGCAAAATGGCCTCTCGTGGGTATTGTACCATTACCGGTCCGTGGCAATAATCACTCGGACATGCTAACTCCCATTCTCAAAATCACATGCATGAAATGGGACAAGCATGAAACAAATGCTCTCTCTCTCTCTCTCTCTCTCTCTCTCTCTCTCTCTCTCTCTCTCTCTCTCTCTCTCTCTCTCTCTCTCTCTCTCTCTCTCTCTCTCTCTCTCTCTCTCTCTCTCTCTCCTCTACCCTCCCCTCACACATGGAACATGCACCAAACACGCACACTCACTCACACACATACACACTCTTGGTTTCCAGGATGCCAAGGCGTACTGCGGAGGAGCGGACGACAGTCGGTGGTGACATCTGGGCGGCACAGCTTGAGGAGACTGATAACCCCCCCCTGGGCGTGGGGTGCAGCGGCGGCGTCCCGGCCCTGTTCTGCCTCGCTGTCATCCTCAGAGAGAGGAGAAACAGAGAGCGTATGGCTCTCTCTCACTCTCTCCCTCTCTCCCCATTTCTGTTATTCCTCCCCTCGTTTTTTACACCCCATCCCAAAACAGCAACAAAACAAAAAGGAACTCATCATCGCTGTGTCAGCCCCCCTCTCTCTCTCCCTCCTCTGATTGGCTGAACAGCTCTCTCTCCAGCCTTTGATTGGCTGAACAGCTCTCTCTCCCTTCTCTGATTGGCTGTACAGCTCTCTCTCCCTCCTCTGATTGGCTGAACAGCTCTCTCTCCCTCCTCTGATTGGCTGAACATCTCTCTCTCCATCCTTTGTTTGGCTTTACAGCTCTCTCCTCCCTCCTCTGATTGGCTGTCCAGCTCGCTCTTCCTCCTCTGATTGGCTGAACAGCACCACACTATTACCAGGTGTTTCACATTAACTGATTGGCCCGTCTCCTTCTATTGGGTTAGGGTTAGGGTTAGTCTCCTTCTATTGGGTTAGGGTTAGGGTTAGTCTCCTTCTATTGGGTTAGGGTTAGGGTTAGTCTCCTTCTATTGGGTTAGGGTTAGGGTTAGGGTTAGTCTCCTTCTATTGGGTTAGGGTTAGGGTTAGTCTCCTTCTATTGGGTTAGGGTTAGGGTTAGTCTCCTTCTATTGGGTTAGGGTTAGGGTTAGGGTTAGTCTCCTTCTATTGGGTTAGGGTTAGGGTTAGGGTTAGTCTCCTTCTATTGAACAGGGTTAGGGTTAGGGTTAGTCTCCTTCTATTGGGTTAGGGTTAGGGTTAGTCTCCTTCTATTGAACAGGGTTAGGGTTAGGGTTAGTCTCCTTCTATTGAACAGGCAGTGTCTGACGCTGAGGGCTGGTTTCAACATTTAAAGACAACATGAAATGGGTCCTAGATATTACTTCCTCAAAGTGGCCTTTTTCCAAGAAAAGTGCATTTTAGGTGAAGGAAAACCATAGGAGGAATCTTTTTTTTTTCCAAATGGTTTAAGGTTAGCCAGGCATCGCCAGATGAATTGGTCCCATTAGTCTGGAAGCTCTCCGTACATCACCCACGGGGGTCAGACCAAAGCGCTTCTGGACGCAATTGGACAGGCCTTCATCCAATCAGAGCACCGAAACAGGTGAGCAGCACCAAGCGATGAAAACAATACATCGTTACAGCTTTAAGCGCAGTCGTTTGATTTCTTTTAGTGAAACTATACCACCCAGTTTGTTTAATACTGCAGCCATCTGTAGTCTCCTTAGCGGAACAGACCATTCGACGTCAGTGGCAGCCATCTGTGTTGTGGTTGCTCCTACAGCGCTCCTATGCATTGTATTTATCCTGCCTCGTACGAGGCTGTGATTGGTCGGCCTCGCACAAGTTTGTGATTGGTCGGCCTGTCTCGTACCGGCAGGAATAGTTCTGTGTGGGAGGGGAGCCAGACCTTATTTGCAGAGCAAGTGAAACATGATTTCTGGTTCCCTGGCTAGGATAAGGTTGTGCCAAAGTTACATTTGTCAGCAGTGTATAGTGATGCTATCTAATTATAATATGGTATCATATTATTTGTCCAAAGTCAAGTCTATTGCTTTAACAAGTTGCCAGCACTATCAACCGAAATTCATCTCCAGAGGAAATGCAGAGAAAAAGTAACAGCAAATGGCAGTCGATGAACCACATGTTCCTGCTTCCTCAGGAGTTTAGGGTGACATTGATTCGCTTGCGGTGCTTGTAGTCAATTGACATTGTTTGCATCCCTTCCTCTGAAGGTGAAGAGGAGGCAGAATGTAGCCAGCTGCACTTGTGTCTTAGTCTTGAACCGTGTGCCAGAATCGGTAGACGGCGTTTGTTTGTGTGCGTGCGTGCGTGCGTGCGTGCGTGCGTGCGTGCGTGCGTGCGTGCGTGCGTGCGTGCGTGCGTGCGTGCGTGCGTGCGTGCGTGCGTGCGTGCGTGCGTGCGTGCGTGCGTGCGTGCGTGCGTGTGTGTGTGTGTGAGAGAATGAGTTTGTTTGTTATGGTAAACTAATCTCCATCTCTTTGGCGTGGACATGACTCCCTGCTCTCGCTGGCGTTCTGACAGAAGTGTTGGAGTGGGCTTCGCGTAATCGATTTACACAGCAATCACAAAACGGCAGCAACGACCTTCCCTTCCCGAGTCCTTCAACACATCTTGGGGTTTTTCCTTTTTTCTTTGAGCTTATCTCACGCCATCAGCAGAGCGGTGATTAATGGCTGCGATGCTGCTTGTCTATTTAAGGTCCAATGTGGAAACAGCTGAGGAGCGGTGAAAAATGCTTTATTCTTGAGACTCTTTCTCGTCATTTTTATATTCGACTAAGCCTATTTTGGGATAACCCTGTTTTTAATTGGAACCAAAATAAAAGCTTTGACGCCTTCTTTGACGGTATCTGTCCTAAGCAAATTACTCTTTCCACTTTTATTTCTGATGTATTCCACTACCGGGTTCTCTGTAACAATAGTCATATTTTGTTGTGTTTTGTTCAGTTAAACTCTTTTAAAAGCGGCAGGAAGGTAAAGAGAGACTTGATACATACAGTATATCCCTCTTCCCTCCCTCGGTCGCCATGCTTCTGTTTACCTCATGGTCCAATCATAGCAGCCCGGGCATAAAACAATCTCTTCAAAGGCCATGATTAAAAAGGCATGAGGCACCGATCACCGACCTTTCCAAAGCAAGAGAGGGATGCTTCAAGGCCCCGGATGGAGGAACGTCTCACTGAGCAACATAGAAGTGGGGTAAGCTAAGGGGAGGCAGTCTGCCTCAACTAAAGCTAACCCTAACAACAAGATCCACCAAATAATAATGATATTTAGTCAGCAAAGAACAAATAACTACAACAAAAAACATTACTGCTACACTTAAAATATGAAACAGTTAAAAAAAAAGTAGCTATTTTCCAAAATGTGGCTTTAGCTACCTCTCAGTCAGGACTCGGCCAATCAGTTAACTACAAATAAGCGAGCAGCCAATGAGACTCTATGACCTGGGGGCGTGGCCGTCCTGATAGTTGACAGGCTGTCAGGTGGAGGTGAGGTGGGGGTACCTCCGCCCCACCAGCCACAGGAGTGGTGGTGACGGCACAGGGGGTGTTATAGTGGAGGTCAACTTTTAATGGGTCCTGGGGTCAAAGGGCAGCTGGCCAAAGAGCCGCCCGGAGATTCAGAGGTCGCAGTCTCCTGTCCTCCTCGTGTACACACAGCCCCCCCGGAGGCTGGGGAGGTCATTTGCAGTGTAATCGAAATGTGTGTGTGTGTGTGTGTGTGTGTGTGTGTGTGTGTGTGTGTGTGTGTGTGTGTGTGTGTGTGTGTGTGTGTGTGTGTGTGTGTGTGTGTGTGCCCGCTGGTGTCTTTGTGTGTGTAGGGTTTGTGTGGTTCATACTGTGAGAGTTGGCAGAGATTCAGCAGAGGAGCAGCCTGACAGCAGCACTGTAGGCTGGCTGTAGCTGAGAGCCTCACTCTGGAGCCAGACAGAATGCATTTCAAATGTCACCTTGCCTTGCCACCCTTAGACACCGTGAATGAGACAAAGAGTGAGCAGGCCACAAAAGAACAGAGCATAAGAGGGATAGGAAAATAGCAGAGACTGACCGAACGGAGAACATGCCCGGCTAACCCTAACCCTAACGGAGAACATGGCTGCATTGGTTGGATTAGGGTTAGGGTTAGGCTAACCCTAACCCTAACCCTAACCCTAACCCTAACTGAGAACATGGCTGGCTGCATTGATTGGATAACCCTAACTGAGAACATGGCTGGCTGCATTGATTGGATAACCCTAACTGAGAACATGGCTGGCTGCATTGGTTGGATTAGGGTTAGGGTTAGGGTTAGGGTTAGGCTAACCCTAACCCTAACGGAGAATATGTCCGGCTGCATTGGTTGGACTTCCCGGTATGACCTTAGTAGGAGAAAAAATAATAATAAAACAATAGAAAAAGGATTGTCAGTGGAATGGACCGATTCAGAAGGGAATGCTCATTTGTAAGCACCCATTTGTTTTTTACTTTACCTCTGTGATTATAAGTTGTACAAGACTGTTGAATATGCCAACAGGTTGTACTTTGAGCTTAGAATCTCATTTAGTGATATAACCATGCTTCCTCTTATTATCATGACAAAACATTGTTTAAATTGTGAACAATCATATGAAGTGGTTGTGGAGAACGTATACCTCGCCAAACTCATATTCTATTTTTCTTCTGACTTGGTAACTTGCTGAATAGCCTGTGTAGATGATGAGTCTTAAAATCAACGCAGGCGACAATTCTTTTCAAATTATTTACTCCACCGATCTTAATGATACGTCCAATGATCCAACCGAAACCACATTGAATATCCAACAACTTTGGCTGAACAGAAGTTCTTTGGTTTCGCCAGACGACAAGAAAAGCAGTTCTTTAAAAGTATGCTACTGGCTGACCGATTTCTGGAGCATTTTTCTCTTTTAGGTAAAAGGTGGAGACGCAAACAGCAGCTCTGTTCATCTGCAGGTGTAAGACGTATGAAATACCCTCATGGTAGGCATCTCCGTCAGCAGAATAGTAATATATACAGAATTCAACAATAACTAGATCTCTCCTTTTTTCCTTTCTGTAAAAAAACGGTGTCCTCGTTCCAGGACAAACATGCATGAGTTTTTTACCTTTGAAAGTTTTGGCCCAGATGAGTTTTCTTCTTAACATGTTTGGAGGGAGGGAGAGGATTTTTGAATAAGTGATGAATGTCAAGGTGGAGTATTGCAGGAATAAAAAGGAAAGGTCAAACTAAGTTTCTCGCTTCACTGGTGCTCCAGCGAATGAATGGCCAATAATATACGACCTATCTTATCCTTGAGAAAAGCTTGACTAAAAATAAAAATTCCCTCTGAAAGTGTATTCAGTTTAACATTCACTTGAAAATGTGCACTAAATCTACCTCATAAACTCATCATATATATTGAGGACAGTTTTCTTTGGACCAATGGTTTCGTTTTTTTGTTGAAAATATCAAACTGTGAAGTTATTGAAAAGCTGGTTGCATCGTTTTGTATCAGAAAGATTGTGAGTAAACAAAAGACAGTAGAAAAAGCCTTTCTGGTAAACTAAAAACGAAATACTAAATACTTGCAGAGGTAAGAAAAAATCCTTACGTTTTCACATGGGATAAAGTTGAAGGTTTAAAGGATTAAAGTGGAACATTGCTTTTGGATATACAACGTCCCTGAATATAGAACAAAGCTTAAATGGTAACCGTCACTGTTTCATGTGCTTGTCTAAAGCAGTCAACTCTGTTTCTCCAAAAATGTTGGATCCAAATAGGAACAAAGGTCCGAACATTCCGTCGAGTGAAAATCGAGTAGATATTGCAGACCACGATCCAGCGCTTTCTCTCACAAATGGTAACATAGCTCCTGCCCAACTACTACTCACTACTTACTTTACTTTCACTCCTGCCTTCTGCTATCCCCACCAGAATGTTGCAGCTCTGCATCAGCAGCTTTAAAAGGCAGACTCACCTCCCAGTGCTGCTCGCGGTCTGCATGGCGTTGAAAGACTCGGCACAGCGGAGCCCGCTGATAGAAAACCGTGCAGCGCAAACAACCAACACCTGAGACAATCTGGCGGTCTGAATAAATCAGGAAGTGATCTCTGAACACTACTACTACACATTTTTGTAACTGTTAAATCACTGTGCACAACCGCCCCCCCCACACACACACACACACACACACACACACACACACACACACACACACACACACACACACACACACACACACACACACACACACACACACACACACACACACACACATGCCCCCCACTGGCATGACTCCAGTGGGAATCAACGTGGGGAAAGGGAGAGTTTGACTAAAGTTGAATTACGTACGGTGCTAATTTCCTCCAAGGCAGTGATATAACCAACAGTACCCCTCCACTCAATCTATGGGCCTTGACCTAAATGTGTAATGTTAGAATAAGCTTTGTAGTACAAGTGGTCGGTGGTATGCAAACTTTCTTAAGCGTGTGGGAATCTCTCACACTGCATTGAACTCCTACCTCGGTAACAAACTACCAATAGAAACTACTCGCCCGCACCAGTTTAACCATAAAATATTAATGCCTAGCTCAACTGCCAAACATTTTCTTTCACTGCATACATGAAAATCATTTCAGGTTTTAATTCAGCAATGCTGAATCTCCGGAACAAAGGGGAAAGGCCTTTGAGGCATCGATGGAACTAAGACAACTCGCTAGAATGAGAACGCTTAGCGAAAAATCAATAGTGTCACATCAAAATCAAACAAAGGCCCCAGGGACAGAAAGATGATAGCCAGTCAGGACTGTGGCTCCAGGGAATGCGCCACTATGAACCACAGATGGCGGCGGTAGTCACTGCGATGCACACACTCATCTGATGGGTCATCGACATTCATCAACCACGGCCCCCATTGACTTTGATCCACTCTCGCTTTCCATTGTTTCTTCATTTCTTCTCTGTTTTTTTAAATGTTCTTTTTGTACCCACAATGCCAGAGTTTCCTGGCCGCGGCGGTGAGCGTGTGATCCAGCCGGGCACTCAGTTCCGTGAGCGCCGATTAAGCAAATATGTCTGACAGCATCCCCCCCCCCACCCCCTGCACTTCAAAAACACATCAATCAACCAAAGTCAAAAATGCCAAAAGACCTTCTCCTTGTCACTGAGTCCTACTTTGCTGTGATTGATGTGGGAAGGGGGGAGGAATCTCCAAACACACACACGTTCCTCCCCTCTTTCGCCCCTCCTTCTCCAGTCTTTTCCTCTCTCACAAACTCCTTCATCAATTTCCAATCCGCATCCCCCGATCCCCATCTCTGAAGAAATAACAAATGATAACACTTTCTGAAGAATGATTCACACAATATCCTCTGGCAATTTAAATACTCCTGCCTCCTAAACACACATGCATGTGTATGGGTATGTGTGTGTGTGTGTGTGTTTGTTTGTGTGTGTTTGTTTGTGAAAATGTGTGTTTGCATCAGTGACTGTGTGTGTGTGTGTGTTGGGGGGGGGGGAGACTTAGACAGGAATTAGAGCGAGGTCGAGAACTGATCGGGAGGGGGTTCAAAACGTGTGTGTGTGTCCGTCTGTAAGTTGGTTTGGGTCTGTAAGTGTGTGTGTCTGTAAGTGTGTGTGTGTCTGTAAGTGTGTGTGTGTGTGAGTGTGTGTCTGTCTGTAAGTGTGTTTGCGTCTGTAAGTGTGTCTGTAAGTGTGTGTGTGTCTAAGTGTGTTTGTGTCTGTAAATATGTTTGTGTCTGTAAATATGTTTGTGTCTGTAAGTGTGTTTGTGTCTGTAAGTGTGTTTGCGTCTGTGTGTGTGTGTGCATCTGTAAGTGTGTGTGTCTGTAAGTGTGTGTGTCTGTAAGTGTGTGTGTGTCTAAGTGTGTGTGTGTGTGTGTGTGTGTGTGTTAACACAGTAATAATGAGTTAGAGGTTGGGGGGGCATGATGCAGTAATGACCGCGGTGGCCCCCAGGGCCGCTGTGTATCCAGAGGGTTAGTGTTAAGCTCTGGTCTCTGCTGCTCTGGTCTCTGGGCTGTGATAGAGAGACCGCTACTGCACTCTGCTATCGATAGTGACGAAGACGGTGGGCTGAGTCAATATCTGTAGCCCCTAGCCATGGTGCTCTTCCTCTGTCTGCCACAGATTCTCCTTCTCCTCATGAGTGCGATCCATCTTGGACAATCAACAACATATTATTCTGTGAACATACACACACATGCACAGTAAAATCTCCTAAATAAATGCTTAAGGTACTTGTTTTGTAACTGTCTTCGTCTCATTTCTTGCTTCCTGCTCCTTCATCTTCTTCTCATCAGTGACTCCATTAAGATCTTTTCTTTATTCTGTTAATTCACTTGCTCTCTCTCCCCGACTCTTTATGTGTATCTCCTTCTCTCACTCCCTCAGAAGGGTCGGACAGCTTAATGAGAGAGAGAGAGAGAGAGAGAGAGAGAGAGAGAGAGAGAGAGAGAGAGAGAGAGAGAGAGAGAGATGGTATAAAATAAAACATCGTCCACCCGGCGTCCCATGCTCATTTCACCTTGTTACCCACAGTCACCAAACAAGGACACTGAGGCGTGATGGGGGCCGGTCGGAGAGGTGGACCCCTGTACATGTGTGGCCTGACCTGGGTCCTGGCTCATTCGGTGTAGGGTCGGCCCAATAGTGGCGCAGAATTACACAATACCCACCAGCCTTTACAGAGTGGAGCAGAGGAGGTATACTTGTAGAAATGTATAGATCACACTCTGTATTTCAACTGCGTGTGTGGATGACGGCTGTTGAGGCAGCCTCACCAGGCCTGGGTCAGACTGATTGGGCTCTGGGGCTGGTGAGGCGGCACACCTGTTGCCCATGAGCAATCAATGTGCAGAGGTTAAACCAGCCACCACCACACACACTCAGGGAGAGATCTCCTGCATGCTAACATGGAGCCAGTTCATGTAGCAATGTCTACCAATATTTACAATGAGCCGGTTTACCAACACCAGCACCCTGGCGTCCTTTGTGGTCTGAATAGGCCCTGCATTAGACAGCAGTGTAGCATGGTCCATTGCCACATGCCGTCTCGGTGACTTATTGGGCTCCTCCAAACGCAGAGATGCAGGGTAGTTGTGCTGCCATCTGGACGTGCGCCGAGCACGGATTAAGTCAATAAAATAGAATATATAAGAATAGTTGGATACAATAAAGAAGCTTAACAAGTAGCACAAAATACCATTGGTGTGTAAACAAATCTACTGGCATATCCCTTATATTATTAGAACCTTTTTTATGAACAAAATAAAAAAAGGTATTAAGATTAATCTGTTGGGGATTATACTACACAAATTGTGAACATACGGGCTTGTTTTCAACATGCGTCATATGTAGGACTGAGTTAGTGTTGTGATGCAGTGATAAAAGGTTAGTTGATCAACGATAGCCAACTCAAAAGCAGGTGGAAAGGTGGAACGGAGCAACAAACACTGCCACGATGGATTATGTCTTCAAGTCGTATCTGCTCAAGAAGCCGGAGAGGAGCCAGAGCTGCTAACTATTGAGGAGCGTGACAGCATGAAGGTAAGTGGGCACAGCCCATCCACCTGGGTGTGTCTACCTGAGCATTGATCTATGATCACTCAGCGGCTTATGAGTGGAGTTTGCTTGTGTTGAAGGCACCGGCCCACTCACAGGGTTACGAGTGAAGTTTGTTTTGTGACCTAAATAATCGTTGCGCTGCTACCAGCATCACTAATAGAGTGGTACGTGACGTCGATGTAATTCTGGATGCTGCATAAAATAACCGTTTAGTTATTGAACAGAACCAACACGTCCCATGTACTCCAGCGCTGCCCCTGCAGCCATCCAACATGAGGTCTGCTCTTTGCAGCAAGTCCTTGATCGAATATGTGTGTGTGAGTGCATGAGTTTGTGCTATTGTTCCCTGGGGGCCCAGTGGGACCCAGGATAGTGTCCCCCGCAGAGAGCTGATGATGGGGGAGTTACCTGTGCCGTCTCTAATAGAGCTTCTGAGTGACTGAGTAGGACTACTGAGGAGAGATCACAGGGTGACCTTCTCTATGTTAGTCCCACTGAAACCAGTCCCTTATCACTAGTGGTTATAGTGGTGAGGATGATGATGATAATACAAAAACACACATTCATCGCAATCAGAAAATACTTGCATGGTATTAAAGAACATTTGAAGGTCAAGATACACACTTAATATCACTTATTTGGATTGCACACTGATTAAACACACACACACACACACGGAGATCCTTAATAAACAGTATTGACATGTTTGCATTTATGCCCTCTGCCGTTTAGCCGCCATCATTGACGTTATCGCCGTGTTTGCTATAACCACCTGGCCATGCATCCGTCACCCCCAAAGATCCATACGGTCTCGATTAATCCGTAAATATCAGAGAAATGCCTTTGGACAGCAATATGGTCCCAGGTCATTAGGGACTTTAGGGTTAGGGGGGGGAGGGATCAGCAAGATAGAGGGAGACAGAGGGACAAGGAAACGGGTTCAAGAGGTTGTACTTGATGTTTGGGTTAAGGTTTGAATGTGCTTTATTATCGATGAGAAAAAATGAAATGGAGAGGGATGAGTATACTATGAAAACGAAATCCAACTAAAGTATCCATTTGAAGATCCTGAAGGCTGTTGTATGAAGGAATCCTTCGTGTCAGAGCGAGGTTACAGTCTGCGGTGGATCTAAACAAATAGTGTCAAAGGCGGGCTGCTTTAAAGAGTCATGATATATGGGTATGTTTATCCTTACAGATGAGCCGGTCTCACACGGAAATGGATCTGATGATCCAGGCTGAAGCTGTTGTGTGCGTCACAGTTGTGATTGGCCGAGTGAAAACACATCATAGCAAAATATCCCTGCCTTCACAGAGAATGTCCATATATGGGCCCGACGGAAGGTCGCAGTTAGAGCGGGCGCCGTGCGACCCAAGCACCAAGTGGCCCATTACCGGTGGGGGGGCACGGCTCTTCATTACCTGTGGGGGTGAGAGGGGGGGGGGGGACGACACGGCTCTTCATTACCCATTGGGGTGAGAGGGGGGGGGCACGGCTCTTCATTACCCATTGGGGTGAGAGGGGGGGGGGGGGGGGGCACGGCTCTTCATTACCCATTGGGGTGAGAGGGGGGGGGGGGGCACGGCTCTTCATTACCCATTGGGGTGAGAGGGGGGGGGACACGGCTCTTCATCACCTGTGGGGGTGAGAGGGGGGGGGACACGGCTCTTCATTAGCTGTCGGGGGGGGGGGGGGGGGACACGGCTCTTCATTAGCTGTCGGGGGGGAGGGGGGGGGGGGACACGGCTCTTCATTAGCTGTCGGGGGGGAGGGGGGGGGGGGACACGGCTCTTCATTAGCTGTCGGGGGGGAGGGGGGGGGGGGACACGGCTCTTCATTAGCTGTCGGGGGGGGGGGGGGGGGACACGGCTCTTCATTAGCTGTCGGGGGGGAGGGGGGGGGGGGACACGGCTCTTCATTAGCTGTCGGGGGGGAGGGGGGGGGGGGGCACGGCTCTTCATCACCTGTGGGGGTGAGAGGGGGGGGGGACACGGCTCTTCATTAGCTGTCGGGGGGGGGGGGGGGGGGCACGGCTCTTCATTAGCTGTCGGGAGGGGGGGGGGGGGGCACGGCTCTTCATTACCCAGCCCATCAATTCCATTCGCTCCGTGATTTACATCATCGGCCACGGCGGAACAACATGGAAACCCACGAACACGAGGAGGAGAGCGTCGACGTGCTGTCGTAGCCGCGCCTCTCTTCCCCCCACCCCCTGACGGACAGAAGGGGGGGTGGTGGGGGCACACGGCGGGCTGAGGGGGGTTCCGGTGGTTTGGGAGAGGGAGGGGCTAAAGGCCATTAACTACCCGTCTCTGGTGGGAGGGTCCATGCATATTTAACGAGGTCAGATTAAGGGGCTTTGGGAGGGGGCAGAGCGGAGCGCTCATGAAGACACACACTCAGCAAAACAGAGAGCAAGTGTGTCTGGGGTGAGTGAGTGAGGGGGTGAGTGAGTGAGTGAGGGGGTGAGTGAGTGAGTGAGGGGGTGAGTGAGTGAGTGAGGGGGTGAGTGAGTGAGTGAGGGGGTGAGTGAGTGAGTGAGTGAGTGAGTGAGTGAGTGAGTGAGTGAGGGGGTGAGTGAGTGAGTGAGGGGGTGAGTGAGTGAGTGAGGGGGTGAATGAGGGGGTGAGTGAGTGAGGGGGTGAGTGAGTGAGGGGGTGAGTGAGTGAGGGGGTGAGTGAATGAGTGAGGGGGTGAGTGAGTGAGGGGGTGAGTGAGGGAGTGAGTGAGTGAGTGAGTGAGGGGGTGAGTGAGTGAGGGGGTGAGTGAGTGAGGGGGTGAGTGAGGGGGTGAGTGAGTGAGGGGGTGAGTGAGTGAGTGGGTGAGTGAGTGAGGGGGTGAGTGAGTGAGTGAGGGGGTGAGTGAGTGAGGGGGTGAGTGAGTGAGGGGGTGAGTGAGTGAGTGAGTGAGGGGGTGAGTGAGTGAGGGGGTGAATGAGTGAGGGGGTGAGTGAGTGAGTGAGTGAGGGGGTGAGTGAGTGAGGGGGTGAGTGAGTGAGTGAGGGGGTGAGTGAGTGAGGGGGTGAATGAGTGAGGGGGTGAGTGAGTGAGGGGGTGAGTGAGTGAGGGGGTGAGTGAGTGAGGGGGTGAATGAGTGAGTGAGGGGGTGAGTGAGTGAGTGAGTGAGGGGGTGAATGAGTGAGTGAGTGAGTGAGGGGGTGAGTGAGGGGGTGAGTGAGTGAGGGGGTGAGTGAGTGAGGGGGTGAGTGAGTGAGTGAGTGAGGGGGTGAGTGAGTGAGGGGGTGAGTGAGTGAGGGGGTGAATGAGTGAGTGAGGTAGCCAGCAGAGGCAGAGTTGTGAACTAGGAGGCAAAAAGATGTTGAGGGAAATCACCTTAGCACTCATTTCGTAACCAAATAAAAAAGTGGGCGTGTGTATTATGGGCGTCTGCATGACATTCAGAGGTGCTGCTGTTTGGTCGCCTTGTATTTAGCATTGGGTTATGGATGCTACTTTGTGTATTACTATAAATCCTAGAGCTGATCCTGGTCCAAATTCTTCGTGAAGGCAGTGGGAGGAAAAGTGCACATAGCATGACACTTTAGACGACATTACATGGATATTCCTTCGCCTCATCTCACATCTCATGTCTGTGAGGTCTATTTGTCTGTTCAATTCCTCGCAAAGGAGTTATATGGCCTGCAAAACCCATTTCTTTCTTTTTTCATTCATAACTAAGCGATCAAACAAAGCTTTCTTAGTGTTCACACCCTGTCAAGTGTGTGTGTGTGTGTGTGTGTGTGTGTGTGTGTGTGTGTGTGTGTGTGTGTGTGTGTGTGTGTGTGTGTGTGTGTGTGTGTGTGTGTGTGTGTGTGTGTGTGGGGGGGGGTTGTGTTGTTAGTCGTGATATAACTGAATTGTGTGAATGTGTGTGACAGCCTTTGAGCAGAATGTCTCCCCCATCTCCATCTCTTCTTAATCTCACTATAATTGCCTAACCTCTCTGCCTACAACTCATCCCAACCCCTCCCCTACCCACTACCCACCAGTAACTGGCTGGCCTCTTCCCACTGTTTCAGTCTATGAGGAAGTGCATCTCTGCATAAAACAGTATGTGATGCACCTAAGAATGTCATAAATGCAATCCTATTTCTGCGAGAAAACAAGATGTGAGAACAAGATTTGCGCCTTCATGTGTCATTCTGTATTAAAGATATGTTGTTATTACTGGGAGACATTTTGTTATCAACTGACAAAGGCCCACAAGCCTCTTTGAATTGACTACAGCAAAGTCAAAGGTGTGTGTGTGTGTGTGTGTGCGTGTGCGTGTGTGATAAGAATGTTTGGAGAGCCTGGCAAGGTGAGATAATGCAGGGATATAAAAAAATAAATAAACTGCTTGGTTGCCGAGGCGACCATATGAATGAACCGAATTACTACTACGACACAGAAAAAGCAACTGAAGTTAGTCTTGATCGTACGATGATTCAGATCTACCGATGAAAGATTTATTTTTATTATTTAAGGCTTTGAGCGTTACAAGGAAAATGGGAGGCTTCCATGTAATTGTCAAGCTAATTTAAGCCGACTTTTGAAATGATGCTAAAAGAAATAGAAAATGTGAATCAGGCGCGTTTCAGCGAGATGGAGCCAGTCACCTCGGCTGTACAAAGTGTTGTTTGGTCGGGAGTCGTGGGCTACTTCTGTTATGCACGATGGTAGTAAACTGTAAAATAATTAGAGGTTCAAACCGGATCAACCATCTTGGCCATCTGAGAATAATGAGAGCGGGTGAGACTGAGGAATACTGTCTCCTCATTGGTCAACGCACCCTGCTGCTGCTACCAGCCAGAAACCGAATGGGAGGTCACGTGATCAGGATGGTCTCGGCACTAATGGTGGGGGGAAGAGGGGGGGGGGGGGGGGGGTCTGGAGGTCTGGGGGGGTGGGAGGGGGGTCTGGAGTGGAGAGGGAGCAGACGCTCTTGTCAGACTCTAATTACAGAGCAGGGTCCATCCCCACTGTAGCAATCAGGTGTGTGTGTGTGTGTGTGTGTGTGTGTGTGTGTGTGTGTGTGTGTGTGTGTGTGTGTGTGTGTGTGTGTGTGTGTGTGTGTGTGTGTGTGTGTGTGTGTGTGTGTGTGTGTGTGTGTGTGTGTGTGTGTGTGTGTGTGTGTCCTTACATCCGATTGGCCCAACCAACCCCACAGACCTGTCTCTGCCGTCCCAACGATTAAACATCCATCCCATTTCCCGTCTCCCACTAATCCCACGCGTCTGAGTGGGAGAGCCTGTCTCTACGCCCCATAACGCCGCAGCACATGCTTCTGATTGGATGACGCCTGCAATAATTTATACAAGCTGTTCCGGTTTGGTTATTACGGCTAGCGACGGCTAGGGAGGGCTAGGAACGGCTAGGAACGGCTAGCGACGGCTAGGGAGGGCTAGGAATGGCTAGCGTCGGCTAGCGACGGCTAGGGAGGGCTAGGAACGGCTGATCGTTCCTAGCCCTAGTTCCTAACGGTCAAACTTGTTTGTTTGTTTTTATACTGAGGGAGTTCATGCACATCACAGCAGTTCAGTATTGCACATCACAGTGGTTGATTGGTGCACATCCCAGTGGTTGATTGGTGCACATCCCAGTGGTTGATTGGTGCACATCCCAGTGGTTGATTGGTGCACATCCCAGTGGTTGATTGGTGCACATCCCAGTGGTTGATTGGTGCACATCCCAGTGGTTGATTGGTGCACATCACAGTGGTTGATTGGTGCACATCACAGCAGTTCATTATTGCACATCACAGTGGTTGATTGGTGCACATCCCAGTGGTTGATTGGTGCACATCCCAGTGGTTGATGCACATCCCAGTGGTTGATTGGTGCACATCCCAGTGGTTGATTGGTGCACATCCCAGTGGTTGATTGGTGCACATCCCAGTGGTTGATTGGTGCACATCACAGTGGTTGATTGGTGCACATCACAGCAGTTCATTATTGCACATCACAGTGGTTGATTGGTGCACATCCCAGTGGTTGATTGGTGCACATCACAGTGGTTCATTGGTGCACATCCCAGTGGTTCATTGGTGCACATCCCAGTGGTTGATTGATGCACATCCCAGTGGTTGATTGGTGCACATCCCAGTGGTTGATTGGTGCACATCCCAGTGATTGATTGGTGCACATCCCAGTGGTTGATTGGTGCACATCCCAGTGATTGATTGGTGCACATCCCAGTGGTTGATGCACATCCCAGTGGTTGATTGGTGCACATCCCAGTGGTTGATTGCTGCACATCCCAGTGGTTGATTGCTGCACATCCCAGTGGTTGATTGGTGCACATCCCAGTGGTTGATTGGTGCACATCCCAGTGGTTGATTGGTGCACATCCAATTGGTTGATTTGTGCACATCCCAGTGGTTGATTGGTGCACATCCCAGTGGTTGATTGATGCACATCCCAGTGGTTGATTGGTGCACATCCCAGTGGTTGATTGGTGCACATCCCAGTGGTTGATTGGTGCACATCCCAGTGGTTGATTGGTGCACATCCCAGTGGTTGATTGGTGCACATCCCAGTGGTTCATTGGTGCACATCCCAGTGGTTCATTGGTGCACATTGTGATCTCTGTGGAACTCGTCCTGGAAGGTGGGGCTTTGTTAAAGAATATTTTTTTCACTTGATTCAAAGTAAAATGGACATGCTATTTCAATAGGCAGGTTGCAGTCTGGGCGGGAGAAAAATAGCCATTTAACACGAGATATTCAACGTTAAATAGATCCACGTTAATTAGATCCACGTTAAGGGTGAAACACCAAACATTTATCCTGAGTGTGTGGAAGCTGAATTTGTCGAGACAAATGTCTAATGACAAAAGACTTAATCCTGGCAGTAGATTCATGTCCCACTCCTGTCTGCGTCTCCCTGGCCATTTCATGAAATTAAAAGTGATGATATGGTTTTACGGCAGCTCGTAGCGACAAATTAAATTCCTGATTCATGACAAGCCGGCCCTTATCTTCAGTCTCCAGAGAAATTTCCCACATTTTGTTTCTTTGCGGGGCGTGGAGGAAATGCGTTGGTGTTAGGGTTAGGGTAAGGGGACGTGGAGGAAATGCGTTAATATCATTTCCTTGTCTCAGTTCCCCCCCTCTTTTGTCTTTAATTAATGGCGTCTCCTCTACCCTACGAGGAGGAAAGGCTTCTTCTGGAGTCAAACAATCATTAGAGCTTACACACACACACACACACACACACACACACACACACACACACACACACACACACACACACACACACACACACACTATTCAAAAGAGTTTACTGTAAAAGACAGAATTAAGCTAATAACGACAAAGGGGTTTGAACTCTGCACGTATATTTCTTAATTGCGACCGGATGGCGATAGGCTTTCGCCAACAAAATTAGCATTACTCCTGTTTAATGCTAAGGCTTTTCTCATCGCCCAGGGAATTAAAGGGACTGCCATTAAACATGTTATTGTTCATTGTAATCTGACGTTTCATACGAGATGAATAGGCAGGAATACGTGAAGGACACAATAGTATACTTTTTATCTCTGTCCTTATCGATTCTGGTCCAACGTCCCCTCCCGACAAACTGTATTTAGCGGGGTAAAATAAAATAACTTCTAATTAAAAGCCAATCACAGCAATTAGGCGAGAGGAGCCTGATCTATGAAATCATCCTCACATTGACGTGGCCATCGACTTTGCTCTCAGAGCAGTAAAAGCAGTGATTAAAGGGTTTCTTAGCCCAGCCACCGTGGGTCATCTGGGGCCAGCCTAATGAATAATAGCCAACCGCGCTCTAGCACCTAAATAAAAAACCATCTCCCGGCGGCGCAGGATGAAGAGCAAGGGGTCGAACACAAATATAATGTGTTGATACAAGAACCTTGTGAATTCCGCAGATTATGTCTTTAGTGATCCTCCGCACCCTCAATCTATCACTTTTACTGCGTGCCGACACTCTGGGGCCACGGGGACGTAGTTCTGTTTTATGGTAATTCTTATTTGCAATTCTGTTGATGGACGAAAGGAAAGCCATTTGTGGCAATCATTATCCCTACAAAGCAGCACATGGCATCAGTGGAAATTAAAGAGAGATGGGGAAATTAAGAAAACATAGACGCAAGTGGCCTTAGGTAAAACAAAGTGTGTGTGTGTGTGTGTGTGTGTGTGTGTGTGTGTGTGTGTGTGTGTGTGTGTGTGTGTGTGTGTGTGTGTGTGTGTGTGTGTGTGTGTGTGTGTGTGTGTGTGTGTGTGTGTGTGTGTGTGTACAGCAGGTCCTGGGTCGGTGTTAATTACACTTCACAATCAGTGTCCGTGGCGAGGTCATGACCCTGCACATCCAAGGTAATTGTGGAAACGGGTTTTCCGTTTTGTAGAGCATGTGTGTGTGTGTGTGTGCATGCACCTGTGAGTGTATGTGTGTGTGCATGCACCTGTGAGTGTGTGTGTGAGTGTGTGTGTGTCAATAATGCAGTCGGTGCAGGTGTTCTATGCATGGATGTGTGAGGTGTCTGCAGTGTTCAGGGGGGGCTAGGATAGTGTGTGTGTGGGGGGGGGGGGAGGGGGGGGGAGGGGTTCCAGATGGAGGAGCGGGTGTATGTTGGGTGGGGAGGGGGGGAGGGGGGCGCGGTAGTTCTGTCGGACAGGCGGAGAAGGGGGGAATGGAAGAAGAGGCCGGATCTGGAAGTGGTTCCTGATGGACAAGGTGTGACAAGGGCCCGGCCGTTTAACAGGGCGCTAGTGGTACACCGGTTTAGCTGTCGTCGTCCCCCCCCCCGGAGCACATCCACATGTCCGATTGTCTCTGTCACCCTGCGGCAGAGGCGGGGAAAGAAACTTCTTCCTATTAACTCCGAGCCACAGATCTGATAGCCTCTTGCTCCCTCCTTCCATCTGTCCCCCCTCCACTCCCTCGCTCCCTTCCCTCCCTTCCCTCACTTCACCCCCCTCTCCCCTCCGTCTCCCTTCCCTCACTTCACCCCCCTCTCCCTTCCCTCCCTTCCCTCACTTCACCCCCCTCTCCCCTCCGTCTCCCTTCCCTCACTTCACCCCCCTCTCCCCTCCGTCTCCCTTCCCTCACTTCACCCCCCTCACCCCTCCGTCTCCCTTCCCTCACTTCACCCCCCTCTCCCCTCCGTCTCCCTTCCCTCACTTCACCCCCCTCTCCCCTCTGTCTCCCTTCCCTCACTTCACCCCCCTCTCCCCTCCGTCTCCCTTCCCTCACTTCACCCCCCTCTCCCCTCCGTCTCCCTTCCCTCACTTCACCCCCCTCTCCCCTCCGTCTCCCTTCCCTCACTTCACTTACCTCTCCTCTCATTTTCCTCACTCGTCCTCCCTCTCACCCTCCCCTCCCTCCTGCCTTCCTCATCTCTTCCATCTCTCTCTTTCCCTCCTCCCTCCCTTCCTCCTCTTCCGACCCTCCCTCCCTCTCCCTCCCCCCCTCCATTTAACTGCCATTTTCCCACCGGTGGTTTTAAAATTGAGTTTGGGCGCGCTTGATATTCGGCCTCTTTGATAGCGGCAGGTGGGGTGTGGCGCAGCGGTGAGGCGTTACTCATCGTTTAAGCAGCAGAATATTAGGTTTGTGTCGCTCACCCGGTGCTCGCACCGCAGAGCGGGCACAACGGAGCATAGGAAATATCTAAAAATATAAACGCGATGACGGGCCGTCAGCGATTTATCTTCTCTCAGGGACAACGAGAGCATTGCAAGGTTCTTTAACTGCGGTAAAATAGAGATGGATTCATACTGGAGGAAGTGGAGGGCAGTGTTTTTTCTGTTCAATAGTTGGAAGATGACAACATCAGCCAAGTGATTTAGAGGAGAAGCAAAGCCGCGTAAACCAGCTGCTATCACGTTAAACGGAGGATTGCGAGAGATTACACCGACTGCTTAGATGATTTTAGCCGAGGCAACATTTAGACGCCCGTTGTTGAGAAGCAGGTAGGGTACAGGTGGCCTTATACATTCGGGTCCGAAACGCAAATCTTTGGCCAGGAAGTAGGAACCTCTTTACTTCCCCCTCATAACCCTCGGCTCTGATCGGACGCATGCAAACCTATCGACTAGCGGCTGCTGCCTTCACACCTCCACAGTCGCTAGGCATCGGTCACACATCTGCTGATCAGTTTGACAAACCGACAGCTCCAACTTATAGACAGACTCCACAAATGTTAATTTCCATAATGACAAATGTATAGTGTTGCAACATGGTCTCACAGGAATCCGTGAAATGACTACGGTCGGACGCTTAACTCGAAATCCGTGGCCACATCACGGAAACACGTCGATATCCGTGTGTGAGCCACGGAATAACAGTGTCATTTACTTGCATTGGAGCAAATTCCGTGGCCACATCACGGACAATTGAAGTGATTCCGTCAGACCACCACGGATTTTGAGTTAAGCCCCCGCTGTGGTCAAATGTGGCACACACACCGATTGAAACGGGAGCACACACACAGATTGAAACGGGAATCTGTGTGTGTGCCACAGAATATCATTGTCATTTACTTGCATTGGAGCAACTTCCTTGGACACAACAAGGACAATTTAAGTGTTTCAGTGAGACCACCCCGGGTTTTGAGTTAAGCCCCCGTGGTCGACTCGCTCGTTGAAACGGGGATCCGTGTGTGAGCCACGGAACATCAGCGTCATTAACTTACATTGGAGCGAATTCCGTGGCTACATCACGGAAATCGGCGTGTTTCCGTGATGTGTCCACGGATTTCGAGTTATTTGTCCGTAGTCATTTCACGGATTCCTGTGAGACCAGGTTGATTGATAAGATGGTGTAGCTTCATCTAACTTCAAGACAGACAGGAAATTGGTTAATTGAGAAGTTAGTTGGTTGAGATGAGATATCAGGGTACAATGGTTAACTTGAGGTTATTATTATAGTTATGAGGCTAGAGATGGTTAGAAGGTTAGTTTCGCTTAACGTAAGTCATGGTTAAGTTAAGGTTAAGGTAAGGTTTGATTAGGTCAGGAGAAGTTGGAAAGTATCTAAGGAAAACCAGCTTTCTATTTACACCTGAAACTTTAACATTCTTCTCTGTCTTTAGTGTGTTTAGTGAACCCTTGTTGTCATCATCATAGTGTTGTCATCATCATAGTGTGTCATCATCATAGTGTTGTCGTCATAGTGTTGTCATCATCGTAGTCTTGTCATCATCATAGTGTTGTCATCATCGTAGTGTTGTCATCATCGTAGTGTGTCATCATCATAGTGTTAACATCATCATAGTGTCATCATCATAGTGTTGTCATCATAGTGTTGTCATCATCATAGTGTTGTCATCATTGTAGTGTTGTCATCATAGTGTTTTCATCATTGTAGAGTTGTCATCAGTTTTTATAAAGAAGGTCACAGCAGCTCATCTAGATCATCAGACTACGTTCACATCCGGCAACGTGAGGCAAGTGCAATGACAACCACGACTGCGTTGCACATCTGGAAATGTAGAAGCCCAATTTACAACAGCTTAAGTCGATCACACATGTATGTGTGCGTGTGCATGTGTGTGGGTGTATGACGTGTGTGCACACGTGTGTCAGGGTGAGCTTGTGTCAGGGTGAGCGTCTGTGCGTCAGAGTGAACATAGAGCGTTTATGACACAATCTGCAGCATGGGAACTGCTGAACCACAGTGTCAATCCAAAACTCATTTGGGAGCAACGCGCCGGTGCTCCGATTGCATTAACCAATGGATCCAAGAGTTTATGGAAACATTCAACTATTTGGCTTCTACCATTTAGCAGACTCATTGGAGATCATTTGATGCGGAGATTGAGGTTGGAAACTTAACCCAATGAGTCCCAAGTTCCCTCTGTCCCTTTGAGCAACGCTTAACATTACTGGAACTATTTAATGCCCCATAGTGGTACGATCAGGACAAGAGTGTGTATGTGAATTTGTGTTCAGTTTATGTCTTGTTGTGTGTGTGTGCCTTCGGCATTTATCAGTCAAAACCAAAAATGTGATTTGTTTGTTATTACTGTTAGTTAGTTATGCAAGAAGGCCTTGGTTTCACTTGTTTGCAAAACAAAATACGCCTGGTTTGCTATGACGGTGTTATGAGTGCGGATTAACTGGAATCAACTTAAATGAAAAACATTTGGGCTGGCGGTAACCTTATCGATTCAAGCAAATCCTTCCTGGATGCACACTTCCTTTGTGTGACTCGAACAAGTTCCACAAAGAACAAGTCCCCCTCTCTCCCAGTAACGGGGGGAGGGGGGAGGGATAGATAACCTTCCCAGAGAAACTTGTGTCTTGTCTTCTTCCATACAGTGTCTGAATTCTACCACGGTTTTTAAAACTAAATCAAAACACAATATTGATTCATGTTCCAGTGTGTCCATTGAGCTGTTCATCTCCCAGTGATTCTTACTGCTGCAGCAGTCTGTTGTCTGACAGGCTGACGGAGCAGATCCAATAAGAGGATTGTTTTGCTCTCAGTTTTAATGTGAGGAGCTTTCCTACCAACGCGTTCTCACTAGCAAAGTGCTGCGTTTATGCAGCACAACATCTGTCACATGGGGAGACCGAAAGACCAAGCAGACTGATGTGGGAGTGTTTACACAGACAGACAGAGAGACAGTCAGTCAGTCAGTCAGTACTGGGTTGCATGTCCCCCGCCGTTCCTAAAGAACCTACAGTTGTGCAAGAAACTTAAGAATCAATATCCTGTTGGAGGCACCAGAGCACCAACCAGGTTTCTCCCACCGACATGGAACCAAAACAAATAAACCCCCCACGCTTAATGAGTGTTCGTGTTGAGTGAGCGATGTTCTCTGCGTTTGGGCTTCATCGGTGGGACTCCTCCTCCTCTATAAAGCGGGGCCTCACAGTGAGGCACAAGCAAACGTAGACACACGCCCATCTACACAAACGCATGCGCAATACTTATGCTCACACCCATCCATCCATCTTTCCTTCCATCCATACACCAGCATTCGTAGTCCGAGGGGAGGCCAATAATTTATATAACAAGGGATGTGTGTGCGTGTGTGTGTGTGTGTGTGCGTAGCGTAGTAGCGTTATCTCACACTCACTGAGCCTCCGCCGGGTGGCATCTCTCCACCTCCCTCCCCCTCCCTCCTCCACCTCCCTCCTCCTACTCCTCCTCCCCCACCTCCCTCCTCCTTCTCCTCCCCCACCTCCCTCCTCCTTCTCCTCCCCCACCTCCCTCCTACTCCTCCTCCCCCACCTCCCTCCTCCTTCTCCTCCCCCACCTCCCTCCTCCTACTCCTCCTCCCCCACCTCCCTCCTCCTACTCCTCCTCCCCCACCTCCCTCCTCCTTCTCCTCCCCCACCTCCCTCCTCCTTCTCCTCCCCCACCTCCCTCCTCCTTCTCCTCCCCCACCTCCCTCCTCCTTCTCCTCCCCCACCTCCCTCCTCCTACTCCTCCTCCTCCCTCCTCCTACTCCTCCTCCCCCACCTCCCTCCTCCTTCTCCTCCCCCACCTCCCTCCTCCTTCTCCTCCCCCACCTCCCTCCTCCTACTCCTCCTCCCCCACCTCCCTCCTCCTACTCCTCCTCCCCCACCTCCCTCCTCCTACTCCTCCACCTCCCTCCCCAACATGCACAGGGAGCGCTCCAACCTCTCTCTCATTACCACGTTGGAGTCAGACCCTGCAGCTAGACGCCCTCACTTCCTGCAAGCTGTCGGATTAGAGATCTCTCCTCGGCTCCACTGGCAGGTCGTAGCCCCTCTAACAGCACCTACTTGAACCCCCTCGCGTGGGATTGTAATTAAACTGATACCTCTCAGTGGGCCTCAGCCCCTCCCTCACAGCGGGCTGGAGACTCTGTCATTACTCACCCCCCTCCAACGGCCTACAAGCATGCTAAACAGGCGTTGATACGCTCCATCACCATTCACACAAGCCCCTCCCCCTCCCTGAAGGTGATTTAACACCTCGTCGGTCCCAGTCGTCAGGGTTTACGCTGGCATGTCAAATGTCAAAGGTCATCCCGTCCCGTCTTTCTTCATGGCTGACTTTGAGTCGACCATCGGTGTCCCAGGACAACACAGGGTACCTCCTGAGAGGGGAACGAAAGGGGTGGACGACCATTCAGGTAGCCATGTTGGAAGTACCCGATATTATGATGATGTCGACATTAGCTAACATTTGTAGCAATGCAATGAAAGACAATCCAGAGATATTTCCACCGTATTACCATACATGCATAAAATGTGCTTCCCTGCAGCTAACAAGCTATGGTCCTAATTTCATAGAAAGAGAGAGAGAGGGAGAGAGAGTGGCATTGACCAAGCTTGGGTCTATAAAGAGGGTAATGATATATGAGATGGTGTGGACTGTTTCACCTTCCATCATCTTCTCCATGAAGTCCAGCCAGTCATGAAATGAGGATGTTAAAATCCTACAGCAAACACAATCATCAAACTGCAGCAGCTCACCGTGAAGGATGGCAAACAGCCCTGATGAATGGGAAGGAGTTAGTACCTCCATCATTCAAAGGGCCTTCTATTTCTCCATTGGCTTACTGCTAGAGAACCTTAAACGGCGAATACCAACGTAAAGTCCAGTCTAACTCCAGTGCAGTTATAGGGTTAGGGTAAGGGTAACCAACCAGTGGCGGTGGGTCAATAGAGGGCGCTAGGGTTCCGCCCCTCCGTGAAATATTCACTTGAATATATCTGCCAACTATTAATCAACTATTATAAATACGAAAAAAATAAAAACGAAATAAATCAACCAAAATACATAGCGTTTATCCTTGTTTAATTGTGTGATATACTTGTCTCTGCCAGCAACAATTTAAATGCGTCTGAACGTCAATGATTTGGGCTAGGCTAGTTATTGGTCATTCGAAATAAAGCCCTCCTCCAAGTCATAGGCGCCGGCCACGTTGGAGTCAATGTAAGCTCGCTAGCTTGCTATGTAACCAGTGTGCGCCCGAGGCCAATGGTATTGCTTTTCTTTTTTGTTATCACCACATGATTGGACAATTCAGCGAATCAATCAAACCAGCTACCTCCCTCAGCAGCATTCGCGCACCACAACTACAGGTAGAGAAGAGATAGATCGCTAACTAGCAGAGAGTTGTAAGCACTTTCCACCCTTTTCAGTGGAGGAATTTGACTCCCCAAGCAATGTTATACTTAAAAGGAGCAAGTAAGTTACATATTAATTTAGTCTTTCGGCCTGTAGCATATAAATTGAGACGCTAATGGACGCTATAGGACAGTGATCATGATTTGTCTTGATATCAGAATAACAACAATGGGTTAAATAGCAATGGCTGGTGGAATGGCCATGAAGTAGGTCTGTATATGCAGTGTAAGCTTGTCCAGGCCCTACAAGTCAGGATGTAGGCTATGAATCTGAATGAATAGTAGGTAAATATAGTGGCCATCCCTAAAATGCACCAGAATACAGGAAATCAAGTCTATTCAATTCTATTTTTTTTCTTACCCCAGACCCCAGACCCCAGACCCCCAGACCCCCTGACCCCCAGACCCCAGACCCCAGACCCCCAGACCCCCAGACCCCAGACCCCAGACCCCAGACCCCCTGACCCCAGACCCCCAGACCCCCAGACCCCCAGACCCCCAGACCCCAGACCCCAGACCCC
The DNA here is from genome assembly GCF_031168955.1 of Gadus macrocephalus. Classification (NCBI taxonomy): domain Eukaryota; kingdom Metazoa; phylum Chordata; class Actinopteri; order Gadiformes; family Gadidae; genus Gadus; species Gadus macrocephalus. The sequence goes on along the minus strand of NC_082400.1, from coordinate 17,932,937 downwards.
CAGACCCCCAGACCCCAGACCCCAGACCCCCAGACCCCCAGACCCCCTGTCTATTACTGTGCCCCACCAACATTTTAGATCACCAGCCACCACTGTAACCAACCCTAACCCTGATACCAACGTACCTAACAGCCAGCCTAACTCCAGTGCCGTCATAATGCATTAGAATACGCTCTGAAAGCGTTCGCCAGCCCATCCACGGCCTCGCCTCTCACCCGGCAATGCCACCAATTAAAGTTTACATTTCACATTGTTCAGCCTTCCAGGGCCTCTCCACAGCGAGAGGAGGCCTCAGCGATACTCACTAACCCTAACCCTATACTAACTAACCCTAACCCTATACTAACTAACCCTAACCCTACACTCACTAACCCTAACCCTATACTAACTAACCCTAACCCTATACTCACTAACCCTAACCCTATACTCACTAACCCTAACCCTATACTAACTAACCCTAACCCTATACTCACTAACCCTATACTCACTAACCCTATACTAACTAACCCTAACCCTACACTCACTAACCCTAACCCTATACTAACTAACCCTAACCCTACACTCACTAACCCTAACCCTATACTCACTAACCCTAACCCTACACTCACTAACCCTACACTCACTAACCCTAACCCTATACTAACTAACCCTAACCCTATACTAACTTACCTTAACCCTATACTCACTAACCCTAACCCTATACTAACTAACCCTAACCCTACACTCACTAACCCTAACCCTATACTCACTAACCCTAACCCTATACTAACTTACCTTAACCCTATACTAACTAACCCTAACCCTATACTCACTAACCCTAACCCTACACTCACTAACCCTAACCCTATACTAACTAACCCTAACCCTATACTAACTTACCTTAACCCTATACTCACTAGCCTTAACCCTATACTAACTAACCCTAACCCTATACTCACTAACCCTAACCCTACACTCACTAACCCTAACCCTATACTAACTAACCCTAACCCTATACTAACTTACCTTAACCCTATACTCACTAACCTTAACCCTATACTAACTAACCCTAACCCTATACTCACTAACCCTAACCCTACACTCACTAACCCTAACCCTATACTAACTAACCCTAACCCTATACTAACTTACCTTAACCTTATACTCACTAACCTTAACCCTATACTAACTAACCCTATACTCACTAACCCTATACTAACTAACCCTAACCCTATACTCACTAACCCTAACCCTATACTCACTAACCCTAACCCTAACCCTATACTAACTTACCCTAACCCTATACTCACTAACCCTATACTAACTAACCCTAACCCTATACTCACTAACCCTAACCCTACACTCACTAACCCTAACCCTATACTAACTAACCCTAACCCTATACTCACTAACCCTAACCCTACACTCACTAACCCTAACCCTATACTAACTAACCCTATACTCACTAACCCTACACTCACTAACCCTAACCCTATACTAACTTACCTTGACCCTATACTCACTAACCTTAACCCTATACTAACTAACCCTAACCCTATACTCACTAACCCTAACCCTATACTCACTAACCCTACACTCACTAACCCTAACCCTATACTAACTAACCCTAACCCTATACTAACTTACCTTAACCCTATACTCACTAACCTTAACCCTATACTAACTAACCCTAACCCTATACTCACTAACCCTAACCCTAAACTCATTAACCCAAACCCTAACCCTAAACTCATTAACCCTAACCCTAATCCTATACTCACTAACCCTATACTGACTAACCCTTAGGATGCCAGGGTCTGTTGACCCCAACCTCTATTGACCTTCAGGGATTCACTAGTCTGGGCTGGTGCGGAAGAG
>NC_082400.1:17861400-17930980 GCF_031168955.1 Gadus macrocephalus | reverse complement strand
CACAACTGCACACACACACGCATGCACAAACAAACGCACACGCACACACGTGTACGCAAGTTCACGTGTAAATGCACACACAAACACATATATATATGCACACAAACATACACATGCACACACACACTCACAAACGATAGCACAAACTCAAACTTACACACACACACACACACACACACACACACACACACACACACACTAGCCTGCACACACACACACACTAGCCTGCACACACACACACACACACACACAAACACGCACTCTCTCTGTCTGTAGTTTACTGCAATGCACCAGTGTTGGTGGTTAGCAGAGATGCTCTCAGAGAGAGACAGAGAGACAGTGGGGAGACGGAAACTGAAAGGAAGGATAGAGGGAGAGAGGGGATGAGAGAGGAAGGGAGAGAGGGTGGGAGTGAGACGGAGTAAAGGCCAGACACTCCCCTCTCCTTTCACCCTTATCGATCTATCAGAAGCATCTTCCTTTTAAGTACACCCTCATCAATAGCTCTGGCAATGTGACAAATACATTTTTCAAATGCTGGTTCATCGATAGTCATTTCGTCTGCCTCTTGCTCCCTTGAGTGAGGCTGTGTGATCCATGGAGGTGATGAAATTCTATTAAATCAGAACAGGCAAAGATGCGCTGTAGTGGTCCCCCGTAGCCGATAAAAAAGAAACAGAACACGCAACGCAGGAAGCAAGAAAAAAACATTGACTTCCAAAAGAGGGTCGAGAAGCTAATGCTAACTGGCTAGGGCTGCTATCATCACTCAGTCAGTTAGCTTTAGCCAATAGTTGTGTGTGTGTGTGTGTGTGTGTGTGTGTGTGTGTGTGTGTGTGTGTGTGTCCCACACTTTTTTTCTTCTGTCGTTCTTTGCATCTCACAAACAAAAACACACGTGTTTACACACACATACACTTACACACACACACACGAACGGTGTATGAAGTGAAATTAAAGAAGCAGCCATAACGTGTTTTTTTCTCAGTCTAGTTGTACAAATGCTTGATTTAATCCTTATCCTTAAAAGCCCCATTAGATCGTAGATAAACACGAGCCTGATGGCTCCCATGAGAATACCTCTGCCAGCACGGGAATGAGTGTGCGTGTGTATGTACCATGCATGTCTCGTTAAACACGTGCATGTGCCCACATTCCAACGAAGCCGCACTATAACAAATGAGCCTGGAACTGTTGGGACCATTTAGAGCCATTGAGAGCTCGATGCGCACTGGGAGTGACCCCCTCTTACACAGAACCCTGGGAGTGACCCCCTCTTACACAGAACCCTGGGAGCAGGGCGGACCCCCTCTTACACAGAACCCTGGGAGTGACCCCCTCTTACACAGAACCCTGGGAGCAGGGCGGACCCCCTCTTACACAGAACCCTGGGAGTGACCCCCTCTTACACAGAACCCTGGGAGTGACCCCCTCTTACACAGAACCCTGGGAGTGACCCCCTCTTACACAGAACCCTGGGAGCAGGGCGGACCCCCTCTTACACAGAACCCTGGGAGTGACCCCCTCTTACACAGAACCCTGGGAGTGACCCCCTCTTACACAGAACCCTGGGAGTGACCCCCTCTTACACAGAACCCTGGGAGCAGGGCGGACCCCCTCTTACACAGAACCCTGGGAGTGACCCCCTCTTACACAGAACCCTGGGAGTGACCCCCTCTTACACAGAACCCTGGGAGTGACCCCCTCTTACACAGAACCCTGGGAGCAGGGCGGACCCCCTCTTACACAGAACCCTGGGAGCAGGGCGGACCCCCTCTTACACAGAACCCTGGGAGCAGGGCGGACCCCCTCTTACACAGAACCCTGGGAGTGACCCCCTCTTACACAGAACCCTGGGAGTGACCCCCTCTTACACAGAACCCTGGGAGTGACCCCCTCTTACACAGAACCCTGGGAGCAGGGCGGACCCCCTCTTACACAGAACCCTGGGAGCAGGGCGGACCCCCTCTTACACAGAACCCTGGGAGTGACCCCCTCTTACACAGAACCCTGGGAGCAGGGCGGACCCCCTCTTACACAGAACCCTGGGAGTGACCCCCTCTTACACAGAACCCTGGGAGCAGGGCGGACCCCCTCTTACACAGAACCCTGGGAGTGACCCCCTCTTACACAGAACCCTGGGAGTGACCCCCTCTTACACAGAACCCTGGGAGCAGGGCGGACCCCCTCTTACACAGAACCCTGGGAGTGACCCCCTCTTACACAGAACCCTGGGAGTGACCCCCTCTTACACAGAACCCTGGGAGTGACCCCCTCTTACACAGAACCCTGGGAGCAGGGCGGACCCCCTCTTACACAGAACCCTGGGAGTGACCCCCTCTTACACAGAACCCTGGGAGCAGGGCGGACCCCCTCTTACACAGAACCCTGGGAGTGACCCCCTCTTACACAGAACCCTGGGAGCAGGGCGGACCCCCCTACAGAACCCTGGGTGTGGGGGCCGTGGCTTCCAGGGCGGGCTCCCCTCCTGACCGGTGAGCATTATTCCGTTATGAGGGAGCAGCAGAGAGGGGTCCGTGTGTGACCCCCTCTGAACCCTCCAGACCCGGGCAGAGAGGGGTCCGTGTGTGACCCCCTCTGAACCCTCCAGACCCGGGCAGAGAGGGGTCCGTGTGTGACCCCCTCTGAACCCTCCAGACCCGGCAGAGAGGGGTCCGTGTGTGACCCACTCTGAACCCTCCAGACCCGGGCAGAGAGGGGTCCGTGTGTGACCCCCTCTGAACCCTCCAGACCCGGGCAGAGAGGGGTCCGTGTGTGACCCACTCTGAACCCTCCAGACCCGGGCAGAGAGGGGTCCGTGTGTGACCCCCTCTTACACAGAACCCTGGGAGCAGGGCGGACCCCCTCTTACACAGAACCCTGGGAGTGACCCCCTCTTACACAGAACCCTGGGAGCAGGGCGGACCCCCTCTTACACAGAACCCTGGGGGGTCACCCTGGGTCCGTGTGTGACCCCCTCTGACCCCTCCAGACCCGGGCAGAGAGGGGTCCGTGTGTGACCCCCTCTGACCCCTCCAGACCCGGGCGGAGAGGCTGGGGCTGTGGGACTCTGAGATCTCTTCCCTCCTCCCAGTCTGTCCTCCGAAGCTGCCGACACTCCTGCAGCTGAAAGGACCACGGCATAAACCACTGACTGTAGCGAGGGGGGGGGTGAGATCATGACGGGACAGGCGCTGGAGGAGCTAGATCCGCCGCTGCTGCCCGGCCCGGCCCGGCCCGGCCTGGCCCCGGCCAGCCTGACCAAGCTGGATCGTTGCGGACGCCAGCATGAGAGGGGGGTTCTCTTCACTGCTGAGCTGTTGGTGATTATGGAAGATGAAGCTGGGGGGGGTAAGCCATGGGGTGTAGGAGCAGGGTGAGGATAGTGTTCTCATTTCCTGTGTATACTTGTTGGGACTTGGAACTTGGTAGATTATGTGTTCCCTGCTACTAATTGGATTAATTGGTCAGAAAAGATTGTGGGTCTTTCAGGGTCCTTCATCATCATCCTTTATCTAGCATGCAGGAGATCATGTTATCAGAGACTGAGGCATTTTACATGGCTTTTGCACACTTACACACAGACACACAGATACAAACACGCGTAACATACACACTCTTCCTTTTTCCAGTCGGTTACTGAGTGGTGTCACACACACTTGTGTTTGTGACACACACACTTGTGTTTAATGCACTGTTGATGAACTCCAAATCCCTTGGCGATGCTTCTGCAGGGCACATGTCTCTGACCTCTGACCCCCCACAGAGGGGTCCTGTCCAGAGCTGCTCTGACCGAGTCCTTGACAGCCCACTCATGATACATGAGAGCGACCGACGGATGTCTCCAAGGGAGGCATCATACGCAGTTTGTGTGCGTGTGTGTGCGTGTGTGTGTGCGTGTGTTCTCGTTATCCTGATCGGCGTGGCCATCCAACATTTGACTTGTTCATTAGGAGTAATTCCATTTTTAAACCAATAACAAATAGCATGTTACTAAGGAATTTGACAAAAACAATGAGTTATGAATAATATAATTTAGAATCTGATTTGATCATTAGTCGATGGCTACATGCATAGCATATTCATAACTACACGTTTTAACTTGCAATTTTATGTTTCACATTAACAATTATATGGGCCTACCCCTACAAATAAATACAAGTTGATATCACCCAATTTGAAGCAAGGATAAACACTTGCTTTGTCTTTTCCTTGCATTTAGCCAAAAAGACAATCCAGTTTAAAAGTATTGACTAGTAGTTATGCCATGTATGATCAGTATCAACATGAAAAGGTGTTTGAAATAAATTAATAAAGGAAAGGAAACAAAGGATATATTTTTTAGAAATTAGGCCCTCAGATATAGCCCTTAGGTAGCCTAAATATATGAAATACCATGCCTCTTATTCATATTCCTAATGACTCATTCATATGATAATTATGATTATTATTTATTCGTATAATTTTTCCCAAACGTCTCATTTATTGCTAAGCTCTCTAAGCTTTCTTACAAAATACGCTTTCTGTAACACTGGAGCTAACCCATTCCATAAGTCATTAAAATGGGTAATTATAAAGACCTCTTTGTTGTAGTCTAAGTTTCCAGGCGTCTATTTAGCTGATAGGAGGAACACAGGCAGTATTTCTCTAGAAGGGACAGGCAGTTCCGTTAGCCCCTGTTCTGCAACGCAAGCAGATTTAGCTACATTATACGACTAGTGTACTGCTTACGTTTAAATACATACATTTTTAAGTCTGAGGTCATTCTGTAAAACATTCCTTGCATTGAACGTCTGAAAACATTGCTTTCCTAAATGGATAAATAGCATCAGAATTAATCCTTAAAAGAAAGAGGGGGTGAGGGAGGGTGGATAGAGTGACATGAGGGGAGGGGCTAAAGAAAGAGGGGGGGAGGGAGGGTGGATAGTGACATGAGGGGAGGGGCTAAAGAAAGAGGGGGGGAGGGAGGGTGGATAGTGACATGAGGGGAGGGGCTAAAGAAAGAGGGGGGGAGGGAGGGTGGATAGTGACGTGAGGGGAGGGGCTAAAGTAAGAGGGGGGGAGGGAGGGTGGATAGTGACATGAGGGGAGGGGCTAAAGAAAGAGGGGGGGAGGGAGGGTGGATAGTGACATGAGGGGAGGGGCTAAAGAAAGAGGGGGGGAGGGAGGGTGGATAGTGACATGAGGGGAGGGGCTAAAGAAAGAGGGGGGGAGGGAGGGTGGATAGTGACATGAGGGGAGGGGCTAAAGAAAGAGGGGGGGAGGGAGGGTGGATAGTGACATGAGGGGAGGGGCTAAAGAAAGAGGGGGGGAGGGAGGGTGGATAGTGACATGAGGGGAGGGGCTAAAGAAAGAGGGGGGGAGGGAGGGTGGATAGTGACGTGAGGGGAGGGGCTAAAGAAAGAGGGGGGGAGGGAGGGTGGATAGTGACATGAGGGGAGGGGCTAAAGAAAGAGGGGGGGAGGGAGGGTGGATAGTGACATGAGGGGAGGGGCTAAAGAAAGAGGGGGGGAGGGAGGGTGGATAGTGACGTGAGGGGAGGGGCTAAAGAAAGAGGGGGGGAGGGAGGGGGTGGTAAAGAAGGGAGGGAGAGACAGCTAATTGCTCGATGATGTCTCCTTTATTATAAAAGCAGCCTCCTAACTGTTGATCCTCCTCCTCCTGGAGGAGGGAGAGGAGGAGCAGGCCTGGGGAGGGGGGGGGTCTGGAGGAGGGAGAGGAGGAGAGGCCTGGGGAGGGGGGGGGTCTGGTGGTATTGGAGAGGCCTGGGGAGGGGGGGGGGGTCTGGTGGTATTGGAGAGGCCTGGGGAGGGGGGGGGGTCTGGTGGTATCAGAGAGGCCTGGGGAGGGGGGGGGTCTGGTGGTATTGGAGAGGCCTGGGGAGGGGGGGGGTCTGGTGGTTATTCAACAGTTGTTCCTTCTGACAGGAAGCCTGCGCCCAGGCCTCGCAGACTTCTGTCAGGCGTCCTGGGACGAAGCTGGCGCCTCATGCAGGACCACCTGACGCACAAACGCACGCACGCACACACACACACACACGCATGCACACATGCATGCACTCACACATCAGAGCGCGGATGCATCGACTCACACGCACACATACGCACAGGCCGTAGATGCATTGACGTCTACTAAAAAAAAAAACACGCATTAGGGCATGGATACATTGACGCACACGCAGACACACACCAGAGTGTAGACACAATGATCATAAAAAACATTTCCCAGCTAGTCACTTAGAGCCATCAGACTCTTCCCATCACAACTCCCCTTCAGTCAGATGACTGTTGGAGTCATGGATGGATGACAACTCGCTGTCTTTGGTCCTCATTCTTTACCTACCGGTCATCTTGGTGATTGAACTAAAACGGTGGAATTAGGCATTCACCACACAGCTAATGTCTGGAGCCAAGATACTAAGAAACTAAGATGGATGTTGGGCGAATAAGGCCAGTCAAATAATTCCTCTTCCACTTCGGATATTTCATCACGTGAAAAAAATCCAAACCCTTCCATGTTATGCTGCAATAACTGTGCAACACGCATGTGAACAGACAGCGGATAACGAAATAAGGATTTAGTCGTGGTCGTAATAATAACAATATGTGCTTTTCTTTGTTTCAGTATTAAATTGAATTTGTATATTGTTATTAAAACTGTTGTGTTAAGTTGTTGCCTTTAGATATATTTAAAGGACTGTTACAAATCATCTGACATATTCGTTAATCCCCAGTATTAAAATTGTTCCCCGCTTTTATTATTATTTATTTTTGTATTTGGCTCAAAACAAAGCAGCAGTAGCCTGACTGCTATGTTCAAGGCAATATGTTCGTATGTTCATCGTTCATTACACTACCACACACACCGACGCTACCACACGCACATGCCTTATCCAGACAACCATTTATCATTTAGTTTAGCTCCGGCTAAGTCTCACATAATATATCTTTGTTTTCACTGATTGCAATTACCCTGGAGATCAATGGGAGTGATCGATAGCCTACAGCAATTAACATTTAATATCCTTTCACAGCCACTTTACTCCGTTAATGGAGGATTGATTATGAGCGGGCTGGGACCGTCTGTCCGTCTGTCCGTCAGGGGGCGGGCCTACCCCTCCTGCCAGGGGTAGGCCCGCCCCCTCCCCACTTGACGGACAGCCAGCATGGATTATTTTGTCTGACTTTTCTTTTTTTGCCTTGTTATTCGTATTTCTTCCATTTCCCCCCTGATAACGTTTCAGGTGCACTCTTTGCCTCCCAAACCCCATACACACAAACTCTCAAACATGCAAAGACATACACACAGACAAAAACTCAGTCACACACATGCACGCACGCACTACACTCTCAAACGTGTACACACACACTCAAATTCACACGCACACACACACACACACACACACACACACACACAGATACTCTGATACACACCTTCTGCATGGTGCTTTCCATAATCTCATCAGCGGTGATGTTTCAGAGGGAAATAGCCTTGCTTTCCATTTTAGGCCAATACACGGTTCAGATGAACCCATAATGCAATCATTCCCACTGAATTGGGCCTTCGGATTCATTTTCAAGCCCCTATAGACGAGAGATGACAGATAAACACTCTGGCAAACGTACCTAGCTCTATGACCCTCTTTTTTCTCCCCCTTCGCTCTCTCTATCTCTGTCTCTGTGTGTCTCTCGCTCTCGCTCTCTCTCTCTGTCTCTCTGTGTGTCTCTCGCTCTCCCTGTCTCTGTGTCTCTCGCTCTCTCTCTCTCTGTGTGTCTCTCGCACTCTGTCTCTTTGTCTCTCTCTCTCTCTATCTCTGTCACTCTCAATATCTCTCTCTCTGTGTGTGTGTGTGTGTGTGTGTGTGTGTGTGTGTGTGTGTGTGTGTGTCTCTCTCTCTGCATTTCTCTCTGCGTCTCTCTCTGTGAATTCGAAGTGGCAGAGGATGAAATGAGAAGCGTGTGTGTGTGTGCACGCCATGACAACAGTTCCTATAAGAACAGAAGCATGCTAAGTAAAGAATGAGGTGAGGGCCACCATGACTGTATTATTAAATCTGCCAATGTCAACATGGCCAAACAATCTGTTAATGAAACTCACCTTGCGTACCAAGACACTGAAAATCCCCAAGGTTTGATTAATTCCCCCGCTCAAGGAGAATGTGGTTATTACATTGTTTGTAGAAGAGTAATCATAAAACATAGAACTTATAACTAAACATTTGAGGTATCTCTCTCTGAATACGTACGATAGGTGCTGCTCATTCACCTGGATAGGACTGCAGTCACACGGATGGAAACACCGTACCCCGCGGTGTGGTTGAGGTGGGAGGGGGGGGGGGGAGGGGGGGGTAATGGAGGGGAAGGTTTCGCTTAATAAACACTTTGTTTTCTGCTGACTATCAGGCGGTCCCTGGCGCTACAGCCCCGGGATCGATGGGCAGATCCGTCAGAGGACCTAATGTTCTCTATGGACGTCCTCCCCCTCCCTAAATACCTCCCCCCTTCCTCCCTGGGGGGGGGGGGAGGGGGGAGAGGGAGAGGGAGAGACCATTGTAGGGGGTCGGGTGGGAAAAGTCATCGAGAGGATGATGGGTGAAGAGCAGAGAGAGAAAAGGTGGACAGGGGGGGGGTGTTAAGAGAGACACAGACGACATGAAATCCCTTTCAATCCTGTCTGGATCACTGGCTCCCACATGAGCTCCCCCCTCCGGGCAGATCCCTGCAACCGCCACCGCCACCTCAACCACACCATCCCCAGCGCACCAACCAACACCTCCATCTACCCAACTCCACGACAAACACCATCACCCCCACTACCATCTTCACTACCACCACTAACACTCACCACCACACTATCACCATGAACACACACACACACACACACACACACACACACACACACACACACACACACACACACAGCGCTCTTGTCACTGTACAGCCGGAAGTTTTATTTTGGAGAGATGGAGAGAGAAGGAGGGAGGTTGAAGGATAGAGGGAGAGGGAGCGTGGGATAGAGGACGAAGAAGAGAAAGGGAGAGAGAATAAAAATCACAATTTCTTCGCTCCTTGCTTATCTTTCTCTCGGGGCAACTTCATTCAAGGAGCGAGGAGGAGGAGGAGGAGGAGGTGGAGGGTGGGGGGAAGCAGTGAGATAATGGCATAGCAATTTTGTGTCCTCTCGACAAAAGGAAAAAGGGCCCGGTGCATAATGGCTGCCCGCAATTGTATCTGCATCGCCATTAGAGTATTGTTCACAATTGTGGAGTCTGATGTGTGTCAGGAGGCTGGACGCTCTAAACCTCTACAGCTGTCCCCTCGTTTGTCTCCACCGCGGCCGTGTCCAACTTGACCAGTAATTACACACTTCATTATTACTGCACCGCCGCTATAGTCGGCCAATCAAATTACAGCTGCGGAGAGACCAATCACGGCAAAGGTCATAAACTCGGAAACGACAGGGATCTTATCAGCACATTAACCGCATTCCATTTAAAATGGCCGCTAATGACGGGCTGGGTTACTTTTTCTTTTCGGGGGACGACGACTTTATTCAGGGAGACATTACGGTTTATCTTGGCTGCTTTTGTAACCCATGTGCTGCCCAATCGAAGTCCATGAAGACCCTTCCACACAAACGACCCCCCGTTCCCCCAGCACCGTTATTACAAAGAGCCCCCACTGTCTAGTGCCACGGAACCCATAGAGACGTTGACAAACTGCCAACATAACCAGTACGACTCTGGTTCCCACAACGTCTGCCCATTATTTGAACTAATTATTTGGTAAAAAGTTTCTTATCGCTGCAAAACTAGGGTTGAATTAATACACTTTAAAAATAAATGTGTCTGAAAATGTATTTGATACTACTTGATACGTGGTCTGATGATACAGCTGTGTGTGCAGGTGCCTGCCTGCCTTCCTGCCTGCGTGTGTATGAGGGACCATTTTAGTTAAAACATTGGATAACGCTTTATATTAAGGTCCTTGTAATAAGCCTTACTGTGCGTTCACACCAAAAGCGAATTGCGCTGCAAAGACGCTTTGGTCTGCGACTATTTCTGTTCGCTTTTGTCGCTCAAGTCGCTCATGACGTACAATTCAATTTTGCAGACGCATTTAAAGGAGCCGTATGCTTTTAGTACAGACAGCCATATCAAAGAGTGAACTCCCATTCACTTTGGCCATATTGTGGAGACTGTTTTGCTTTTTGGGTAAAGTGCTTCGACAGCAAGTAGGACAGTGATTCCCCTCCAATATATATATATATATAAAAACTCCTAAAATGTAATTACAACCGAGAACAAAAAAACGTTGCGTGCTGTAGGAGGCTAGTTAAAATATGTTTCACTGATCTGCATCTGCACATCATGATCTGCACTCATTCAACAAACAAATTAAACATTGGCGCAAATGGCTAATTTGCATACGTGCACAGGACTGGCTGGCTCCGCAAGGCAAATAATGGCACATATTTATCTATCTGTCCGTCATCTATCTATCTACGCGTGTCTAGTTTTAATGTGATGTATTTTGTGTATGTCCAGTCAGACTTGTCTCCCTTGTTCTGTGTGGTCTTGTAGGCTACTGTCCTGTGTGAGCCGTATCACCTGAATAAATTCACGACGATTTGTGTCGTGACGACTTGACTAGGCTATCTATCTTTCTAGACTATTTAATTAAAATGATTCACCCCAGGCTCCGTGAATAGTGGGGAATAGCGGGAATAGAGGGATAAAAGACAAGAGATATATCCCTTGTCATTTATCCCTCGTCTTGTCGATTAGTTTGTGTATGTGACGATTTCAAAAACGTGTTTTGTTTAAAGCATGACGTGATTGGCTGGTAAGGTGGTATGGAGAGCAAATGAAAATGATTCCCACTTAAATACGAAAGTTCTAGATCGCAAATATTTTCTATAAATACTCCCGCTTATCATCACTTTGTATCAAAATCGCTATGATTGTTGCACTGATTAACTATTGAACAGAAAACAGAAAACACAGCTGTCAGTATCACTGTCACTGACAGCGATATATTGTTTCACTTCTTATGACAAATGTACTCGCTTTGGATAAAAGCGTCTGCTAAATGGTCATTTGTCAGCGGTCTATCCTCTATTAAACTGCATTGAAGTGACACGTTTGTTCCGTGCATTATTCATTTGCATTATTATTGCATTATTATGCGTGCATTATTCATTTGCACAACGTAGTATTTCACGCACAACGTATGTATTTTCGATATTTGAAAACGATATCGTCCCATTCAGGGCAAGGAAGATTAGTATGCTAGGATTTCGGTTAGCAGGCATGTATCGCGCCTATTTTACAATAATCTCAAACGTTTCATTAACTCACATACAGACCAACCAACCACGCATGACACCTCCGCCCAGGCCAGAGCCTTTTTGTTGCAATCTCTGAAATGAAAAAGGCTCAGACCGTACAACACCGGGTGCCCAGTTACAGCCGCGATTAATGTAACTGGGCACCCGTACTGACCGTACAAAATGTCGACTGAAAAATTAATCGCTGAATACATTTTCAGTCGACATTTTGTACAGTCAGTAGGAACCCAAAAAGTAGGTAGGAGCCAAAGTGCCAGTGTTCGTGTTCCCTGGGATCCACCAGCATTGGCTACCCCTCTGCCTTCCTTAAGCACCATCTAAAACTCCCGCTGTCTCAGCAGGGCCAGAAACATCCTGAAACACACCACCCACCCCGGCTTCCATCTTCCATTTTCCATCTGTTGCCCTCTGGCAGGAGCTTCAGGTCAATACGTGCCAGAACAAATAGACTCAGGGACAGCTTCTTTCCCAAAACTGTCACCATATTGAACTCAAATTTGCCCTAATTTAAACTGCACTGACATATTTCCACTGACCACTGACCACCAGACTCATCACCTCTATCGGTCAATACGCTGCTGGGCGCTCTCTAACCCTAACCCTAACCCTAACCACTGACCACCAGACTCATCACCTCTATCGGTCAATACGCTGCTGGGCACTCTCTAACCCTAACCCTAACCCTAACCACTGACCACCAGACTCATCACCTCTATCGGTCAATATGCTGCTGGGCGCTCTCTAACCCTAACCCTAACCCTAACCACTGACCACTGACCACCAGACTCATCACCTCTATCGGTCAATACACTGCTGGGCGCTCTCTAACCCTAACCCTAACCCTAACCACTGACCACCAGACTCATCACCTCTATCGGTCAATACGCTGCTGGGCGCTCTCTAACCCTAACCCTAACCACTGACCACCAGACTCATCACCTCTATCGGTCAATACGCTGCTGGGCGCTCTCTAACCCTAACCCTAACCCTAACCACTGACCACCAGACTCATCACCTCTATCGGTCAATACGCTGCTGGGCGCTCTCTAACCCTAACCCTAACCCTAACCACCAGACTCATCACCTCTATCGGTCAATACGCTGCTGGGCGCTCTCTAACCCTAACCCTAACCACTGACCACCAGACTCATCACCTCTATCGGTCAATACGCTGCTGGGCGCTCTCTAACCCTAACCCTAACCACTGACCACCAGACTCATCACCTCTATCGGTCAATACGCTGCTGGGCGCTCTCTAACCCTAACCCTAACCCTAACCACTGACCACCAGACTCATCACCTCTATCGGTCAATACGCTGCTGGGCGCTCTCTAACCCTAACCCTAACCCTAACCACTGACCACCAGACTCATCACCTCTATCGGTCAATACGCTGCTGGGCACTCTCTAACTCTAACCCTAACCCTAACCACTGACCACCAGACTCATCACCTCTATCGGTCAATACGCTGCTGGGCGCTCTCTAACCCTAACCCTAACCCTAACCACTGACCACCAGACTCATCACCTCTATCGGTCAATACGCTTCTGGGCGCTCTTGGACTCAAGTCTTTGTTCAAAATATTTTTGTTGTCTGTTTGTGGTTCTTTAGTGTGCATTTCATTTTTTTAATTTTGTACAGTAGGTAGTCTTTTATATTGTGCTTACTATGTGTGCACTTTTAAGGAGCTTAACATGTTTATTGTGAGATTATAAGACTTTTATAAGAAAGTATAAGAAACGTGTTAGCTATTTATTGATTGCTTAATAACATAATAGTCTTATGGGTTTCTTATAGTTGTTAATAAACACATTACGATGCCATTTATTGAGTCTTACTAACTTACCTATTATGTCATTGTTGAACCTTTAATAAGCATTTTTTGTTCCTTTATGAAGGTAAAAAGAGCTTTAATATTCAAGTTGAATAAGGCCTTTATTGAACAATTAATTATGCATGTTGGAGGTACGGAATCTAAAGTGGGAACAATGCTTAATAAGGTCAATAAGTCATTTAATATACATTTATTAACAGTTTATGAGTGCTACATGTCAGCGATTCCCCTAGATTCTGTTGTAGCGGTGGTGCTGTGAGTTGGTAACCTAGCAACACTAGGATGGTCCGGGGGCACTAGGATGGTCCCCCCCCGGAAGAAAGATTTGAAAAACAAATGTAACCCTAACCCTAAACCCTTTAAATGGTTACTAACCCTAAACCCTTTAAATGGTTACTAACCCTAAACCCTTTAAATGGTTACTAACCCTAACCCTAAACCCTTTAAATGGTTACTAACCCTAAACCCTTTAAATGGTTACTAACCCTAACCCTAAACCCTTTAAATGGTTACTAACCCTAACCCTAAACCCTTTAAATGGTTACTAACCCTAACCCTAAACCCTTTAAATGGTTACTAACCCTAACCCTAAACCCTTTAAATGGTTACTAACCCTAACCCTAAACCCTTTAAATGGTTACTAACCCTAACCCTAAACCCTTTAAATGGTTACTAACCCTAACCCTAAACCCTTTAAATGGTTACTAACCCTAACCCTAAACCCTTTAAATGGTTACTAACCCTAACCCTAAACCCTTTAAATGGTTACTAACCCTAACCCTAAACCCTTTAAATGGTTACTAACCCTAACCCTAAACCCTTTAAATGGTTACTAACCCTAACCCTAAACCCTTTAAATGGTTACTAACCCTAACCCTAAACCCTTTAAATGGTTACTAACCCTAACCCTAAACCCTTTAAATGGTTACTAACCCTAACCCTAAACCCTTTAAATGGTTACTAACCCTAACCCTAAACCCTTTAAATGGTTACTAACCCTAACCCTAAACCCTTTAAATGGTTACTAACCCTAACCCTAAACCCTTTAAATGGTTACTAACCCTAACCCTAAACCCTTTAAATGGTTACTAACCCTAACCCTAAACCCTTTAAATGGTTACTAACCCTAACCCTAAACCCTTTAAATGGTTACTAACCCTAACCCTAAACCCTTTAAATGGTTACTAACCCTAACCCTAAACCCTTTAAATGGTTACTAACCCTAACCCTAAACCCTTTAAATGGTTACTAACCCTAACCCTAAACCCTTTAAATGGTTACTAACCCTAACCCTAAACCCTTTAAATGGTTACTAACCCTAACCCTAAACCTAAACCCTTTAAATGGTTACTAACCCTAACCCTAAACCCTTTAAATGGTTACTAACCCTAACCCTAAGCCTAAACCCTTTAAATGGTTACTAACCCTAAGCCTAAACCCTTTAAATGGTTGCTAACCCTAACCCTAAACCCTTTAAATGGTTACTTCTGGCTTCATAATATGACATAACTACCAACAGTCAAGGTATCTGCTGAGACCAGATCATTGTGCAAATGTGCTTTGACCTTCAGGGCTCCAGACTCACTTTTTTCACTTGGGGCACTGTGGCCCCTAACTGAAAATTGTAGGGGCACAACCAGAAATTTTAGGGGCACAGACTGTAAATCAACATGCCAATTTGATTTTCTAATTTTCCGCCCTGTATTACTCATAAATAGATAGATAATAGATGCAGAAAAGATAATGTGTGGTTTGAATTCAGTGTCACATTTTATTGTGATTCCCATCTGTTCCAACTGTTTCCATCCGCGGAGGAGTCAACTAAAACAGTGGTTGATGTGCTTTTTTTGCACAGCGATCTAAAGCACCAGGCCAAACACCACATGGTGTAATTCCCCGGCGTTCCATCGAACGGGTCTAACTTTCCTTTGGGTGCGGGGCAGCCGTCGATATCAATTAATAGGGTCGGGTGCGGAATGTAATTTGCGCTACTGTCGGA
Source organism: Gadus macrocephalus (assembly GCF_031168955.1). Taxonomy (NCBI): domain Eukaryota; kingdom Metazoa; phylum Chordata; class Actinopteri; order Gadiformes; family Gadidae; genus Gadus; species Gadus macrocephalus. The sequence continues at coordinate 17,915,797 of NC_082400.1, read as the reverse complement.
ACACGGGTCGGATGTGGTTTTAAGAATTGCGGGTACGGGCGGGTACGGGTTTGCAAAATAAGACCTGTGCAGGACTCTGGCACTGGCACACTAGCCGCAGGTCGCAATAAATATTTTGCGCATTGTTCGAACGCACGTAGCAGGTTGTGAAATCTTTCTCCTTCTCAAAGAGACGTTGACGCTCGCTCGATATATTATCTCTAGGACTTTCTTTAGGAAATAAGGGTCTTATTACATATTAACTGAGGCTTAATTTAAAGCGTAACCAAACATTGTTCAACTTATTTCAAATTTTAGCAATGCCACGGGCGGTACAGACTCTTACAGTTACAAGTTCAGGTAATATCGTAAAATGTACGGCTCCAGCCGTGACGAATAGTGTTTCAAAAGATCTTTCCCCGTTGGCGTCTTTAAGCTTCACACCGCCCCGCCCCACCGCCGGCCCCCACCACAACCACGCTCCGGTGTGTGATGCCTGACGATGCACAAATGAAAACAACACCAACCAAAAGTCAAAGTCTCCCGGCAGCACAGAGGGGGGATGGGGGGGAGTTAGGAAGACATCAAGGAGTGTGAATGAGGAAGCGCTCCACAGTGGGGAAGGTATAAATATGTATTATGACACTGTGCCGCACGCGCGTTGCTTCAGGCGTCCTATTCTTCCACGTGGAAAATAACCGCAACGCTGTGTACTAGCCAATCAAATCTGGCCTGGGGCACACTCCCCCCTCCTCCCTCTCCCCTCTCCACACTTCTTCCCATTCGTCTCCCCATTTATACATATTTCGGTTGGAGGTAATCTCCACCAATCCCTTCATGTGGTGTCTGCCTCCGTCGCGGGGCTCCGGGAGGCCGACGGCCAAGAGCAGGACAGGGCCATTAACCACAGGACACGCCCATTAACCTCAGGACACGCCCATTAACCTAACCCTAAACCATTAACCTCACCCTAACCCTAATCCATTAACCTAACCCATTAACCTAACCCTAACCCTAACCCATTAACCTAACCCTAACCCATTAGCCTAATCCTAACCCTAACCTATTAACCTAACCCATTAACCTAAACCTAACCCATTAGCTTAACCCTAACCCATTAACCTAACCCTAACCCATTAACCTAACCCTAACCCATTATCCTAACCCATTAACCTAACCCTAACCCTAACCCTAACCCTAACCCATTAACCTAACCCTAACCCATTAACCTAACCCTAACCCATTAATCTAAACCTAACCCTAACCCATTAACCTAACCCTAACCCATTAGTCAATCTTTTTATCTTTCTGTGTATATTTAATGCTTTTCTTCTCCTTGGTAAATTCCGCTTTAAGTTTTAAACTCTCTGCCTTAGGGTGAACATTCAGCAGACACTGGGGCGGGGGGGGGGGGGGGAGAAGGTAATTGTCATAAACCAAGCATAGCCTGGTGTGTTAAAGTGCACTGGGTGTCAACAGACCCAAGAGGACAGATACAAGGGTTGGGTGTATTTATTTGTTTCCTCTTTTAGACGCCGGTGTTCTCGTTATGCGCCCTGGGTTCCTCCGGGACTCTGAAGCAACAAATAATTAGGAATGGGCAAAGCCAGAGAATCCAATAAGGGGTTGCGTCGGCCATTTGGAATCAAGCCGAGGATGAAATGAAGAGCAGATCAGAGACACAAGGAAACAGAGTGAAGAGACGGGAGCTTCGCTCTGCCTTTTTACCCTCTGCAGTCAGCTAGACCCTGATCTGACACACGGGGGCAAAGAGAGTGTGTGTGTGTGTGTGTGTGTGTGTGTGTGTGTGTGTGTGTGTGTGTGTGTGTGTGTGTGTGTGTGTGTGTGTGTGTGTGTGTGTGTGTGTGTGTGTGTGTGTGTGTGTGTGTGTGTGTGTGTGTGTGTGGACATGCATACACTTTGATCCCATTTTCAAGCATAGATTTACTTTTAATATAAAACAAGGTTGTCATAGTGGTCTCGACTTGGGTACGTTTTAGAACGATGGTTTGGTAATCAGCATGACCAATGGTTTGGTAGATATGATTTCATAGTGCCTCAAATGTTTCATTTGAAAACATGTCAGCATGCCATAATCTCACATGTAATAACAACGTGCCTGTTTGGGTTTACGCTAACATGCAAGTTTTATTTAGATTACTTAAACTTCGTTTCAGTAGTGTCTAAATTAAAAGTTCTCTGTATATTACAAAACATTTATTGTGTAAGCTTATTACTTTACGAGAAAAGTTGAATTACAAATCATGTTTACTTTCTTTAGGAACAAAACCTTTTAAGTAGTTTTTGAATGTCAACTTTATTGAATTTCTTCTTATTAAGGACATGATTTTTAAAATAGCTTTAAGCAAGGCCTGGCAAGATTGAATTTGTCCAGACCATGTTCCTACGACTGCGACGAATGGAAAACATCACATTGAGCCCAATCCTCTTGTCCGATAGAAAGAGGAGCTTAATCTTCTCTGATACGGCACAAAACAATCAGCAGGCCTTCTTTGGGATGAGAGAGCTGGATTATAATCAAATAGAGATCCACTTCCTGGCTATCATCCAATGGGATTGACCACCCACAGACCAGGAAGTACGGGGAAAGATATGTATTTTTTATGGACTTCATGAATGCCGGATTTATCACGATTGATTAATTTATTTTGTCAGCGATGACACTTTTATTACACAGTCATTAAGGTTGGACACAAAATTGGTTCTAGCATAAAACGAACAACCTGCCGATATAGGAGTGATCCTGCAAATGCATTCAATTTAACATTCACACACACGATCTCTGTGTTGACTTATACGATTTTTTAACCACGTGTGTCCAGTAGCCATTGTACATGAAACCGAGGCATTTTGCAGGCCTTTTTTTCCGCTTGATGGGGTATTGGCTGTGAGGATGGCCACACCCACACATTGGAAACGCATGCATGCATGGATGAATCAATCATCATGGATACTTATCGGGTGGTTTGATCGAGTTAACCCCCCCCTCCCCTCCCCAATAAGGCATGTTGCTATATTAATGGTTACCTGCTTAAGCCCTTCGTCAGCTTGCCTTACAATGTCTGACCAGGGCTGATGGATGGCTATCTCGTTAGGGGGAGAAAACGATCCAATGTGCTTTTTGTGCAACTTTAATGGATGGTTACATGGCTAGGTGCAAAGACCCCCTAATTAACATCAATATGTGATGCACGCACAGGGGGGTGGGGGGGTGGGGTTAGGGGGGGGCAGGTTATGACATGCTGACAGGAAGGGGGAAGGGAAGGGGGAAATTAAAATGAAATGAATGGAGAAACAATCTCACATCTTGGATGTGCTCATAATAAAGTCGAATTACCGAAATAATTTGTATTCATTTTGTACAATTTGTACAATGAAAATACCAATAGATCCTTCATTAAAGTAATTTTCATCTAAGTCTAACTTCTGTGGGATAATGTGTCAATGCTAAAGGAACATCACCATCGAGTGGGGCTCAGGCGTGAAAAGGCCCAGGTAAGAGGCTTCGTTCTAGGCTTATGCCTGCAATAGCTTAGCCCATAGAATTCCTTTTAATAGTTTTTACTGAATTAAAAAATATATACTATTCTCCTGATGCAGAGAGGGAAATGCTACTGCCACCCCACGAAGAATAAAATCACAACGCATAGGTCTTTTTCTCAAGTCTTAACAATTTCATTTTGTTTTATGCTTGGTTTTGCAGCAAAAACCCTCAGCACAAATAGAGTAAAAGCATCTGAAATGGAGCATCTGAAACAGAATGCCCACATCCTAGACCCCTCCCCTCTAACACACACACACGCACGCACACACACGCACGCACACTCACGGCCCCACTCAAACAGGCGGCCGTCTTTCTCCCTCCACTGCTCTAAAGGAGTAAATAGGATACGGAGGACATGTTTACGAAATTAGCTTGGAGCTTCTAAGTCCCCCGGTAAGTCCGGGTTCAGTCTGTAGGAGGAATTGGGTTTCCCTCTCGGTAGGAGAGGGGGGAGGGGAAGGAAGAAGAAAGAAATTCAAAAATAAAAGACAAACACATGCTCAGCGGTTTCTTCTCCAGGTCCATTACTCTGCCGATCCCGGGAGAGCGCGGGGAAGAGGAGTTAACTCCTAGCCAAGTGAGGAAAAACACATTAAGTGAACGCTATCAATCTCCGTGCTGACATGCTATTTAAATCTCTTATGTCTAATAGCGCGCCATGATGGAATCTTACCTTCATCTCTGTATGATGGCGTCCACGCACGCACGCACGCACGCACGCATGTAGGTGTTTGCGTGAGTGTTTACCCGTGTGTGGCGTCTTCCAGTAAAGACATTTCAGTTTGATATTTTACATTTCAAACGAGGAACATAAAGTGGGTTCCTATGGTGGCATTTTCTTTCTATTAATTCTGAGCTTCTGACGGTATATTCATAATACTGTGTGTTGCTCAGTGTGCCCGAAGGACAGAATGTGTATTGGTGAGGATCCTTTATTAATCCGTTCAAATCCTTTATTAAGTGTTTAAACATGGCCTGTATCCACTTGACATTTCAGCAACCAGAGTTCTTTAAAGATGGAGGGCAAACTTTCACTGAAGACGAGATATGCTGTCGGTAGTCTTAATAACTCCATGACCAAATGACCAACTTCTCGTTCGTCATTTTAATTCATCTTTTAAATCAGATTTATTTTAATTGTTAATATTTTCCCAACGATCAATTAGGCTTATCGATTATCCATATATTGATTAATATTTGATCAATACATTGAAGGCGCTGTGTTCAGCCGTCCCTGTGTCACCCTAAGCTCCTCATGACTCCCTTCCCTTTTGCCTCCCTCCTCCCTCCTCCCTCCTTCCTCGTCGCCCAAAGGTCCTCATGACTCCCGACTCTTTCGCCTCCTTCCTCTCTCCTCCCTTCTCCGTCGTATTGTAGCTATTATATTATACATTTATATTTTATATTAATAGAACAACAACATATTGTCTTGTCCAATGACGATAAAGATGATCTTATGTTGCCTGGGGAGGTCATTTGTTGTCAGACCTGATACTGTGTCAGCGTGTGTCGGAGCTCTCTCTGGTGAGCTGGGGCCAACACGATGGAATCGCCGCTACAGAGTCCTAGCTTGGCGAGGAGCCGCCGCCATTGTTTAGCTCTTGATAGCTGTCACCATGGTGATAAGGCGGACTCACTTGATGAGACTAGGAGAGGGTGTGTGTGTGTGGGGGGGGGGTACTTCTTGGTGAAAATGGTGAATATTTTACCATGAAAACAGACTAATGTGTTGTGCTGGTTTACATGAAGAGCTCTTGTGCATTTTTTATTCTGACACGTTGTATGCTGTACCCCTGTTTTACTGGAGCTTTCTAATCATTGTTTAGGGTTTTACTTTGTCTTTAATGATGGTCTTTTATCTCTTAAAAAAGTGTCTTTGAGAATTCAGAAAATACTCTTATATCATTTGTTATATAGGTCAACAGTAGATTTTATTGAGAGGTTTAAAAGAGTGGGAGTTCCTTCATAGATTTAGACTAAAAGTGCAATAAGCTGTATAAAGCGAGGTCTGTGTAACCAGTGTTGTGCTACTGTTGGTGTCCCGGACAGAAGCCCCGCCCTGCACTAATCTTACGAGCAGCGGGCCCAAGCTATAAACATACTCCAGAATGAAAGAACCACACCGACACGCGACACGCCGACACACAGGACTATAACCTTCAGAGGTTGTAAGACCAGGCGAGCCCCCCCCATCCCCCCCATACCCTAAACCTACAGCTCCCTTCGCCGACTAAGTGAAAAATAATTTCCAATACATATTAATGAAGCAGAGTTGAATCGATGTCCTTGGAACTCCTGATAGGAGAGCGGGTGCGTGTGTGCCGGGGTGCAGAGCTTAGCCCGCCATAGCGAGCGCAGTGGGCCACGTATGCACGGGGCGGTGGGGGGCTTGCTGAAATTCACAATAAGAGCCCTCATCTATCATGCTGAGTTGCCACGGCGATAAGGGTTAGTCCCCTCAGGTGGTGCTAAGTGACCCTGATAGGAAGACTATCTATTTATGAGCACGACAACGTAAGCAGGTGAGCACTTTGAGTTAACGAGTAGAGTATCACCGACGGCTGTTTTGTGTGGATAGGCAGGTTTTAAAATTACAGCCGCTGCCACCAACTGCTCCCTGCATGACCTCGCATGTAGAGTACAGATGCACACGCAGACACAAAAACACGCACGCACGCACACACGCGCGCACACACACCGACAAGCTCATGTCAAACAGAGCAGCAATTACAAGTATCCCACAGCTATGATTAATTGGCTGAAATGTTTACAATCAAATTTTAAAAGTTTGTATACACGATTTTGATTTTCTCCCACGTACACATAATTAGGCACGTAACTTCTGCTGAACTTTGAGCGAGAATTGACACACACACACACACACACACACACACCTCATTAGGTTAGTTTGTATTCCCGGGGCCCCTCAGCTGTTGTTGTTCGTGCACGAGCTGGGAAAGGTCACCGTGGCAACATGACAACGCATCTCAGTCTATCATCAACCTGCGCTGAGTCAGCGCGCTGCACCACCCCACCTGCCGACACTCCACAGTGTCTGTGAGACGGGGGGGGGGACAATATAGTGACAGGAGGCCGGCCTGACGACACCGAGGGACCAAAGTCTGTCCATGCAAGTAATTCAATTGAGCCGTTTCCTGACGCTTACGCAATTTCATAAATTTCATTATGCGCAAACCATGCACACACACACACTCCCATGACAGGTGAATGACGCAGACCTCATGCATAAATAGAGCACAAATGTCAATTTAGGAACTCATGCATACTGGCACGGATTGCCTTGAGTTTAATGCCGGAGAAGAGGTTGTTAACCGGATGGAGAGTCAGCAATTTCAACTCTGTGTGGGTTTATGTGCATTAGAACCTAGGTCAGATTCTAAGAACCTTCATTAGAATCGGACCTAAAGAGAATGCAAAGACGTCATTGGTTCAGCCCTTTCATTTTAAGGCTAAGAATGAAACCCTAACCCTAAGGTCCTAACCCTCACCCTTTTTCTATGGCTCTGATACCCTATTGGCAGTATTAGCAGAGCATTGGTTATCGACATTTAAGGCTTTTCTTAGTCAGACCAGAGCCATCTGTAATACCTAAACCAGAACAGTCTCTCAGTAGCCCAATCCCACTGATGAATACAGCAGAGGGGTCACGACCCCCAATCTCTTTACTTTAGCAGCCTGGCCCTGCAGGTTGGCAGATACGCCCCCGAGCTTATGTCTGCGCTCTGACGGGGTACTACATGAAAGAAAAACATTGTCGTTAAATTGATTTCGCCGAACCATCAAAAGCCATTGAAAAGTACAGCAAGGTGTATGACGGACCGGAAGAGAGAGAGGGAGAGGTAGAGAGTCATCGAAAAGGCTGTAGGTGCAGTGGAAAAGGGTAGAGGTAGAAAGTATTTTGAAAAAGAGAAATTCAGAGAACGATGGACAGAGAGAGAGAGGGGGAGATCCAATCAGGCAAGGAGGCAAGAGAAGGAGTGGAACTAGAGAGAGAGGGAAAGAGAGCGAGAGAGGTGAATCAAAGAAGGGAGACAAGAATGAGGTGCCAAGAGAGAGAGAGAGAGAGAGAGAGAGGAGGAGAAAGGGAGCAAGGAAGCAAGGAGTGAGAGGCCATCTTTGTGGCTTTAGTGCTGAGTTGCAGCCTTTGTGTGATTGAGTGCTTTAGGAGGAAAAATGGAAAAGCTCTCCTCCCAGGTGCTTATCTCTGACCAGAGCTTACTGAGTCACCTAACTGCCAGCAGCCCCTACCAACCTCCACCACCACCACTACCTCCACCTCTTCCTCCACCACCTCCATCCCTAACAGCCACGCACTCGCAGGATGACTTCCAATCGTCCCCCGCACAGTATAACCTGTGAAACGCTGCTGCGCCATAAAGATATTATTGTGAGCATACTGTAACTTTCTCCGGGGCTTGATAAGCACTTCTTTAAGATGTCTGCTTTTTTAAGGAGAAGTCACTCTTGCCGATAATCACAGAGTGAAGGTTTGGTGAGTTTTTTGTGAGTCAGCACCTTCCGGTCTTTGATCAACGTCGCTATAGAAGCAAATTCCCTCTGAGGGGTTTGAAAGGACATGGTTCTACAATTTTTTTTTTTAAACCTACAGACAAATAAATGTAAAGATGCTGTAAGCAAGTTTTGAGTTATATGTCACAGACATCTGTCAACTGAAAGAAAAGCTTGGTGAGAATCAATCATAGGTGCTTGATTGCAACTCTTCTCAATGGTGGAAAAACAGGGAAGGAGCAGAGAGAGAGGGGTACATTTGGTGTTAAGTTTCAAAATCTTGGTCTCTTCTGCGATTGTAGCCTTTCTCTCTCTACAACTCTCAAATTGTAGCGACACACTTTCAATTCACTGATTTGAGACAGGACTGCAGTACTGGCAACGGCCTTCTCCTTAATAAAACGAGTCATAGGTGGGAGGTTAGGGGGGATAAAGCCTCCGATTTCACTAGAGAACTTCTGCCCTGGGGATAAAAAAATCGGATCTGAGGCAAAAAAGGTAGGCATCGCAAATAAAACATGCCCCGTTTGGTTTCATAGAAGCAAGTGCAAGCAAGGCTTTGTCAAAGGTTGACAGAACACACGTCACACTCGATCGAGCAAGCCTGCGCAGCCAATATCAAACTCGATCTTGAAAAGTTTTTCTGTTTTGACGGAAGTAGCGGAACCCCCCCCTCGTTTAACAACTTCTTACAAAATGACAAATATGTTATACATAAATCTTCACCAACAATGTTGTGAGGCGATACAGATCAGCTTTCAACTGAAATAAAGTTATTTTTGGTGTACCCTTTAAGGTAGAGAAGAGGGAGCGGTCTGTTATTGCTTGTCAGGCTCAACGTCTAAGAAATGCTTCACTCTTTTCATGGGAGGCCAATTTGCTTCGTCATGCTCAGAAAAGAACAGCGCCTGGCAGCCAGAATCAATAATCCAGCGGAATGGATTCTGTGCAAAGACGGTGGAAAGACTGTAAAAAAGTACGGCTGCAGCACATGTTAACAATCGTGACAAAGCGTTGCTTATAAGTTTTGGAAGGTGAATTTCACGTCACTAGTCATGACTTATTTCGCCCCAGAAGGAGATAAGGGAACAGAGGTTGATGAGATGCTAAATATATATACGGCCGCTGACTACCTCCTTTTGTCTGCCAGACTCTTGTTTTGTTCCGATGCTGCCTCATTATCAACTCACGCCTCAGGTGCTTTGGCAGTCAGCCACCACGAGTGGCTGGGTGGGGGTAGAGAACAGGGCCAAAGGTGGAGGCTGGTGATCGTGGAGGACGTCAAAGAAAAGAAGACAAGGAGTTTGGTAGTTTGGAGCCATCCTAAAGGAGGGGCCAGAAAGGAAATGATGAGAGATTGGGAGCGGGAATAGTCATTTGAGGTTGTGTGTGCATGTTTGTGTGCGTGCTTGTGTGCATGTGTGTGCATGTGTGTGCGTGTGTGTGTGCGTGCATGTATGGGACATCCCCCGTCCTGCAGGGGATTACAGATGGCCCCTCGAAATTAAATCAAAACGTAAACGCCTGCCAAGGAGCGGGCCTGCAACCCAACGCAGGGGGGGGTATCAGGAGCAGGGGGGGGGGCAGAGTGAGAAATAGCCTTCAGATTATTATTTTTTTGTATATTTGTACTTTATATTGAATAATAAATTGCCTCTATGACAAAAGGGCTTGAGAGCCAGTGGACTGGATTGGCTGAGCAGCAGAGACGAGTGTTTCTCCTTTCATTTTGCAGTTGGCAGTTGCAGTCACCTCCATAGTGTTCTTTCTTCATGCTACCAGGACGCTTGTTGTTGAGGTCCACACACTATTATGGGATGGCAGTCTCAGCCACCAAACTTTTAGTGAATGATTTGCTTTGATTAGACTTGAGTAGAGGCTTGCCCGTGAAATATAGCCGCGGCAGAACACTGAAAGCCTGTATAGCATAGCCGTATATTTTTAGTTAGTATTAAATCTTTTATCACAGACACTTTTATCAAAAGCGACTGATAATGATTTTAATCGATATTTATGTCATAAGGGGAAGGTAGGGTTTTGCTCAAGGAAGCCTAGACCTTGGGCATTGGGGTTTGGACCCAGAAACTTTCAGCGGGCAGTCAATCCTGCCCTGATATAATTTTAGTTAAAGCATACTTAAGCTTTGTACGCACGGATAGTAGCCTTTCCAAAACAAATTCAAGCTTAATGCCCATAAAACAGGGTCAATGTGACCTCCATATAATGTAAATAAGAAACCTTGAGGGACATTATATGATTGACTTCTGAAAGTGCATCACGGCAGCCTTCATAGAAATGACGCCGGCAGAGGCACCATGAGCCAATTTAGTAAACACTGACTGTTAACGACATCTCGGCACTGCTAGCTGGCAGCAGCTGTGTGTGTGTGTGTGTGTGTGTGTGTGTGTGTGTGTGTGTGTGTGTGTGTGTGTGTGTGTGTGTGTGTGTGTGTGTGTGTGTGTGTGTGTGTGTGTGTGTGTGTGTGTGTGTGTGTTCAATCGTTAATTATTGAGGGGTACAAAATGTGCTCATCATCTGACACTTGTTTAAGTCCCTGATTACCGACATGAAAGATGGTTGGATCAAAGGAAACAAGCCAGACACCGTTTTGTAAGGTAATATAGTTAATTCATTAGGGAGGGGTTAGAGCTGGTCTATTTATAGGAAGCTGTGTGTGTGTGTGCGTGTGCGTGTGGGCCTGCACTCTGTCTATCCGTCTGTGTGTGAGAAAAATGATATGAACCACACACATATCAATCTTTTCGTTTTATGTATACACCCATGTGGGACTTGCATATGGGGATATTTAGTGGCAGCAGAATCTTGTTGTTGATGTTGTTGTTAAAGTGTCCTCCAACCCTCTGGGGCCAGGTTGATACCCTCCCACACTGGACCAATGACTGCAGTGTGTTGTTCTGGGGAGCGGGTTGCTGGGGGCCCGGGGGTCTCCAAAGCCCCGTTACAGACCGACTCAGAACACGGCACTGTGGCACAATAACCTACACAACAAAGTGGATTATCTTCATGCAATGATGTCAGAATAATTTATGAATTTACTTATTTAATAGAGATCTGTAATTCTGAACATTACATTTTAATTGTCAATCAAAAAATTTGCAACACATCACTTATCGAACTTTGTTGAGCTTGATTGAACCGTCTGACAGTAATGGAAGGCCTTCTTATATGTGATCTGCTACTTATTGTACTCTACTACTATAAAGGATGCATTAAGCATGACACTGATCTTCCATCTTGTTCTCTATTTCAGCTGACCCATCCTTGAATAAATTTGGTGAATTCCAAAGATCTAATACACACAACCCATCCCTGTTCAGATGTCCCCTCCCTCAGTTGGACCCTGATCTTGTGGCTCCCACATTACCATAATAAGTCACCTCCGTTGTTATTTTTTGCCTGCTAAGCTTAATGGCTTTTTAAAAGCCAGCGGATTTCCTTTAGTTTGGTCTTGATTTAACGCTGATTACGTTGCCTGGCCAGACTAATGGGAAAATCCATAATTTACGAAGACAATGTCAGTGTCCATGGCTGTTTAATTTGCTGAAGGTATTTGCTGAAATTAAGGTATGGAACCATATACATAAATAAAGAAAATAGTATTATTAGCTAGCGTACCAGTTAGCTTAACTTTTGTAAACAATTATAATAGCCTACCATGAATACATAAATGTTTATATAATGTTGACGAGGCATACAACCATTCCAACATTAATTATTTTGTAGTGTCACATTGCTTTGCAACATTTAAAGATAATTTAATTTCAGCATGGCAGAACATTTTTAATTAGAATAGAAGATTAGAATGGAAGCCCTGGAAGCAATGGGATATGCTGACCTACACTCCTTAAAACTTCCTAGAAATCATTTCATGAACTGACTTTGAGATGAGTGTTCTTGAAGCTATTGAGATTTTTGGGGATTTGTTCATTCATAATTCTTCGATTTGGCATGATCATTTGAACTTTTTAATTCTCTTTTCAAACCCTTTAAAGGACAGTCATAAAATAATTCAATTGTAATTCAACTATAATGATTTGTAGTCAGCTCTTTCTGATATAGCTATCTGATTGGTTACTTCCTGGTCTGATGACTTAATTGTACGCTATGTTAGCTAGCTTGTACCTCTGACAGGGAGCGGGCTAATCCCGAAATATAGCTATCTATGTTGTCGTCATAGGTGGCTGTTTCTAAGTTAGTTAGTTAGTTAGTTAGTACCTTTATTGTCCCCAAGGGGATAGTTGTTTTCACACAGTCAAGTGAAGTTGGTTTCAGGGCAGCATACATTTGAAAAGACCCAACACAGTGTTGCAACACTGTCAGGCACACAGATAACAAATAGACTATTTTCCCACATATACAACAGATAACATAGGCTGACCAAACGTCCTCTTTTCCCCGGACATGTCCACTTTTTACGTCCCGTCCGGGGCGTCCGGGTTTTTTTTATTAATGGACGAAGTGTCCTCTTTTTCACAAACTCAAATCTGGTCACCCAACAGATAAACCCTCCTTCCACATTTACCACAGAAAAACATGTAGACAGAAATAAACATGACATGGACAATATACAGTGATGAAGGATCTACATATTTTTGTTTTCACCATAGTATTGTTCCCACTCAAACTTAAGTTTGAGTGGGAAGTTAACTAGTGGGAAGCCAAATAAAAACCTCAACTTGGAATTGATGAATACATTTTACTAAAATGAACCTCACTAGATCCTGTCCCCAGCGGGTTCTAAGAATCTTCTCAGCTGCAGCAGTGGGGCCTTACAGAAAGAGATACCTCACAGTTACCCTGCGTCTGACCTGACAAATGGGATGCTCTTTTATTTATTATGCATGCGACTTTTCTTCTCAGCTCCCCTAAAGTCTGGAGGATGGATGGCTGGGGGGGGGGGGGGGGGGGGCGACACACAAAGGGAGAAGAGAAAGACAGAGAGAAAGAGGGACATGCATGTCATTTGGACATCTCTTCCTCCCCCCGCACCCATACCCTTGTTCTCCTTCTTCTAAGGGATGGATAGAATGAGGAGGTTGGACAAGAGCATATGTCTCTGTGGCAGTGCTACGAGCTGGAAGGTGGAGCGCACAGCTCGTGGCCTTGAGAGGAAATACACAAAAACGGGCGCATCGCTTAAGAACCAGACGGACCAAAACAACTGGGTGAAATAAAGACGCAGCCATCAAGAAAGGAAGAGCGACGGCTCGGGAGGTGCAGAAGGGGAGGGAGGTGGAGGTTCCCACCGTGACTACCAGGCTGTTTATCTGTCTGCGATGATGATGACGGCATGGTGACGGATGGATCCCTGCGGTTTATGAGCCGCTCTGATTGTGTCTTAATGTGCTACACTCTCCCATCCCACTCCGTACTGGAATAGCCTATTAAGGCTGAGCACGGAGGCATGTCTGCCGTCGGAGCGCTTTTGTGTGTCACTTGCTGGGCCCAGATGCACCCCCCACTCCACCCAGTCCCTCCCACAAATGCAAGATCACGCTCTTCATTATAATGACAGGGGGTACTCATCCTATGCATATGCAAATAGAGATGTAAATCATTCAGGATGAAACCATAGCAGCCGCAGACCTCCTGCGCCACTGTGGCCCACCTCCTGTTCCCCATGGTAGGACTGGTCCGCCATTTAACTAACCCTAACCCTAACCCTAGACCTGAGGTAGGACTGGTCCCCCATTCAACTAACCCTAACCCTAACCCTAGACCTGAGGTAGGACTGGTCCCCCATTCAACTAACCCTAACCCTAACCCTAACCCAAACCTAACCCTGTTCCCCATGGTAGGACTGGTCCCCCATTTAACTAACCCTAACCCTAACCCAAACCTAACCCTGTTCCCCATGGTAGGACTGGTCCCCCATTCAACTAACCCTAACCCTAACCTAACCCTGTTCCCCATGGTAGGACTGGTCCGCCATTTAACTAACCCTGACCCTAACCCTAACCCTAACCCTGTTCCCCATGGTAGGACTGGTCCCCCATTCAACTAACCCTAACCCTAACCCTAGACCTGAGGTAGGACTGGTCCCCCATTAAACTAAACCTGAGGTAGGGCTGGTCCCCCCTTAAACTAGACCTGAGGTAGGGCTGGTCCCCCCTTAAACTAGACCTGAGGTAGGACTGGTCCCCCATTAAACTAGACCTGAGGTAGGGCTGGTCCCCCCTTAAACTAGACCTGAGGTAGGGCTGGTCCCCCCTTAAACTAGACCTGAGGTAGGACTGGTCCCCCCTTAAACTAGACCTGAGGTAGGGCTGGTCCCCCCTTAAACTAGACCTGAGGTAGGACTGGTCCCCCATTAAACTAGACCTGAGGTAGGGCTGGTCCCCCCCTTAAACTAGACCTGAGGTAGGGCTGGTCCCCCCTTAAACTAGACCTGAGGTAGGGCTGGTCCCCCCTTAAACTAGACCTGAGGTAGGACTGGTCCCCCATTAAACCAGACCTGAGGTAGGACTGGTCCCCCATTAAACCAGACCTGAGGTAGAACTGGTCCTGGACTACCAACAGATTCTTTCTATTGATAGTCCCGAAGCGCTCCAACCCATGAACTAAATGTATCCCCCTGAAATGAATCGCCCCTCTCAAGCTGCTCGCCGCTGCAAAAGGCCATCTGCCTTCGCTCAGGGCCAGGGGGGGGGGTAAAACCAGGAGCTGCAATGACTTCCATGAGGTGTGCAGACGGGATCATAGCAGCAGTGACAATCGAACGATCACTTTAAGTCTCTGAGGGCAGACGGATGAAGAAGAGGGGCAGGGAAGAGGGGCGGTTAGCGAGAGAGAAGGAGGGGAAGGCAAAGAAGAAGAGGGACAGAGTCACAGTGGCTGACAGGAGACCGGTCATCGGTAAAAAGAGGATTTCATTTAGATTATGTGCAACTCATTGGCAGAGGGGGGGGGGGGGGGGGGGGGTGCTTTGAGTACCAGGGGGGGGGGGGGGGGGGGGGGAGAGGAGAGGAGAGAGAGAGAGAGAGCTTCATTAAGTCCAGCAGCTGGGGACACAACACTCAGAGTTAAACCTCACCACCCCGTCGAGGCAAGACAAACGAAAACAAAATGCGAAAAAAGGTTAGTCATGTTGCTGCCACATCACACGCACTATTTAGACAAGGGGAAGTGTGTTAACACAGCCATTGAAACCCACAGTGAGCCCACCCTGTGCTCATTAGGAACTGCCTTCCCCTAATGAGAGGACGCGTCGACAGGGTCACAGTGGAACCCTAGCCACAACATTAGGTTGATTTAATATATTGCTCTAGGAAGGTTTGAACAAGTGTGTGAAATGTTGGGTGAATCAAATGTTGTGTCCTTCAGTATGAAACAACATTTTAGTTTACTATCAACAACCATGATTTAAATCTCTAGGCTTATTTTAATTTATTTGTTTTCCAGGGAATGTGCAAACAGTAAGAGAGTACGAGATAATCACTTTTTTGACGTTTCATACCAACAGTTTCATAATAATTAAGAGAGAGGTTAATTTATTTTACCCTCTGTACACTTACACCACACGGTACATTTCCTTTTCATGAATAAAGCTGTCATGGAATCATCCAATGGTGTTCATATTTGCGATAAGCTCGGCTAGGAGTTTATTTTTAACCATTTTTCCAACCTCGCCCGAGGGGGTTGTCACAACATTGCCAGAACTCCACCAACAAAGATCCCGTTGACTTGACTCATGATAATAGCTGAGGAAGTCTCCGTTTTGTCCAGCCACACACACACTCTGAAACACACACACACACTCTGAAACACACACACTCAGCACACACACATGCACATGCAAACACATACTCGCAGGAAGACACACACAGACACTCATACACATGCGCACGCACACGCCTTCAGATTGGGGTTGGGGGGGCCGCATTAATGCAACATTACGGCTGGCCCAGGCATTATGAATAGGCAGCGATTCACAGCAGCTGCCTTCATTACGCAAACGTGATTAAAGTGTGGGGGCCCTTGGGCGTCCGGGGGCCTAACGATCTCCGGTCTGCCTTTTGTTATCCACTGGTGCTGAGCAGCCTCACTGGCGTCCCCCCACGCCCACACCACCACCAGCCTCCAGTAACAAGGGCCGATCACTCAGGGTTAGGGTTAGGGTTAGGTTACCCTAACCCTAACCCAGTGCTGAGCCGCCTCGCTGGACGCCTCCGCCCCCCCACGCCCACGCCGCCACCAGCCTCCACGCCCATGCAGCCCCCCCCCCCCTTAACTTCCATGTCTTCAACCTCCAACTGAAACCTGGGTGCCTCAGGGCCTCCCTGTTGACATCTGGAGATACACCAAAGCACATGAGTGAGAAGGTCTGGGAAGAACCTGCCGTTACCGGCTGGTTTAAAGTTTTGTAGCGGGGAAAACAACGGATTGGTGGCTCAGTGCAAACATAATCACTCGATTATCTGGAAGAAAACTTCAGGTCCATTTACTAGTTGACTCAGTGTGTTTTACAATGCCAGTGTCTTGGCACTCGGTGGGTACAGTAGGAGGTAAGAAACGGAGAGCTGCTCGGACCGGATCTGGAGCTTCTGACGAGCACAGACCAGGTAATGAGCTGAACCTCGTCTCATAAAACGACTCTAGATTAATAGTCCACAGTAGAAACGACTCCCCCATGAAGTTCTGCTTTAGTGCAGAGTAGGACAACTGGATCCGGGATTAGGCTAAACCTTAAGAGTTTGTGCTGTACACGCTGAATGTTCTGATGGACAGACCTGAAGTCAAATGTAACACAAAGGAAGGTACTGTCAATGGGATAGTAGGATCATGTCTTGCAAAGGAATGTTCTCTTATTGCTGTAATACATGTGGTTTTCTACTGTCTCACACATGCCCGTACTAACCCCTTGCCCTCCTAAGTAGATCAATCAACAATATGCTTTTGGGTCAAAGTTGCATCAATTGCAATGGGGCACCCAGACCTTAGATCTGAACTGTGGATGATTTAAAGACCCTTTTCTCAGCTCTGATAACATCAGGCCCAATTCTCTCCCCATCTTTCTAATCAGTGCAGTATCAGTCTCGATGGAAGCCTCCCCCCACACACACACACACACACACACACACACACACCGATCATCGTTGTCCCACACACCAGCATGCACACAACACACACACGCACACACATGCCAATACACCATCCCATGCTGACCGTGCCCTAAATTATTCAGGTGAAAAAAAGTCCACATAAAAAATGCATTGATTTACAAGAGAACTGTTGGCAGAACAAACTGCACTTCTGAGAGGAGGCCTCGCGATGAAATTGATAAGGTTTTCTGTTTCTGTTGGTGTGTGTTTGTTTCTCTCAATCATTTGCATTTCGTACCGTTTGAGTGCTTCCAGTACAGGTGATGTTTGGGATTGTGCGCGTGTATAAGAGTGTTTTTAAACACTACGCAGTATTTATTTCTCGTGGGACGTAATGGTCTGGTGAACAGACGGGTGTATGGTGGTGGATACAGCGGGCCAGGCCTATCTACACATGCTAACATACAACATGACAAACATGGTGTGTGTGTGTGGGGCCAAGGGTCCGGCAGCTAGCTGTGAGGATTCTTGTTTGATCGATTCGGAGACGTACGGCTCCAGCCTCCACGCCTTGGGGCCGTCCTGGCCTGGGGGCCGTCCCCTACAGCCACGTCACCGTAAGACGTGGAGGATGAAGCCCGCTGAGCTCAGGGTGCTACGTTTTAAAGCATTTGGCTGATCTACAGCCACTCCCCATCTGCCCCACTCCCGTCTTTCTAAAGAATGATGAAGAAGAGAATACTGATGATGATGATTGTCGCAGTAGCCATGACGCCGGTCTCTGAAGGCCCCCCCTCCCAATGGCCCCCTCACCCAACCTCCAGAGCCAGTGTGCGGTGATGCTGGGCCAAGACCCTCTGACAAGACCCCCATCCGGGAGAAGGGAGAGGTCAAAGTTTGAATAACATAACAAGAACGGGACCGCACAGTGTGTGCATGCGTGTGTGTGCATGCGTGTGGGTGCGTGCGTGTGTGTGCGTGCGTGCTTGCTTGCGTGCATACGTTTTCAGCTCGTATGGCAGAGCATGTGAATTATGTTTCACATAAAAAGATAAGTTTCGTTTTTCACAATTTATTAATGGTTTAGCTTTGACTTTCTATCCGAAACCGGCCCAAGTCGACCTGCCTGCATAACCTTGACCCGTGTACACAAAGACACGGCCAGAATAACAGAAAGATTCCATCTCAACAACACAAATGGTACCAAATTACCAAAACCTGTTCTTGAAAAGCGCAGACCGTTCACGTTGCACACGTTGTCCACCACGTTCAACTGTTAGCACCGTTGTTTCTTTGCTTTTGTTTTATTAAATACCTTGTTGCTGTTCTCATCCACAGTGTGGAGGATTCCAGCTCTTTATCCAGTCTACTCCTTCTCTTTCACAGTCTCAATTCATCATTCTGCTACAATTCTCCAGCTTCAGTACCCCCCTCCCATCCACCCAAACCCCCCCTCACTCCCACTGCTTCCCATCGCTCCCTCGATGGCCGACCTCTGCACTGCATCACAGACACATCGAGGCCGGAAGTTAAAACCAAGGCAGTAATCTGATTATGGGTCGGCCTCAGGGTCTATGTTGGTGTTTTAAGAACCGGGACGCATGCGGAGGCGAGCACGGCACTGCGAGTTTGTCCGGTGATGGGAAGGAAGCGCCGGCATGCAGATGCACACATTCTGGCCTTTAAAAATAACACGTTACTTCTTTCCGCCGCAGTCAGCTGTTTTTCGCCGCGGCGCTTCAAACAGATCAGCACTGCGGCGTCTTGCTTCAAGATAAACGCCTCCCTGCTTTGAACCGAAAGGCCGGGGACACTGCCTGAATAGAAAACACATCCGTTCCCATGCAATGCCAAATGTTTTACAGTTAGGGTAGTCTGCAAAGAAGAGTGATGGACGTTACCTGTTTCACATAGAGGCAGTTGATGAGAGGGTCTACCAGGAATAGCCTGCTGTAACGGTGGCTCTCTCACTTTTGCACAAGTCGACTACCTCTGATAAGATTGCATCTGCATAAAACATGAGTGTGATGGCGTGCGTGAGAGAGAGAGAGCAGACATACGTGCTCCGAATTTAATTGTTTTCAAAGTACCTCCAGCAATACCCTAAACTAAACCTAACCCTAAACTAACCCTAAACTAAAAACCCGTGCTTGTACCGGCCAGTGTCAAAATACGCTTCTCCAAATAATTTAACCACTCATTTGTGAAAAATGGGAATCATTTGAATTCGCTACTGTTGTTGCACAGTTTGTAACTAATCATAACTCCCATGGGTTACCTGGAACAGAAGAAAACGGCTTATTACACATAGGCTTATGACACTTGAGTGGTTGTGTTAGCGATGTAAGGACCTTACTGTACCTCACCTCACCTAGCATTGCTTAGTTTCAGTGGGTCAATCTACTGAATCTCCACCCAAACATTTAGAATGCTTTTCCGTTGTGTTGTCATGGTTTCCCCGAAGATTCTAGAAGGTTTCCCCACCAGACTAACCGTTATGGCCTTGAGGTGAATAAAGTCAATTTTTCTTCTCCGGGCCACTGCCTGACCTTTGACCCTTGAGGTTTCCTCTGTGCCCCTTGCTACCGAACAATGCTCCATGTTGCAAAACATGTCAATGCTAAGATGTGGCCTTCACCAAGGATGCCTACAGTTATCACGTTCCAACTCAGAACCTTTTGATTGGGATTTAAACATCGGCCGTCAATATTATTTAGCAAAGTTTTGTTTTTTTGGATCTGTCTCTTTCTTAATCGATTGATGTGTGGACTCATTAAGATGAGCTGTTTCTGCCGACCCCTGTTGCACTAACACCTATGGATTCACTCTTCTAGCGATGTGTTGACTCCTTCTGCTTGTGATGAATGCTGTAATGATGCCTTAGCAGCCACCTCCCATCCTTATTATACGCTTCCAATGAGGCCTATCAGAGAGAGAGAGAGAGAGAGAGAGACGGAGAGAGAGAGAGGCAGAAAGACAGACAGAGACACAGACAGACCGAGAATAGTATGGTGAAGAATTTGTCCTCCAGTTTTGGTGGTCATTTGATCCTTTTTGGCTTGTTAATTTATTAATTTATCAATCATTCATTTTATCCAATCAATTCGTCACCTTTTGAGGCGATTGAGTGTTTAGAACTGTTATAGAGCTTACTATTGAAGCACACTCTTTACTTTTTTAGTTAACATTGTTTCCAGAAGGCCCGTCTTCTTGTAAATTATTGTGGAGCGAATGCGTCCAGATGTGATGCAGGTAGTGAAATCAACTCTAAGAGACCTCTATTATAGATTTATCCAGGAAAAGATAACAGTGTTTGCATATATCTTGGCTCTGTTTTTCCCTCCCTATAACCTATTTGGAATTATTTCTCAGAGTGAAATATGAATGACAGTGTTGAATCGCTAAGCATGACTCTGCAGAGAACTTTGAAAAAAAGATTACAATTTGGTGCGGTGCGTAACGCTGGAGTGCCCCCTGCCGATCATATTCATCACTGCAACACGCCGAGAACTCAGCCGTACCGGAACGCATGATTAACCAAGCGTTGGCTTAAGAGAAGATTCTTAGCATTAATGCGATTAGAAAACATCATATTTTCCTTTCATGTCAACGTATATGTTCTCTTTACAACAAAAAAATGTTTCTGCCAGAATTGTTCGTAGTCCCTAGTTGCCTTCCCCTCCCTGTCTTATTCCGCGTTATTCCATTGTGAGTCTCTCACTCTTGCAGAGTCTTGTCACCGGCTACACAATTACCTGCAATTATCCCCACTTCCACCTCCACCAATTACTGCTCTTATTGATTTCAGCCTCCAGGCCTGTAGACGCACTATCTGCACCAAACCACAGCCTCTCTGCACGAGGGAGGAGGAGGGATGACGGCACATTAATGACCCAGGCCATTGGTTTGTTAACAGTATGGTTCTCATGGCTGTAGCATGGGGGCTTAGATTTAGATGACTTTGGTGGTTTTTGAAACGCTGACAGGATATTGTCTGCAATGACCACCGCAGAAAGATAATGGTGGCTCCTAATAATCAGAGAGAGAGAGAGAGAGAGAGAGAGAGAGAGAGAGAGAGAGAGAGAGAGAGAGAGAGAGAGAGAGAGAGAGAGAGAGAGAGAGAGAGAGAGAGAGAGAGAGAGAGAGAGAGAGAGAGAGAGAGCGCCAAGGACAACCCCACAATCTCATTATTCTCCTATTTGCCTATGCAAATTCCATAGCCTGTACATTTGTTAAAAAAATAAACCCTTACAATTGCAGCCATGAATATTTCTGGAGCAGTCTATTTTGTAATCATGCGTCATATCTGTCATGTAGAGTTTTTATCGATCACAGAAGATTATAACTGCTATCGGAGCGAGGCATGCTTCAGATGGTAAAGTGAAGGTCAGCTTAGCGGTATTAAAGCTTTAAAATGCAGAGTCATGCTCTGTTGACTGGCCTGCCATGGGCACGGGAATATGATTCTCGCTGACATTTTAGTGAGACACAAACATAACCCCCTGTCACCACACACTACCATTACACATCCATCATCTTGAATACACGCCACCTGCGAATGCTGCACTGCCCTCTTCTGCTATAGCCAACCCCAGAGGCTGAGGACAAGTTAAACTTGTGATACAATACTGTCACCTAGTGGCGACAGGAAGGAAATGTCAGACTTGTCTTTGATATTCTAACCGAGTGGTTTGTTTGACCGGCTGTTCAAGTGTTAATTTTAGGTTCATGATTGACTTTGTTTGTCTGTTAACAAATCAATCAAACATTTCCTAGAAATTGCTTTATTTAAGAGCCGAAATCATCAAGAAATCAAGAAAGGGTTCTCACACATCTTTATTAGATTGCAAATAGCGATTTGAGACATATTTCTGTGTGTGTGTGTGTGTGTGTGGGGGGGGGGGGGGGTTTGGACCCAGAAACTTTCAGCGGGCAGTCAATCCTGCCCTGATATAATTTTAGTTAAAGCATACTTATGCTTTGTACGCACGGATAGTAGCCTTTCCATAACAAATTCAAGCTTAATGCCCATAAAACAGGGTCAATGTGACCTCCATATAATGTAATTAAGAAACCTTGAGGGACCTTATATGAGTGACTTCTGAAAGTGCATCACGGGAGCCTTCATAGAAATGACGCCGGCAGAGGCACCATGAGCCAATTTAGTAAACACTGACTGTTAACGTCATCTCGGCACTGCTAGCTGGAAGCAGCTGCAAGTGTGTGTGTGTGTGTGTGTGTGTGTGTGTGTGTGTGTGTGTGTGTGTGTGTGTGTGTGTGTGTGTGTGTGTGTGTGGTCTGACACTGTTTGAGCAAGCTAGTAGGCCTATGATGACAACAAATGCATGACATTAACATTAATTAAATGACATGTACAATTATACATAGGCTAAAGGATTAAATTACAAGTTATAACATATGAATCTTAGTATACCATAACAAGTTAATGATCTGTATTATTTTATGGTACACACAACCTGTGTTAGATCGATAACCATCACGCACATATTCTTTCTGTTCGTTTTTTTTTTTTAAGTGTTATGTTCGTTGCTTTTGTAACATGATCGTTAAACATACACATACTGCTAAGCTATAAACCAAACTCAAACATTCCCCACGTCTTCTGCGGTGAGCCACTCGGGCACTAACAGGGGGTCCCGGCGAAAAGATGATTATTATTTTTCTTGGCCCGATCCGTATCTTGAAGTGGGCGTGGCCTGGCATCACAGATCAGTCGCTCGGCGGGACGCGGCTCGGTGTGTTTCCGGCTGCGGTGTGTTTCCGGCTGGCGGTCTTTGTCCTCCATTACTCGGATTCCGCTCGTCGCTACAGCGCAGAACCCGGACAGCGCAGCCGCTCTGAGGTGAGGCCCTACCGCGCAACCTCCACTCAGCCCCGGCGCAGCCGCACCACCGACCCGGTAGCGTCGGGCTGAAAGATGCAGATTGTTTAGATGTTGACAGCAGACGGACTTCAGTCTTTATTTTGATTTCGTCGCGACACTATTCAGCACCAAGACGGACAGATAAAGCAGAATACTAGCTGGGGGGGGGGGGGGGGGGGGGGGGCGATCGCAGGCGCTGGGCCTGTTTTAGCGGTCTGTTTATTATGGGATGGCGCCAACGCTCTTCCGTTAAACGTTCACCCTTTACCGCCCGGTCCGGTGTCTGTTGACCGTCGGCGGACACCGACGACCAACCGCTCTGTTAAAGTCGATGTTTATAAGTGAGATCTGTGCATTGCCATCGAATGCTAGTAGCCAGCTAATTAGCCGAACGTAGCGAGCTGCAGCCAGACTGAATGTACCGCTAACTTCAGGCTAATGCTAATCAACACACCACGTCTAGTTTGGTACTGATCAGACCTGGTCTGTTGCTACTCACTGTTTACAACGACTTCCAACGAGTCGTTATATTGATTTTGTTGGATAATGAGGTCCAGGTATTAAATGCATTCAGGACGTTGTATTTTTTTGTACAAATCGGTAGCACGTAAATAGACGGTGGAGATGTCAGTGGCACTGGGAGCACACTAATAATGGGACTGTGACCCATAGGGAGCGCTGGGAGGATGGATGTGTACTGGGGGTACACTAAGAACGGGTCCGACCTGGTGGGAGCGCTGGGAGGATGGATGCTGGGATTTCACCAAGTGATCATGTGCGGAATAAGATATCCCAATGTCAAACCCTACATTGTGATGGGAGTAAACGTGTTTTTGTTAGTGCTGAACGTGAACTACAAACAGTGGATACATCCACCCCTTTCTCCAATTGCCTAGATAACAACGTTCCCATCAATTGCAAGCATGTGTTACTCCCTTTAGGTCATTCCATCTTAATAACATAGTACTGAGACATTTAGAGAGATTCATAAAAAGTGTTAAGGTTTATATACTCAAACTGAAATGTGCCAAAATCCACCTTTATTTAAATTGCTATATCGAGAGCTATTGAATTGTGTGGTGATGTAAATCAATTTGGGCTATTATTATTTCACATTTGATGCTTGTATGGCCACATTTGAAATAAAAATGGCTGCCCTATTACTTTGTTATTCATTGTGTAGGCCTATAGTCAGCAATTTTGCATTTATCTCTAAAGTGGGGTGTACAAAACACGAATTAACCAGAAAGTGTTCTTGAGTCACTCTGAAGGATACATGATCCCGTTTATAACATGGCTACTTACTGAGGAAATGATCAATAATCGGACACAAAATATCACAACAAAAAAGGAGTGTATTTACTTTGGAATATTTTTATTACTTTCTCTCAGCAGAAAAGTGTACGAGGCTACTGTTGAAGGCGTCCATAGCAGAGCTCTGTTATGCTGAAATGACCGCGGCGACCAGAATGGGGTGTTCAACAGAGACCTGTAATAAATAACATTAGCCTTGCTTCTGTCTCGTAGTAATTCAGTGTACCGCACGGCAGACGAGCCCCCACACACTGGTAGACGAGGAGGGTAATGGAGGAGCACAGCGTTCACCAGACAGAGCACATGACCACCATCGAAGCGCACGCCGTTAGCCAACAGGTGCCGTCCTCCGCTCGCTCGCCACCAGAATTGCAGAAGGGTTTCTCCCACGTGATGTTGACGCGTTCCAGCCTCCGTCATGGGCTTCTTCAGCACTAATAGAACAACTTAAAGACTAGAAGGAAGAACCAGACGGCAGCTTGAACTTCGTTCATGGAATTCAGATCACGTGATCGAAACCCTCCTGTTGAGGTAGCTTATTGAATGTAATAGCAACCTGATTTAAAGTCACTTGTGCATGGGGAGTTATGTATGTTTATGCAAACTAAGTACTGATATACGTAAGGAATTTGGAAATAAATGTGTGTATGTAATTTTCTGCTTACAACAGTAACCGTTGTTACCGTACATTTATTGCCTTCTCATCTCGTTTATATATATATATATATATATATATATATATATGGCTGCAACAATTTGAATAAGTCATTATCTAGGACCATTAACAAACAAGTTCAGTTCAATTCCAATATTTGGTTCATGGCTCATTTTAAAACAAAAATGTATTCCTGGCTACTTGTCAGTTAAATCAAGCAGTCAATACATCACTTTGGACTCAGGTAAATTATGATTGCATTTGCTATTAGCTGGGACATTTTGTAGACTAAACAAATGATGGAATACCATTTGTAGGATTAATTGACTTAGATTCTAAGTTAGTTGCAGCCCTTTTGGTAAACGCCATTCAGGAACTCTTCTTGACAGCCCTACCGCCCCTCCCTCAGGTGCACGTGACCACATACACAGACGCCACCATGATGAGCGCAGACGAAGACTCCACCTCGTCCCCGGATGATGACCCGTATGATGACACGGACATCCTGAACTCGGCGGGCACCGATGAGATCACAGCACACCTGGCGGCCGCAGGTGAGCTAAATGTGACGCAGAGGTCGGCACAACTCACAAAATCACTCATAAACTCACTCACAAACCGACTCACAAACCAACTCACAAACCAACTCACAAACCAACTCACAAACCAACTCACAAACCAACTCACAAACCAACTCACAAACCAACCCACAAACCAACCCACAAACCAACTCACAAACCAACTCACAAACCAACCCACAAACCAACTCACAAACCAACTCACAAACCAACTCACAAACCAACTCACAAACCAACCCACAAACCAACTCACAAACCAACTCACAAACCAACCCACAAACCAACTCACAAACCAACTCACAAACCAACTCACAAACCAAATCACAAACCAACCCACAAACCAACTCACAAACCAACTCACAAACCAACTCACAAACCAACTCACAAACCAACTCACAAACCAACCCACAAACCAACCCACAAACCAACCCACAAACCAACTCACAAGCCAACTCACAAGCCAACTCACAAGCCAACTCACAAGCCAACTCACAAACCAACTCACAAACCAACTCACAAACCAACTCACAAACCAACTCACAAACCAACTCACAAACCAACTCACAAACCAACCCACAAACCAACTCACAAACCAACCCACAAACCAACTCAAAAACCAACTCACAAACCCCCTCACAAACCAACCCACAAACCAACTCACAAACCAACTCACAAACCCCCTCACAAACCAACCCACAAACCAACTCACAAACCAACTCACAAACCAACTCACAAACCAACCCACAAACCAACTCACAAACCCAGCTCCGCCCTCACAGCGCATTGAGCCGCAGAGATTCAGAGACGGAACGGGGGGACCGCGGAACGGGGGGACCGCGGAACGGGGGGACCGCGGAACGGGGGGACCGCGGAACGGGGTCACGGGTCGGATAATTTTCGGATCAACAACAACAAAAAAGATAACAAGACAAATGTGACTTTAAATAAAATCTTCAAACGTGTAAAAACAAAATAAAGTGAAAACTTAGGTAATAAAAAAAAATAGCTTGTGTCCACAATAAAAAATGAACTCGAAGTCCTTGAGTTAATTTAGTTTAAGACGTTGTTTTTTTTTAGAACAATTTAAAACAATATAAAGTGCAAACTGAGGCATTTTAGTAAATAAAATAAAGTAAACCTGTGTCCAAAGGAAGCACAGCAGACCTGGATCTACAACTTTAAATTCACGATGTGTGCATTGCCTGGGGAGTGTTGAGTCTATGCTCTCCCCTGGCAATGCAGACATCCTCATCTTTTATTTATTTTTTCATTTCAAGTATCGTAGCGAAATACAGTTTCTGTTGTGGTAAGTCCATTGATTTCAGTTTTTTCATTGCTCGTTGACCGGAAACAGAAAGGGGGACTAGTTGTAGTCTTTTTGCTTGGTTCTAGCCCTACTGTTGATACGGAGAACCGAGCGAAAAGACTACAACCAAACATAAACAGCCCCCTTTCGGTTTCCGGTCTGGTTTCTGTTTCAATGGGATTTACAAAATGCCAAATAAACGACAGAAACTGTATTTCACTACGATACTTGATTAGGAACATCAACGAACACCACTAACCACTCGGTGAGCTGCATATTTCTGAAAACGTTAAGGGTTGTTTTAAGGACAGATTTGTGAATGCCCAAAGCTAGCCATTCTGAAGCTGGCAGGGGCGATTCAAAATTTGCCAAATACCTGAGACAGGACCAATAGTCAACATTTTGGTGTCAACCACTATATTTCATCCTAGACCAACCAGAAAGGGGGCTCATTCTGCTAAATACCGGAATTGTCCTTTAAACATGGGCTTGAACGCACAATTATTATTATTTTTTGAATAGTCAGCCGATCCGCGGATCACTTGCGTCCCAAAACGTGATGGTTGATCCGTTGCACCACTAGTTATTATGTAAAACGCAACACAACAAGTGTGTTTTTTTTGTGTCGGACGCAGTTCGCCAACGGCTTGATTAATTGATTAGTTCTAGCAACATGGCGTGTCACTGATAGGCCCATGTGACCCAGTCAATACACAGATACATCTTCCAAAGGCAGGGCTTGAGTTTAAACTAATGCATGTATGTGTTAGATTAGAAGTAGATAAGGAACTTAGCAGAGCTTGGTTGTGGATGTCTGCCCTCACCTGTTAGCAAAGGAGACCCTACACACAGTGGCCCCCCCGTACCCCCTGGCCCACGCAGGGGCGGGGGTACACAACATTCTGCAGAGACTGCACAATTAATGTGGTCTCAGGAGAGAACTTGAGTTGGCTGACATCAAGTAACAATGAATTCATCCAAATACATCTCCAAAAACGTATCGCTCAACGATACCTACCAGTATGCAATTGGGGATCGATCCCAGAACCTTTTGATGAATCAACAAACTATCCTGGACCATTTATTTTTCCTTATTGTAAGGAAATTGTGTTGAATACTATACAGAAGTATATAGTGCATCATGTTATAAAACAATCATTTCTTAGAAAATGTAATCTCACTATCATCCAACCAAAACCTTTCTAGGAAAAACCTTTGGGAGATTGGTTCGTTTTCTAGTGGCGTCAGTTATCTTGGTCCTGGTGCAGTGGAAGCTATTAACTATACTGAGAATTTGCAGTCATTTCACAACTATATTAAATGGTAGTGTGGCTAACAAACCAGCAGGGGTTGCCATTGAGCTGTTTTGCAGCTCGACCAGCAATGCCTTTCTTATGTGTCCCTCACCATTACGGTCAGCCAACAATGTCTTATTACTCCTAGTTCAACTCAAACTACCACAACATAACAGAGATAGACCACTGAAGTTTGACATGAATACGCAGTAAGATATGGGAAAACTAGTATATATATTGCCATCGTAAACATTTAAATATTTTTACCATGTAATGTTTCGAAAGTCACACTATTTGTGGACGGCAGAATTATTTCTAAATAAGAAACAGTAATGATTGGCGATAGATAATTAATTTTAATAAGCAAACCCTTTGTGTAATCAAAATAGATGCATAGGCCCCTTAATTAGGTTGTGGTCTATGAACACGCACTCTTATTTAAACTCAAACCTCTGTATGTGTCTCTCTCTCCCAGGACCAGTTGGCATGGCAGCCGCCGCTGCCGTGGCAACGGGAAAGAAACGGAAGCGACCGCACATCTTTGAGTCCAACCCCTCAATCCGTAAGAGGCAGCAGACGCGCCTGCTCAGGTCAGTAGCATGTCCACCTCCACCGTCACATCAACCACCACCACAGTCACCTCCACCCTAAACACCAACCCAAAGCCATGGCTGCACACAACTTTAACAGGCCGCATTTAGCCCTTTGTGTTATTTACTATGGATTAATTTAGCACACGTTTTGGTCCAGATTTACACATGTTATGCATGTTATTAAGGAGCAGATGGGTGAGGCCATCTTATTCAAGGATGCCTACTGCAGCCTTGGGTCATGGGGATCCAGTCCCAGATACTTTCAGCTGGGGGTCAAACTCACTAGCCATTAATCGACGTGCCTAATGCCACTTAATTTAGTGATGTGTGGTTTGAATAACTATTTGTGTGTAGGAAGCTGAGGGCCACACTGGACGAGTACACAACCAGAGTTGGCCAGCAGGCCATAGTTCTGTGTGTCTCCCCCTCCAAGCCCAACCCCGTGTTCAAGGTGTTTGGCGCCGCCCCTCTGGAGAACGTGGTGAGTGCAGGCGCTGTTCCTAGAAACTCAACCCTCATGACTACAATCAAGTTAACAATGAGGAAGGCTGCTCTGGGCTTGATCAATATATTGGAATAATGTCCGTACCGCAAGTTTGTATCTGTCCAAATGACTGAAGCGTTCGACTCTCTCCCCCTCCCTCCTCCCTCCCCGTCTCTCTCTCCCTCCTCCCTCCCCCATCTCTCTATCCCCTCTCCCTCCTCCCTCCTCCGTCTCTCTCTCCCCTCTCCCTTCTCCCTCCCCCGTCTCTCTCCCCCCATCCCTCGTCCCTCCCCCATCTCTCTCCCCTCTCCCTCCTCTCTCCCCCGTCTCTCTCTCCCTTCTCCCTCCCCCGTCTCTCTCCCTTCTCCCTCCCCCGTCTCTCTCTCCCCCTTCGTCCCCTGTCTCTCTCTCTCCCCCCTCCCTCCCCCGTCTCTCGCTACCCCCTCCCTCCTCCATCTCCCTCCCCCATCTCTCTCCCCCTCCCTCCTCCCTCTCCCGTCTCTCTCTCCCTCCTCCCTCCCACATCTCTCTCCCCCCTCCCTCCTCCCCATCTCTCTCTTCCCCCTCCCTCCTCCCTCTCCCGTCTCTCTCTCCCTCCTCCCTCCCCCATCTCTCTCCCCCCTCCCTCCTCCCTCCTCCCCATCTCTCTCTCCCTCCTCCCTCCTTCCCTGTCTCTCTCGCCCTCCTCCCTCCCCCGTCTCTTTCCTTCCTCTCTCCCCGTCTCTCTCCCCCCTCCTTCCTCTCTCTCTCCCTCCTCCCTCCTGCCTCCCCCTCTCTCTCCCCCGTCTCTCTCCCCCTCCCTCCTCCCCTTTCTTTCTCTCCCTCCTCCCTCCCCCGTATCTCTCCTCCCTCCCCGTCTCTCTCCCCCTCCCTCCTCCCTCCCCATCTCTCTCCCTCCCCATCTCTCTCTCCCCTCCCTCGTCTCTCTCCCTCCTCCCTCCCCCGTCTCTCTCCCTGCTCCCTTCTCCCCCGTCTCTCTCTCCCTCCTCCCTCCCCCGTCTCTCTCCCTGCTCCCTTCTCCCCCGTCTCTCTCTCCCTCCTCCCTCCCCCGTCTCTCTCTGTCCTCCCCCCTCCCCATCTCTCTCCCCCCTCCCTCCTCCCTCCACTCTCTCTCTCCCCCCTCGCTCCTCCCTCCACTCTCTCTCCCCCTCCCTCTCGCTCTCCCTCCTCCCTCTACTCTCCCCCCTCCCTCCCCTCTCTCTCCCCCCTCCCTCCACTCTCCTCCCCCCCCCCCCAGGTGAGGAAATACAAGAGCATGATGCTGGAGGACCTGGAGAACGCCCTGGCGGAGCACGCCCCGGCGGGGGGGGACATGGCGTCCGAGCTGCCCCCCCTCACCATCGACGGCATCCCCGTGTCGGTGGACAAGATGACGCAGGTGAGAGCGGTGGTCTAGACTCTAGAGGAGGGTATTTATTCACAGGCCTAGATACAGATTCATAGGATCAATAATTATAAATTATATATATCCATACAATTTTATATGGATAAAGCTTTAGAGATGGATTTAGGTGGATACAAATTAAATAATATTGTCTATCTATTTTATATATATTATATATATATACTAGTGCTGTCAGTTTAACGCGTTATTAATGGCGTTAACGCAAACAAATTTTAACGGCGTTCATTTTTTTATCGCGCGGTTAACGCTCTTTTTGCTGGCAAACGTTGTAGTTTTTTCACCTGCTGTCTAGCAATAACTAGTCACGTTAGAAAAACGACAACACCATATCGGATCTAGCTACACCGGAAACAAAACAACAAGCATGCCGCACAAACTTGTTGGGGCAAGCAAGGATACGGAGCGGGTGAAAAACTCCTTGAAGGTTTGTGTTTGTGTGTCTCTCTGTTTGAGCGAGTTCAATGTTACGTCTTTCTGACCAATCGCAGTTCAAGGCCCACCTGGGCTGTACCACTTCGGGAGGGGCCGCTCAGTTACTCCCCTCTAGACAAAATCGACACGGTTGCGACGTTGACAGTTTGTTGCGTCTGAATGACAGGATGCGGGCGCACAGCTGGGGCTGCCGGACGGCGCTGAAAGGAACTTTTATAAACCTTATATTGTTATCCCGCAGTAATCAGCCCGACAGCCCCGAAACGTTAGCGGCCCACCGGGAACTCTCCCGACTCTCCCGATTACCACTCCGCCACCGTGTGTGTGCGGTGGCGGTGTGTGTGTGTGTGTAGGCGTTATTCGATAGTCTGGTAATGTGTATAGGCCTACTTACGGTAGGAATATTCATACTGGTTTAAATAAGAAATGTTATTGTATTTCCCATCTTTGCTGAGCAAGAGTTTTGTTCGAAAGTTCAGTGATTGAAACAAATGAAAGCCTTTGCTATTGAAGTTTTACCGTAGGCCTACCACTGCGGGTCTCTCTTCTTACTGTCCTTCTCAACACTCTGATCTCACTAAAAGGCTAGCAGCACGAAATCAAGGGAAATTTAGAATAGAAAAAAATGTGATTAATCGCAAGTTAACTATGACATGCGATTAATCGCGATTAAATATTTTGATCGCTTGACAGCACTAATATATATATATATATATATATATATATATATATATATATATATATATATATATATATAATAATCATATATATATCATTAATATTCATGTAAAAAATAATGGTTAATGTCTTAGGATTCATTTGTATGATATTTATAATATTCATGTTATTTTTATGCTGAAATAACAAATGGTTGCAAAGAGTGAAATATCTGTCAATGACCAAAACGGTGTTCTGCAGTGTTCCCCCAGAGGGCGCTGTGGGGCCTTTAATGAACCTCTGGTGCCATAGTGGGCTTAATCAGGAACGTGTCTAAGAGCTTAGGCTGATACCAATGCACCAAGGTCAAACGGCCATGCCTTCCTACTACGCCAACCAATGTCCATTTTTCTAGATTCACAAATACATGATTATTCAGCTCTCATCCCTGGTAAGATGAGATGATACAGATGAGATGATTCCAGTAGAACATTTAACAGTAATGGGATAGGAGTGAGTTAAACTAGTCATATGATGCCCATCTCCTTAGACATTATCGACATATTTTTTCTCAATTTATATGCGAAACAATACATATATCGTTATATATTTAAATACACAATACAAGGAGCAGAAATGGAAATGCATTTCATATTGTGCGCGTGTGTGTGTGTGTGTTGGGCTAAATGCTGTGCGTTCTGGATGCGTCTCAGGTTACACAAAGCAGAGCTGCTGCTTGATTGCACTGCTAGCATGGTTTGGAACCATCATACACAGACGCCCCCCCCCGGGATGGGGGCTTGTTTACGTTCTGATAACCCTCTGGATCTCTGTCAGCAGAGCCGGCATTACCCCCCCCGGCGCTCGCCTGCTACCTGCTCTGGGGGGAATGCAGTGAGCCAATCAGGGGGCCCGGTTGAGGGCGTCCCAGGGGCGGGGGGGTTGAACCAGGAAGCAGGGGCCGCTTGTTTTTCTGCGGCTCGGTGGACAGGATTAGCATGAGTAACCTGTTGCCTCAATTAACACGGCCATGGGAGGGGGGGGGGGGGGGGGTGTTACCAAGGGCAACGGGATGCTGTCTAGCTGGCACATGCACCGCCGCCCCCGGGAAAGAGATATGGAGCCAAAGGCTTTTAGAAA
The DNA here is from genome assembly GCF_031168955.1 of Gadus macrocephalus. Classification (NCBI taxonomy): domain Eukaryota; kingdom Metazoa; phylum Chordata; class Actinopteri; order Gadiformes; family Gadidae; genus Gadus; species Gadus macrocephalus. The sequence continues at coordinate 17,882,918 of NC_082400.1, read as the reverse complement.
AGCGCGTTTAGGAAGGTATACAAACCCAGGCCCCATGTGGGTCATCCTGTAACAGGACACACACACACACACACACACACACACACACACACACACACACACACACACACACACACACACACACACACACACACACACACACACACACACACACACACACACTTCTCTCTGGATGCTGATTGGAGAGTAGAGGCTTAGGACTTAGGCTGAGGAGGGGGAGTCTGAGGGACAACATGCCACTTAACTCTCCAGCCACTGTAATTAGGCCATCTGCCCCCACACACACCCACCTATTCACACAAACACACGCGCACGCACACGCGACCCAAGCAGCTCCAGGTGAGCAGCCCTCCTCCCTGAACACAGAGTTCTGTTCAGGGCGGGTTGTTCTGTTCACCTCCTTTCACAAAGGGTTAGGGTTCCCTAGGGTTGTTCTGTCTCACCTCCATTCACAAACGCTGTTGGCCTTAATCCAGTTTATTGTGTACACATCGCCCCCTCCCCCCCGGTGTGTGTGTGTATCTATACACACACACACATCGATACACTCAGTGACACTGATGTGTGTGTGCATATGCGTGACTGAATGAAGGTGTATATGTTTGTGGGGATTTTTGTGCCCATCCTAAAAAAAGGGTTGACATGTGTGCAACCCTGCCTAGCAGTAACTAATGGCGCGTTAGGGTTAGGGTAACCCTAACCCTGCTCATGACCTAGTAGTAACTAATGGCGCTTATCCACCGGCGGGTGCGCTTCGGCCCAGCATGCCTCAGCCCAGTAGTGAGGGCGTGGTAGCCCAGCTCCGTGACGGCTCTCGTTCCCACCGCCGACAGTGCCCTTAGGGTAGGGCGGGGTTAAGCCGGATGGCGATAGCCGTGGCGGCTACGTTAGCATTGTGACCTCATAGCAGACACAGTGTAGCCTGATAATAAATCAGGAAAAATAAGAATGCGACATAATGAACAAAGAGCAACAATGTAGGACGTCCAAGAAGGACTTATGCGTGACATTTTCTTCAATAAACAAAGCTTTCACTTCCGTGCGGAAGTGACGATTCTGCCAATCAACGGATGGCGTGTGTAGCTCGAACTTGCCGGCACCCTTTCAGGCGTCTCAGTACCCACACGGAGGAGTACTGGAGACGAGTACGGCTCAATACGGCTCAGTCCGGACACGCACACTTTTGGCGGTGGAAACGCTAACCACGCCGCACCTCTGCAGACTAAACCGACCCGCACCCTCCGGTGGAAAGGCGCCATTGGAGCCGGGACTATCGATGTTTAGTTCCTGTTAATGGTTGAGTGAGTCCCGCCTATATTTAGAAAGCCTGGGACTCTATTTGTGGGTCCTGCCCTGCTCAGCGTGCCGTAGCTGGTATCGGATCGATGTGCACCTCGGCCCTCTGACCCGGCTCAAGGGCAGCTTGAGAGGTGCTCCGTGTTGGAGGGGAAGAGAGGAGGATTAATGGGTTAGGGTTAGGGTTAGGGTAACCCTAACTCCGTGTTGGAGGGGAAGAGAGGATGATTAATGGGTTAGGGTTAGGGTAACCCTAACTCCGTGTTGGAGGGGAAGAGAGGATGATTAATACAAAGCTGCAAGCTTGTCGCTTTTCGGCGACAATCGCCGTTTTCTTGGTCAATTCGGTCATTCACGTGAATCGTGTAGAACCGGTCCAGAGGGGTGTTCCACGAACTGAGGTTTAACAAACACTGAGTTAACGATGAACTCTAGGTTGATTGACCCTGTGCCGACCAACCCAGAGTTTTCGGTTCCACAGCAGCGGTTATGCATTAGTTCAATCAACTCGGGGTTGGTTAACACAGGGTTGTGCGCGTCCACGCCAAACTTAAAAAGACGTGATGTATGGATCATGGAAACCCTGATCGATATGGCGAAACGGGCCGCTTATTTCAATGAAATGGAACTCCAGGTTCTCCTGGAGAGCTATGACGAGGAGAAGGACATTATCACAAGAAAAGGGAACGCTAAAACCTCTGGAACCCGGAGAACCAAAGCCTGGCAGCGGATCGCTGACCGCGTAAATGCGTTAGTTACACGTCAAAAGCATGATCCTTAATATTTGAGCCATGAATATATAAATATCCCAGTTAAGCATTCTTAAAGATCCTACCACATAACCCCTTTCTTCTAAAACAATATGTACTCCGATTGCTTCCAAGCGGTCAGAGGATCAAGTATAAAAATGAAGTATAAAAAACATACAAACTGGTAAGCTTTTCCCACCATCGTATTGGTATAAATTTAAATAAGCAATTTTTTTAAGCCAATCGTGAAAAGGCCGACAGTCGGCAGACTGGATCTGGCCCTCAAATTGTCTTGACCCCCGGTGGAGGAGCTGTTAATAAACATAAATTCAGGGCACCCTGGCATGGAGGGGGTAGCCTACCTGGAGGTACCTACCACCTCAGAGAGTCATGGGCCATACCCCACACTGGTTGAATGTAGGTTTTTGTGTTTTCTTGTATTTTAGATTTTTTTTGCCTTCGAAGTAACACATGCAAACCGTGTGCTTGCCACAGCGCTATTCCAAATGTTAATTTTTTTGGTAACTGGGTAGAAAACCTAAAAGTGACAATTCATCAACTTCACAGAATAATAATTGTTTTTTGTCTCTCCAATAATAAGTAAAAATAATAATAATAAAAAATATTTTTTATAAGCCTCAAGGATGTTTTGACATTGATTTTTGATAAAGTATGCTGAGTTTTGTTAAGTCACGCTCAGACTAGTGTTATTTGTATATTACAATAAAAAAAATCCCCTGTGACACTGTCACCTTTTTTCCTCTGAGGAGTTTGCAGGTCTGTTAATAAGTTAGGGTTAGGGTAACCCTAACTCCGTGTTGGAGGGGAAGAGAGGATGATTAATGGAATCATATTAGCGGCACTATGGTTTTTAGGGTTGATTTATCAACCTAACTAAAATAATTGAATAGTGTATAAAACAAACCAAAATGTATACAAAATCTTTTGAAAAACCTTAGCAAAAAGAACGATTCATCACGGATTAATTCATCAAAGCCTTAGCACACCAGCATCTAGCATAGGAACCCTATAATCTATAGACGCTTCAAACAGGAAAGCCTACTCCTCCAGCAGGTTTAAGGCCGTGTGTGCGGACCTCCTGCCATCCAGAGCTAGGCCGCTCCGCTAGGCTAACCCTAACCCTAACCAGTGTTGGGTATCGTTACTTTTGAAAGTAATCCGTTAGGTTACTTTGTTACTATCAATTAAAAGTAATCCGTTACGTTACTACGTTACCTATAAATAAAAGAAACGCGTTAGAGTACTCGTGCGTTACCAACAATTAAAATGCGTTTGGGGTGCGTGCGTGTCCGCCTAGTGCAACAACAACACACATCCTCCTTTAGATGCACCAACAGTGCTGACTGTTTATGAATCAATCATGAACCTATAGCATAATGACAGGAAAGACAGTCATCATATTGCACGTTTTATTTAACAGGCATTCATCCTTTGATCATTTGAACAGCTTCCATGAATAACATTACTCCGGTAACAGGCAGTTATTTTAACAGAATGTAGCTTACCGTATTGGCTGCGCACAAAATAACAGTGCGTCACACATAGCTTATCCACTTTACAAGTGCAGGCGCCTAACAAAGTGCTTAACAGGTAGGCACGCAACCTTTTAGAATTGGAAATTTAACTCAATTTAACCGTATGCGTTGCACAAAAGAACAGTGCATGGCACTAAAAAAACATTGAAGAACTGAAAATGTTCGTGTGACCCTATAGCCCTACATTCATAACAATCACGTAGGCTACCTTTAGCCTATTTATCACCAAAGTAATGGTTGAAACGTAGGAGAAGAAGGTGCTCAAAACGACCACTATGTTCTTCTTGTCCTTTTCGCTCTGTAACTCAAAATAATGAGCGTACCTCCAGGAATCTAAGGCTATCTTCTCGTCCATCTTGCCGCAGTAACACACGTAGCTTACACACACAGGTGCGCGCGCACACACACACAGAGAGCGAGAGAGAGAGAGATGCAAGGAGCAGGGCAGCAGCATCTGACTAAAAGCAGGAAAAACCCGGGACTTTACTTTCCTTATCGAGGGAAAATCTTAAAGTAACGGAGTAACGAGTGGTTATTTTGGAAATTAACGAGTTACTGATTACTGAATTCGCAAAACTAACGCGTTAGGTTACTCGTTACTGAAAAAAACGAATAAGAGTACTCTAACGCGTTAGTTCTAACGCGTTACCCCCAACACTGACCCTAACCTCATCCCGACCGATGAAGAGCCCTTCTAATGCGTCTGTCTCCCCCCCCCCCCTCTGGCCACGCCAGGCCCAGCTGCGGGCCTTCATCCCCGAGATGCTCAAGTACTCGACCGGCCGGGGGAAGCCTGGCTGGGGCAAGGAGAGCTGCAAGCCGGTGTGGTGGCCTGAGGACATCCCCTGGGCCAACGTGCGCAGCGACGTGCGCACAGAGGAGCAGAAGCAGAGGGTGAGGAGGGGGGCCTGGGGCGGGGGGAGGAGGGCGGGCATGCCTAGGGATGGTTGCTGCCAGCCGGGGCGATGGCGGTAGACTAGAGCGGCTTGTCTGGCAACCCAGAAGGTCCAAAAAGCGCTGTACAAATGCGCTGCATTTACCGTTAAACGTTGGTGTTAACAGTAATCTGATTTGTATTGTGATTCTGTTTCTTCTATGGTCACAGTTCCTTCAGCACAAAGCTAGTTCATGGATTATCTTGTATCGTTGTGATTATGATCGATGTGCTCCTTAGAAGGTTGAATGTTTTGGGGCGGTTTAGATAGTTTAGATAAAGTTTTCCTTGGTAATCGTTATTTATTGAACCTGTTGTCCATGGACAACAGGCTTTATACCAATAAGTGCTGTTGTCCATGGACAACAGGCTTTATACCAATAAGTGCTGTTGTCCATGGACAACAGGCTTTATACCAATAAATGCTTAGGAAACAGCGGCAGGCGGAATGCTGTGGATAGGTTGGTCTCGTACGACGAGCCGACGGTGATTTGGTGTTAATGTTCCGCCCAGGTGTCGTGGACGCAGGCGCTGCGCACCATCGTGAAGAACTGCTACAGCCAGCACGGCCGGGAGGACCTGCTCTACGCCTTCGAGGACCACCAGGTGGCGCCGGCCGCGCCGCAGCACCACCACATGACCATCCCCCAGAGCCACATTGCACAACTCGTCCCCTCGCAGACTGTGGTGCAGACGGTCAACAACCCTGACGGCACGGTCTCCCTCATCCAGGTCCCAGTCTTCTTCTTCTGTCTTTCACCTTTCTTGCTTTGAATGCTAAGTTATTCTTACAGTCTGAGCTGCAATATAGTCGACACATTTCCATCGTTTCAAGGCAGTGATATTTCTTACACATACATTTTGATAGTTTTGACATGTTCCTTGTGTGTCTGAGCGTGTTTCTTACTTTCGACCGTCGCCCCCTGCAGGTGGGCACGGGACACACGGTCGCCACACTGGCGGACGCATCGGAGCTGCCTGGCGTCACAGTGGCTCAAGTCAACTACTCCACCGTCACCGACGAGGTAGAAAGCACACGCTCTGAGACCATCTCCACACGCTCTGAGACTATCTCCTTCTGATGCTAAAGGTCGCTGAGCTCAGTCTGATGACTTCTTAGCAGCACTGTTCGCACCATGTTTTCCCGTAAAAAGCAGCAGGTCGATTACTTTTGCGTTTCTGTAATTTTTTTCGAAAGGTTTGACCAATAATAGCAATCATTGTTTCAGTGAACCTTTTTTAACATCCAAAGAACTTGGGCTTAGTATGCAAAGACCTTAAATGTTGTACTTTTTTAGCAGCATGCTTTAAGATTGTGGTCGGATTTCAAACCGTCCAAGGTTGAAGGACATGTGAGGACAGCGTAGGAAGGGGCGTTTTTACACTAGGACACGATGTGTAAAATTACTACCGTCACATGGCGTTTTAATAAGAGCATGCATGTCGAGATTTTACTCTGACCAGAGGGGGGTGATGTTAGAGATGAAGAGAGATTCTGTTCTTGTTGTTGTTCTTAGTGGTGCATACATAAATATAGATATAGAAAGACATTTAAGTCCCCCATTCCCCTACTTTATTTCATGAACTTCAAATACTTTACACTACCAATTTACTCACTTAGAGTAATGTCATGTTCCTTAAGTAAAAATAATCCCCCATCCACGCACACACAGAAGCAATAGAAATGTGTGTGTATTTTGCCCTGCAGTTGTTGATGTTCTGTTCCGCTTCACCAGTGCTGGCCATTCACACCCAGTCAGCTTGTGTTTGCTCCCCACCAGATGATGTGTCGCGCAGGACAGACGGAGATGTCGCCCCACATCATTGTAAGCACACGCCCGCCCATTTCCCCCCCACCCCCTGTCAGTGTGTCAATGCTGCTATCCCTCTTTATATCGCTCTTTCTTCTTTGCATGTAAACATCTTTTTGATGGTGAATGCAAAAAAATACCCAAATTATATTGAAACGATCCGATCAACCAATTGAGAAACGTCAAGAATGACCATTTCTCCTCATGGCGCTTACTCTTGGTGTGTGTCTCTGTCTCTCTGTCTCTGTCTCTGTCTCTGTCTCTCTCTCTGTCTCTGACTCTCTCTCTCTGTCTCTGTCTGTCTCTCTGTCTCTGACTCTCTCTCTCTGTCTCTGTCTGTCTCTCTCTGTCTCTGACTCTCTCTCTGGCTTTCTCTGTCTCTCACTCTGTCTGTGTCTCTCTCGGTCTCTGTCTGTCTCTGTCTGTGTCTGTCTGTGTCTCTCTCTGTCTGTCTGTCTGTCTGTCTGTCTGTGTCTCTGTCTGTCTGTGTCTCTGTCTGTCTGTCTGTCTGTCTGTGTCTCTCTCTCTGTCTCTGTCTGTCTCTGTCTGCGTCTGTCTCTGTCTGTCTCTCTGTCTGTCTCTGGCTCTCTGTCTCTGTCTGGCTCTCTCTGTCTCCGTCTCTCTCTGGCTCTCCGGCTCTCTGTCTGTCTCTCTGTCTGTCTCTCTCTGTCTGGCTCTCTCTCTGGCTCTCTCTCTCTCTCTGTCTCTGTCTCTGTCTGGCTCTCTCTCTGGCTCTCTCTCTGGCTCTCTCTCTGGCTCTCTCTCTGGCTCTCTCTCTGGCTCTCTCTCTGGCTCTCTCTCTCTCTCTCTCTCTCTCTCTCTCTCTCTCTCTCTCTCTCTCTCTCTCTCTCTCTCTCTCTCTCTCTCTCTCTCACGCCCCACCAAGGTGGAACAGAACTGGGCCACGCTTCAGGGCGGTGAAATGACCATCCAGACGACCCAGGCCTCGGAAGCCACGCAGGCGGTGGCGTCGCTGGCCGAGGCGGCGGTCGCAGCCTCGCAGGACATGCAGCCTGGGGCAACCGTTACCATGGCGCTCAACAGGTGATGGTCGCCGCTACTATGGGAAGAGGGGGGAAGAGGAAAAGGTTCTCAAGCGATGGGTGGTGACCCCTAAATGGGTCATGATCCAAAACAGGGCGTGCTCTAGTTGGAGGGGGGGTGCGGCAACACGCAGAACATCTCAGTCATCTCTGGAGCACGCGCGGGATGATCCCCGATTCTGAAGAGTTGTCTGGTGTCAGCTCCCAGGGACACACTGATGTTGTCTCTTCAGTCCAGAGAAGATGTAGTGGAAGACTATTATTATTCCAATGTTATTCTTGTTATTCCAATTGAATCTGTTTGCATAGCGCCTGCAAAGGCAAAGCAGGTCTGTAGCACATCGTGCTGTACAGTACGTATTGATTATACAAATGCAGGCAGACGGCACGCATTGCATACAGAAAAAGGACAGAAGAGACCATGGAAGTAGTTAGTAGAGTCCGAGTGTCTCGTCGCTACACTATCCTCTACACCCCAGGAACACATCGATACTAAACCATGTGGGAGGAGTTTATTCCTCAGGACAGTCTGGAATGATGTTGCTGTGCATGAAGGGGGAGAGACGATAGCCTGACAGCCGCTGTCCTGTTAGCTGCTATAGCTAGCGTACCAGCTTACAGATAATAAACCCCCGGCAGGGAAAGAAGAAACCGGACAGACAAACAACCCCAGCGGCTGACGGCCACGTGCACCGTTCCCCCTCCCACCCAGGTGTCCTCCTGTAGCCAAGGAGACGGCGCACAACACTGGGCTAGCTAGCTGCAGGCCGCGGCGATGGCAACCACCATCGAGTCGCTGGAGGGGGGGTCCGTTGGGACCAGGTCAGCACATATTGAATTACCCGTCCGCACGGTGCAGGTGGCATCAGGCCGTCGCTCTTGTGTCTAATGGTTGCGTTGCTGCCGATGTTTTCTTAAACATGAAAACATGGCAGGTGTTCCTGTTGGATAGGGTTAGGGCTAACCCAACGCCCAGCAGCCTTAATGGAGACGAGGCTGTGTTCCTGTTGGATAGGGTTAGGGCTAACCCAACGCCCAGCAGCCTTAATGGAGACGAGGCTGTGTTCCTGTTGGATAGGGTTAGGGCTAACCCAACGCCCAGCAGCCTTAATGGAGACGAGGCTGTGTTCCTGTTGGATAGGGTTAGGGCTAACCCAACGCCCAGCAGCCTTAATGGGGACGAGGCCGTGTTCCTGTTGGATAGGGTTAGGGCTAACCCAACGCCCAGCAGCCTTAATGGAGACGAGGCCGTGTTCCTGTTGGATAGGGTTAGGGCTAACCCAACGCCCAGCAGCCTTAATGGAGACGAGGCTGTGTTCCTGTTGGATAGGGTTAGGGCTAACCCAACGCCCAGCAGCCTTAATGGAGACGAGGCTGTGTTCCTGTTGGATAGGGTTAGGGCTAACCCAACGCCCAGCAGCCTTAATGGAGACGAGGCTGTGTTCCTGTTGGATAGGGTTAGGGCTAACCCAACGCCCAGCAGCCTTAATGGAGACGAGGCCGTGTTCCTGTTGGATAGGGTTAGGGCTAACCCAACGCCCAGCAGCCTTAATGGAGACGAGGCCGTGTTCCTGTTGGATAGGGTTAGGGCTAACCCAACGCCCAGCAGCCTTAATGGAGACGAGGCCGTGTTCCTGTTGGATAGGGTTAGGGCTAACCCAACGCCCAGCAGCCTTAATGGAGACGAGGCCGTGTTCCTGTAGGATAGGGTTAGGGCTAACCCAACGCCCAGCAGCCTTAATGGAGACGAGGCTGTGTTCCTGTTGGATAGGGTTAGGGCTAACCCAACGCCCAGCAGCCTTAATGGAGACGAGGCCGTGTTCCTGTTGGATAGGGTTAGGGCTAACCCAACGCCCAGCAGCCTTAATGGAGACGAGGCCGTGTTCCTGTTGGATAGGGTTAGGGCTAACCCAACGCCCAGCAGCCTTAATGGAGACGAGGCCGTGTTCCTGTTGGATAGGGTTAGGGCTAACCCAACGCCCAGCAGCCTTAATGGAGACGAGGCCGTGTTCCTGTTGGATAGGGTTAGGGCTAACCCAACGCCCAGCAGCCTTAATGGAGACGAGGCCGTGTTCCTGTTGGATAGGGTTAGGGCTAACCCAACGCCCAGCAGCCTTAATGGAGACGAGGCCGTGTTCCTGTTGGATAGGGTTAGGGCTAACCCAACGCCCAGCAGCCTTAATGGAGACGAGGCTGTGTTCCTGTTGGATAGGGTTAGGGCTAACCCAACGCCCAGCAGCCTTAATGGAGACGAGGCCGTGTTCCTGTTGGATAGGGTTAGGGCTAACCCAACGCCCAGCAGCCTTAATGGAGACGAGGCCGTGTTCCTGTTGGATAGGGTTAGGGCTAACCCAACGCCCAGCAGCCTTAATGGAGACGAGGCTGTGTTCCTGTTGGATAGGGTTAGGGCTAACCCAACGCCCAGCAGCCTTAATGGAGACGAGGCTGTGTTCCTGTTGGATAGGGTTAGGGCTAACCCAACGCCCAGCAGCCTTAATGGAGACGAGGCTGTGTTCCTGTTGGATAGGGTTAGGGCTAACCCAACGCCCAGCAGCCTTAATGGAGACGAGGCCGTGTTCCTGTTGGATAGGGTTAGGGCTAACCCAACGCCCAGCAGCCTTAATGGAGACGAGGCCGTGTTCCACTCCATAGTGTGCGTGCGTGCGTTCCCCCCCCCTCCTGCTGCGCAGGTAGACAGTGTGCTGTGCACCAGGTCCCACCAGGGCTCGTTACCTGTACTCACCTGAGGCCCGCCCTCCTCCCCCCAACCCACTACCTCAGCTGTTTACCTGAGGTGGCCTCCACGGAAGACTGCGGAACATTCTGTCCCCCTTCACCCACCCCATAGGGGGTTGGGTTCGATGCTTTCCGTTCTCTCTTACTCTCTTCGTCTCTCCCTCTCTTTCTCTCTCTCTGTCTCGTCTCACTCTTTCTCTCTCTCTGTCTCGTCTCACTCTTTCTCTCTTTGTGTGTCCCGTCTCTCTTTCTCTCTGTGTGTCTCGTCTCTCTCTCTCTCTCTGTGCGTCTTTCTCTCTCTCTGGGCGTCTCTCTCTTTCTCTCTCTCTGTGTTCCTCGTCTCTCTTTCTCTCTCTGTGTCTCTCTTCCTCTCTCTCTGTGTGTCTCGTCTCTCTCTCTCTCTCTCTCTCTGTGTCTCTCTCTCTCTCTCTCTCTCTTCTCTTTGTCTCAGTGAACCCTAACCCAGGCTCATAGTAACACATCAGACTAACCCTAACCCAGGGTGGCTTGGGTCACTCTGCAGACACACGTGTGTCTCAGCATAGATCCGATAGTAGAAGGATCCCATCTCCTGGGTTAGGGTTAGGGTATACTAACCCTAACTGTTAAAACTAACTCATTAGTTTGGGGTTAGCGTCCGTTTACTGTCATTAGTTTGGGGTTAGGGGCCGTTTACTGTCATTAGTTTCACACTCGGCACGATGAAGAGGAGGCTCTCGTTGCAGGGATGAAGATGTTTTTCTGTATTAATAGTGTGTGTGTGTGTGTGTGTGTGTTGCAGTGAGGCAGCGGCGCACGCAGTGGCTACGCTAGCAGAGGCCACCCTGCAGGGGGGGGGGCAGATCGTCCTCGCCGGGGAGACGGCGGCGGCTGTGGGGGCTCTGGCCGGGGTGCAGGACGCTACAGGTACCACTTCCTGCTACTCACAGACGCACACAGGTACCACTTCCTGCTACTCACAGACACACACAGGTACCACTTCCTGCTACACAGACACACACAGGTACCACTTCCTGCTACTCACAGACGCACACAGGTACCACTTCCTACTACTCACAGACGCACACAGGTACCACTTCCTGCTACACAGACACACACAGGTACCACTTCCTGCTACACAGACACACACAGGTACCACTTCCTGCTACTCACAGACGCACACAGGTACCACTTCCTGCTACACAGACACACACAGGTACCACTTCCTGCTACACAGACACACACAGGTACCACTTCCTGCTACTCACAGACACACACAGGTACCACTTCCTGCTACACAGACACACACAGGTACCACTTCCTGCTACTCACAGACACACACAGGTACCACTTCCTGCTACTCACAGACACACACAGGTACCACTTCCTGCTACTCACAGACACACACAGGTACCACTTCCTGCTACACAGACACACACAGGTACCACTTCCTGCTACTCACAGACGCACACAGGTACCACTTCCTGCTTCTCACAGACACACACAGGTACCACTTCCTGCTACACACAAACACCAACACACTACTTCTCTGCGTATTCTCTCCTCCTGCTCTGAGGGGGGCTGGGGGGGTTAGCCCTAGCCCTAACCCTAACCCTGGAGCTAAGTTGGGCTTAGCCCTAACCCTAGAGGTTAGGGCTAGCCCTAACTTACCTCCAGGGTTAGGGCTAACCCTAACTTAACTACAGGGTTAGGGTAGGGCTAACCCTAGCCCTGTAGGTTCGGGCTAACCCTAGCCCTGTAGGTTCGGGCTAACCCTAGCCCTGTAGGTTCGGGCTAACCCTAGCCCTGTCGGTTCGGGCTAACCCTAGCCCTGTCGGTTCGGGCTAACCCTAGCCCTGTCGGTTCGGGCTAACCCTAGCCCTGTCGGTTCGGGCTAACCCTAGCCCTGTCGGTTCGGGCTAACCCTAGCCCTTGGCAGCAGTGCAGCGGAGCTCCTCACCCTGGAGCTGCTCTGACAGATGGCTCTGTATGAAGGGAGGGTCTTCCTGCTAGCATTAGCCTTTCTTTCCTTAATGATACGGTTTGACACATGAGCACCCTCACTGCTCCACTACACGCATTCAGAGCGGGCATCTGCCCTGTGCTGGGGGGGGCTAGTGCTGGGGGGGGGGCTAGTGCTGGGGGGGGGGGGGCTAGTGCTGGGGGGGGGGGGGGGGGGCTAGTGCTGGGGGGGGGGTAGTGCTGGGGGGGGGGGTTAGTGCTGGGGGGGTTAGAGCTGGGGGGGGGGGGGGGGTTAGTGCTGGGGGGTTAGTGCTGGGGGGGGGGGTTAGTGCTGGGGGGGGGGGGTTAGTGCTGGGGGGGGGGGGGGGGGTTAGTGCTTCGTATTTTTGACGAAAAGGGTTTTTGTAAAAAATAAAATAATAATTACGCGTCAATATCGGTGACACGAAGCGTTACAGCCCAGGGGTGAAATGCACACGCAGCACGAGCCCTCCAGAACAGTCTTCCAATGCCTACTAGTAAACGCCGAGGGCAGCTAGTGTTGGCGGTTGGCTAGTGAGCTAGGCTAGATAGGCTCAGCTCAGCCAGTGGGATGGATTCGGGGAGGGGAGGCCTGGACTCAGGACTTATGTTGTCAATCATTCTCGTTTCTTGTATCCAATGCATCTCCTGCCTCCGCTCTTCCCTATGGTGCTGGATCCGTGTGCATGCACGCACACACACATGGGAACACAGCGTATGAGAACACACACGCAGGAACACAGACGCAGTGTGTTAGCCCAGGGGTATGGACCTGTCTCCCTGGAGCTTTCCTAAAGAGCTTTGGTCCACTCCATTATAGTCTACGGACTAATCACTGGGCCAGCTGTCAGCACTAGGCCAGTCTAGAAACACTCACTGTCGCGCACACACACGAACACACCCTTAATGCTACACATCACATGATATTTATGATGTGTATTACCCTATACACTATACCCGATGTTTGTGTGTAACCAAGCTCATTAGCTAACGTTAAAGAACTGGTAATCGAACTGGCAATAATTCGATGTTCTCTTATCGTCATGGAATGGTATTGTATTGTTGTTATGAAATGAAAACTTGAATTGGCTTATCGTGATAGTTAGTTTTATGCTCTAAATGAATTGTTTTGAGAAGACATGCCCCTAAAATGATGAATTAAATAGGTTGTTTAAGACATCAGAGAGAAATTAGCTATAATCAGATACCATGCTTTACCTTTTTATGTTCTTCAATGTAATGACTAGGGCTGTAACGATACACAAATTCACGATTCGGTTTGTATCACGATTTTTGACCCACGGTTCGATACATCCCACGATTCTTTTAAATTTAAAAAGCATTTTATTTAAACAACACTTAAATACCAATTATCTTAATGTAACATTTAATAACAAATAATTTGGAACACTGAACAGATTTGAACCGAAAGAATACTATTAAAGTATAGCTAAATTAATAAAGAAATAACCAAAGATTGCAGTTGGAGGATGCTTTTTGCTGGTAGGCATAATAGGGCCCCTTTAACTGTTTGGTTGGTTTATTCAAATATCCTTATTAGCGCTTCTTATTAGGCTATGTAGCTTAAATAATGACATAATCAGGCCGTATAGAATGCAACAGGTTTAATAGCCTAACTTTCAATAGATGAGGAAAAACATGAACGTCGCAATAACGAGGCATAGTGTTACGAGTAGCATATGTGTGTGCGGGAGAATGGCAGTGTGCGTAAGCGTGTGTGAGTGACGTCAGCGAGTGAGTGGATGAGCGAGGAGAGCGAGCGGTAGCGCGTGTGTCTAGTGAAGAAGTGAACGAGTCCGGTAGAATAAAGTACCCATCCTGTCAATAATCGGTGGCCGCTTCATTCCGACCTAAAAGCAGACAAACTGCCAGTCAAATCACACAAAACAATAGAGACAGGATCACACAGGCAATTTTTTTCACGCTTGGCCCACTCTGGATAAATGTCGTTCATATCGCATATGAGGACTTCGACGGCTGTGGAGAAATGCAATCCTCCGTAGCCACGGAGAGCTGTGATCACAGAGAGGGCATCTCGTCACATATTTACGGCATCGATAGGAGGGGGCGCTGTCGGCAGACTATTATTTAGACAAATTATTAGCAAATTTCAATCGGACAATTTGACCGAAGAGTTAGAAAGGGCATATCGCGCTTCTGCCTTCTCACACCGCGAGACAGGTTCGTGGCTTTGAGTATCGCGATTTTCGGTTTTATACGCGTATCGTTACAGCCCTAGTAATGACCCTCCCATAAACTGAATTCATAAGCATATCATGCAACATTCCTGGAATGATAATAATGTTTCCAGTGTTTAGCCGTATGTCGACTCCACAGCCTTCTCCACAACATCAGTCGTCGTCTTTCCCCGTTAACCAAACCTCATAAAATACGCTGTCAGATGTACGCAGTACATGTGAAGTGCAGGGTGTTGCTGTGACAAGTTTATGAGAATGAGTTTCCCTGAGAGAGGGGAAGCTTCCACGCTGCCTGTTCTAGACCCTAAACGTCCCTACGGTGGAGTGACACAGAGGGGAAGCTTCCACGCTGCCTGTTCTAGACCCTAAACGTCCCTACGGTGGAGTGACACAGACTGCCTGTTCTAGACCCTAAACGTCCCTACGGTGGAGTGACACAGACTGCCTGTTCTAGACCCTAAACGTCCCTACGGTGGAGTGACACAGACTGCCTGTTCTAGACCCTAAACGTCCCTACGGTGGAGTGACGCAGAGGGGAAGCTTCCACGCTGCCTGTTCTAGACCGTAAACGTCCCTACGGTGGAGTGACACAGACTGCCTGTTCTAGACCCTAAACGTCCCTACGGTGGAGTGACACAGACTGCCTGTTCTAGACCCTGAAGCGTCCCTACGGTGGAGTGACACAGACTGCCTGTTCTAGACCCTAAACGTCCCTACGGTGGAGTGACAGACTGCCTGTTCTAGACCCTGAAGCGTCCCTACGGTGGAGTGACACAGACTGCCTGTTCTAGACCCTGAAGCGTCCCTACGGTGGAGTGACACAGACTGCCTGTTCTAGACCCTAAACGTCCCTACGGTGGAGTGACAGACTGCCTGTTCTAGACCCTGAAGCGTCCCTACGGTGGAGTGACACAGACTGCCTGTTCTAGACCCTAAACGTCCCTACGGTGGAGTGACACAGACTGCCTGTTCTAGACCCTAAACGTCCCTACGGTGGAGTGACACAGACTGCCTGTTCTAGACCCTAAGCGTCCCTACGGTGGAGTGACACAGACTGCCTGTTCTAGACCCTAAACGTCCCTACGGTGGAGTGACACAGACTGCCTGTTCTAGACCCTAAGCGTCCCTACGGTGGAGTGACACAGACTGCCTGTTCTAGACCCTGAAGCGTCCCTACGGTGGAGTGACACAGACTGCCTGTTCTAGACCCTAAGCGTCCCTACGGTGGAGTGACACAGACTGCCTGTTCTAGACCCTAAACGTCCCTACGGTGGAGTGACACAGACTGCCTGTTCTAGACCCTAAGCGTCCCTACGGTGGAGTGACACAGACTGCCTGTTCTAGACCCTAAACGTCCCTACGGTGGAGTGACACAGACTGCCTGTTCTAGACCCTGAAGCGTCCCTACGGTGGAGTGACACAGACTGCCTGTTCTAGACCCTAAACGTCCCTACGGTGGAGTGACACAGACTGCCTGTTCTAGACCCTAAGCGTCCCTACGGTGGAGTGACACAGACTGCCTGTTCTAGACCCTAAACGTCCCTACGGTGGAGTGACACAGACTGCCTGTTCTAGACCCTGAAGCGTCCCTACGGTGGAGTGACACAGACTGCCTGTTCTAGACCCTGAAGCGTCCCTACGGTGGAGTGACACAGACTGCCTGTTCTAGACCCTAAACGTCCCTACGGTGGAGTGACACAGACTGCCTGTTCTAGACCCTAAACGTCCCTACGGTGGAGTGACACAGACTGCCTGTTCTAGACCCTAAGCGTCCCTACGGTGGAGTGACACAGACTGCCTGTTCTAGACCCTAAACGTCCCTACGGTGGAGTGACACAGACTGCCTGTTCTAGACCCTAAACGTCCCTACGGTGGAGTGACACAGACTGCCTGTTCTAGACCCTAAGCGTCCCTACGGTGGAGTGACACAGACTGCCTGTTCTAGACCCTAAACGTCCCTACGGTGGAGTGACACAGACTGCCTGTTCTAGACCCTGAAGCGTCCCTACGGTGGAGTGACACAGACTGCCTGTTCTAGACCCTGAAGCGTCCCTACGGTGGAGTGACACAGACTGCCTGTTCTAGACCCTAAACGTCCCTACGGTGGAGTGACACAGACTGCCTGTTCTAGACCCTGAAGCGTCCCTACGGTGGAGTGACACAGACTGCCTGTTCTAGACCCTGAAGCGTCCCTACGGTGGAGTGACACAGACTGCCTGTTCTAGACCCTAAACGTCCCTACGGTGGAGTGACACAGACTGCCTGTTCTAGACCCTGAAGCGTCCCTACGGTGGAGTGACACAGACTGCCTGTTCTAGACCCTGAAGCGTCCCTACGGTGGAGTGACACAGACTGCCTGTTCTAGACCCTGAAGCGTCCCTACGGTGGAGTGACAGAGGGTTAAAGTGGGCCGCTCCGCTCCGGAACTTTGTGCTGTTGTTGGGTTAGGGTTAGCCTAACCCTAACCACTACAACTACTACAACTGCCCTGAATATAGTGCTAGTTGTTACTCAATGTTGGGTTAGGGTTAGCCTAACCCTAACCACTACAACTACTACAACTGCCCTGAATATAGTGCTAGTTGTTACTCAATGTTGGGTTAGGGTTAGCCTAACCCTAACCACTACAACTACTACAACTGCCCTGAATATAGTGCTAGTTGTTACTCAATGTTGGGTTAGGGTTAGCCTAACCCTAACCACTACAACTACTACAACTGCCCTGAATATAGTGCTAGTTGTTACTCAATGTTGGGCTGCTGTTTTTCCGTTTTGTGCCATCATTGAATGATGTTTGTGAGCCTTTTGCACTGAAAGAAATACGAATAACGTTGCTATGTGGCTGTTGTTTCTTTAAAACAAACTTGTTGTGTTTGTCGTTTAACAAGAGTATAGACATGTTATAAATGCATTTCAGCATGGACAATATGAAACACACACACTTCCGATTCTTTATTGTTTTATAGCTTCTCTCATGTCAAGCAAATAAGTTGTGTGATACTTGGAACGACAGTGACTCTATCGTATCCCCAATATGTTTTTACATACTGAGTAATTTTTCTTTGTTGCGTCAACACAAAATTTGAGAGTTCCCCCACCTGCCGAATCCGACTTAAACCACTGGTCCCAGCCTGGAGATTAAACCACTGGTCCCAGCCTGGAGATTAAACCACTGGTCCCAGCCTGGAGATTAAACCACTGGTCCCAGCCTGGAGATAAAACCACTGTTCCCAGCCTGGAGATTAAACCACTGGTCCCAGCCTGGAGATTAAACCACTGGTCCCAGCCTGGAGATTAAACCACTGGTCCCAGCCTGGAGATTAAACCACTGGTCCCAGCGTGGAGATTAAACCACTGGTCCCAGCCTGGAGATTAAAACACTGGTCCCAGCCTGGAGATTAAACCACTGGTCCCAGCCTGGAGATTAAACCACTGGTCCCAGCGTGGAGATTAAACCACTGGTCCCAGCCTGGAGATTAAACCACTGGTCCCAGCCTGGAGATTAAACCACTGGTCCCAGCGTGGAGATTAAACCACTGGTCCCAGCGTGGAGATTAAACCACTGGTCCCAGCCTGGAGATTAAACCACTGGTCCCAGCCTGGAGATTAAACCACTGGTCCCAGCCTGGAGATTAAACCACTGGTCCCAGCAATGGAGATTTGAAATGGGGAACAGTAAATTGTGTTTGACAGAAGTTCGTGAATATACAACAAAGGTGTAAATTAAACAATTCCAAAGATTCAGGAAAATTCAGTTAAATAAATTTAATATTCAACAGAAAACTGAATATGCTTGATATTATTAATATTGTAATAGTTCCAAATAACTGACATATGCAGAGGTCAGTGTGTAAGTAATACTCATTATTCTACTTCATTTAAGAATGCTCGATTCTGATTGGCTGGGAGGGGTGCATTAATCCGGCATATTGCCCGCTGACTTGCAGTGGTGTATAAAGTACTCAAAAGCCATACTTAAGTAAAAGTACAGATACCTTACTGAAAAAATACTTAAGTAAAAGTCACCTTTTAGAAAAAATAAAGTATTAAAGTATCTGATCTTTACTGTACTTAAGTATCAAAAGTACTTTTCTGATATTAAATGTACTTAAGTACAAGTAACTGCTGTTAATAAAAAAGCAAAGGGTCAGAATTTTGAGAATAATGGAGTTTATTTCAACTAACACAAACACAATAGGCAAAACTCCACAAGGCCATAAACACTTCCGGTCCAACCTACCTCCAGGACCTCCTCACCACTCATTTTAAATCAAGGACACTCAAACCTCCTTGCAGTGTTAAAGTGTGCTATACAAATTAAATTAATTATTTATCATTATTAAAACAGCACCGAAAGTAAAAACCGTTTAAGTCATTACTTAAAACTAAAAAATTTCCTGTTCATCTTCAAAAGAAGTTGATTAAAAAATTGGCACATATACAGCGTATTGAAGTGTATAAGATAGTGTTGTAATACTGCGTGTACAAACCAGCCTGATACAAATGATACGAATTTTGATAGCCCTTGCCCTCGTCCTAGCCATGCATTTGTGTGTTGACAGTCGTAGGAGTTTTGATTGACGTAGCAACAGTAACTAAGCAAGGGGGCTTTGCGAACGTGCACTGGGACAGCTGATTCGTCAAACAGGCTCGCAGTCTGTGTTCTACCACAGTCCCCGACGTTATTCTCATATCTCTCATGATTCTTTTTTTTTTTTCTAAAGATGAGTTGATTTTGTAACGAGTAACGAAGGTTTCAAGGGAAATGTAGCGGAGTAAAAGTATCCGTTTTCTTCGCAAAATGTAGCAAAGTAAAAGTACAGAGAAATATAAGTAGTAAAGTACAAATATCCAAAAAAACTACTTAAGTACAGTAACAAAGTATTTCTACTTCGCTACTATACAACACTGCTGACTTGTCGGTTCTACTTGCTGCTGACTGAGCACAGTAGATCAATACGCCGCTTGTATCGTTTTCTATCACATACATTTCCAACATGAGGTCCATAGTAAAAATAAACCAAGGAGTGCATGTTTGATCGATAGTCATTAAAGCTGACTTGATACGGATGGAGTAACTACGTTATTAAACTAGTGATCAGATCCAGCCTTGTGTGGTTGCTATAGAAACGAGTTACCTACAGCTGAGCTAACGTTATTCACCGTAGTTCTAAAGGGAACTACTTTTCGAGGGAGATGAACTTAAACAGAGTATACATTTAATAAGCATGCAATACGAATAAGAAAAAGGCTAATTATTAAAGTATTTGAATTGTTTTATTATGTCGGCCGGCGTGAAGTAGAATAAACGGAATAATCACAGAGAGGCCGGGCAATAAACAGTTTGATATGCCCGGCTCGTGGACGGCTTACGGCCCGAGACGAAGTCGAGGGCGGTAACCTTCCGCGAGCCGGCATATCAAACTGTTTATTGCCCGGCCTCTCGGTGATTATTCCTTACCTATACCTTCTATATTCATATGGTGGTTTTCTGAAAGCTCTAAACATTATGTCTGTATTATAAGTGATCAGTGAATGCATTGGGGGTCCATCAGCCTTCACACATGGAGCTCTGGGCTCTAGCAGTAAGACCGCCCCCCCCCCCCACCCCCCCCCCCCCCCGCCCGTCTGACCTCGGCTAATCACCAGAGGGCCCTGGGTGCCTTCTGAAGGAGCGTACACACACACACACACACACACACACACACACACACACACACACACACGGCTAACGTCATCTTAAGTAGTAACACACAGAGGCTGGCCCACGTGCACACGCATGCATTGACACAAATACACACACACCCTCAACATCACAGTAATGAAGTTAGAGTGGGTCCCCTTGATGGAGTGAGCACGCCCCCACCCCAAAGCCCCCTAAGCCCCACTCCATAATCACCCCCCACCCCCCCACAGCTTATATTAACCTGACAGATAAACCTGCCTTCCTGGTGAACTGAATTCAATGAAGACAATTGTTCTGCGTGTGTTACTGCCTTGCAACCCTAACCCTAACGCAGCATCTTATGGGGGAGGGGTTAAAGTCCACTTCCTGGTTCCCTGGCAGTGACCACCCCCCCCCCAACATGACCTTCCTGTCCGGCCAATGGCACCGACAGCTTGCAGGGGGAGGGGCCTTGTCTACAGAGATAATCCCTAGAGCAGATATATCTTATGTGTATCCGTACACACAGCTGGGGCGGGCGGCTATCATCGTCATAGGGAAGGCCCGGGCAGCAGCGTTAATGATGATATTAACCCATTTAGGCCTAAAGCGCCTGGAAAAAATGCCTGTAAAACCTATAGGCGATTTCAGAAAAGCCCCCAAAACCTGAAGTTTTTCTAGAAATTCAGCAATTGTGTCAACGCCTACTAAATTACTGATTTCTCAGCCCCTGTAACAGATAGGAACACAATTCAAAAAGTATTTGAGAGCTGACACCTGTGGCTTACATGGGAAATTTGAGTTTTTATTTACAAATATTTACAATATTTACATACAGGTAGAAAAGTAAATAAAAAAGTAAAAAAATATGTAAAAGTGCAGGAACAGCACAAAACAGTAAAAAAAATAAAGTATAATAAAGTGAAATAAGTATATAAGAAAGTAATAAAGTATATAATAACAAACATGGGAAGGGGAACAGACTGGGACTAAAACTGTAAACAGTCTGCGTTTTAAATTACATGCACTTGTATGTGATGACTACTGAATAAAAGTATTATGCATAATACAAATACAATTGCATTCCATCCTAAGAAGTAGCGTAATTAAAAGATACAGGCTATAATTTGGGAATGTATAGTAGCCTAGGCATTATTGTTCTGGAGATCGCAGTTAGGTGTGAAATTCCAAAGAAGCTCTATTCTTTGGAAGAGATGTATTGCTAGTCTGGAGATCGCACTTAGGTGTGACATTCCAGAGAAGCTTATCTGGTTTTACGGGTGCTTTACGCATCTCCGGGACAGTAATACATCTCTTACATATAAACTGTCGTAATTTCTTATTAAAGCATCATCACAATCAATAAGTATTACTATTGATAAGTATAAGTGACATTCCAGGGAAGCTTATCTGGTTTTACGGGTGCTTTACGCATCTCCGGGACAGTAATACATCTCTTACATATAAACTGTCGTAATTTCTTATTACAGCATCATCACAATCAATAAGTATTACTATTGATAAGTATAAGTGACATTCCAGAGAAG
>NC_082400.1:17841722-17861300 GCF_031168955.1 Gadus macrocephalus | reverse complement strand
TCAGCGCCCGATTCACACGCCGATGCCTTTGATCCACGTCACGCCTGAGTTTATTTTCTATGAAACAGTGAACAGGGCTGCTGCCTGATGGGAGTGACCCCACAGAGGAAGCCTAGAGCTACAGGCTGGTAGGAGCTGTTAGTCACACGCGCACACAAACATACACACACACACTCCTATGAACTCACTTACTCAACTCACTTAGGCTATGTTTACACGACGGCGGTCTGAACAGAAGACGCAAAAGTGGCGTTGCGTCTTCACTTTTTATTCCGCGTTTAGACGAGCGTTTTCGGGAGGACATCTGCGTGCATACGGTGACGCAAAAGTGTGTGGAATTCGATTGGGTATGCATGCCAGGCTGCTAGGTGGTGCTGTGATAGACTATCACACAACACCGCCATGTCTGAGCGCATGCGTAGAATCTTCCTTCTCTTATCCGTGCCGGAAAAAAACCAAAAAGATCCTTCTCTGTTCAGTAATACTATCTGTAAATATCCTGTACATTTCGTGGAAATACTCCTGTATGCTTTTTAGAGCTGCCAGAGCAGTTTGAAGGTCCGACGCATGGAAATAATCTGACATGTTTGTTTATTTCCTTGTACTGGCACATGTATTTGACGTAAAAGCGTACGCGACGTGAGCAGATCTGAGCAGTGTTTTGCGTCTTGGCAGTTTAGACGGAAACGCTACGGAGGAGCGTTTTCAACTTCTCCACTCTGGA
The DNA here is from genome assembly GCF_031168955.1 of Gadus macrocephalus. Taxonomy (NCBI): domain Eukaryota; kingdom Metazoa; phylum Chordata; class Actinopteri; order Gadiformes; family Gadidae; genus Gadus; species Gadus macrocephalus. The sequence continues at coordinate 17,860,576 of NC_082400.1, read as the reverse complement.
GGCTGGTTTCAGATTTATGCGTTTTCATGCCCCAAAAACGCCGTCACCGTCTAAACGAAAGGCACTTCCGATAAAATATTTTGTCGTTTTCACCCGCAAGCGTCCTCGTGTAAAAGGGGCCTTAGACGTAAAAACTAACCACCCCCCCCCCCCCCCCCCCCCCCACCACACACACTCACAAATATAACCACAAATCAACACGTACATGTACACACACACACACACACTCACCCACACCCACTAAAGTGTCCTTCCCTAGACAGGGCCTCGCTACAGTAGTGTTCTCATATTAAGCATTAAGTACTTGGCCCACGGAGCTAATTGCGCAGAGAGTACACAACAGCGTCTGACTCCAGACCAGTTAAAGATGTTATTTAGGTCAGTCTCCGCTGTCACCCCCACGCTGTCTCTAGCTCTCAAAGCGCTGCGACTCTCCCTCCTCTTTATGGAACATGCATGTTGTGTTTGTTAGACACTGTATGTTATTAATAATATAACACGCACACGTACGGGCACACAGACACAGAACATCATACATAAGCGAGCAGGCAGTCCGACGCGTACACACGTGGCACTGGTCTCATCTGAAATGCTGGCGGAGGGAGAGGGAGGGAGGGAGAGAGAGGGAGAGGGAGGGAGGGAGAGAGAGGGAGAGAGAGCTCTGAATTTTTAATGTTTTGCAATCTCCCCCAATCAGACACGGTGGTTGTCGGGACGAGTTGGTTTGCAGAGTTTCGGTTTGTTGTTGTTGTGACATCAAGGGCTAAACTTGTGAACTCCAGTCACGGTGCGGGGTATCTGACGCAGTCACTGGGCAGCGAGTTTATAGCCAATGGCACTGTTTTAGAACTTTATGAATGTTTATAATTTAACATTGTCCAGACTCGCACACGGACGCACGCACGCACGTACGGACGCACGCACGGACGAACACACACACGCACGCCCCGGACGCACACACAGACTCATGGGCACGCAGACAGACGGAGACAGGGAGTGTGCGCTACATTCCGCTCTACATATCTGCACAGTTTAAACACTGAGGTTCCCTGGAGATCAATTAATGGTTTGGAGAGGAACGAGTGGAGGCTGGAGATAAGGGTTCGCCTGTCTGGGAGGTTCACGGGCCCTTTACACGCTGTGCCCCCACCGCCACCACCACCGCCACCACCACCGCCACCACCACCACCACCACCACCACCACCACCACCACCACCACCACCACCACCACCACCACCACCACCACCACCACCACCACCACCACCACCACCATATCCAGCCCCAAACCCAACCAACACCACCCCCACCCCCACCACCATTGAGGGCAGAAAGTTTTCTGAAGAAAACATGGAGACCTAAGACAGAGAAAGGTTATTGGGCATAAAGATGAACCAGAGGGAAACAGAATTGTTATGATATTTAATCTCTGTCAGCATCTAGTTGAACCCTCTCTCACCCCAGCGAGCTGACACTGCCTCTCCGCCATTCCCCCGCTAAACGCGCTAGCTGCAGCATTTACCATTCCTTATGTGGGGTTCTCTAGGCAACATGGGTGTGAGAAGTGTGTGTCCGACAACATGATGTATGTGTGTGTTTATAATATGTTAATGCATATGTGGCACTGCTTGTGTGTGAGTTTGTGTGTGTGTGTGTCTGTGTGTGTGTGTGCAAGTCATGCATGATACTACCCTAGCTGAGGAGATGCCAAAAGGTAAAAAAAAACCTTGAAAAAGATGTGCAGCTGCATCATGTTGATTAAAAAATGAAAAATAAAATGGGCTGAGTGTGGAAGTGGTTCACCACACTCCCCCGCTTGCCGTTTCCCCGCCAATGTGCTGCAACACGGTCACTGTAGCCTGCACACATGCACAACTATATGTTCGTTTGAGATAAGATGTACTTTATTAATCCCGCACAGGAAAGGTGTGGCGTCGCAGCTGATCTATGTGGGACATGCTAAGCGTCAGAAGAGAACATTTAAAATAAGAACATGGAAAACATGGGAGCGAAACATCATGCACACACACACACAGCTAAATACATCATGTGAAAAGCAGAAATATAAAACCCACAATGCATCTGTGACCCTGTGTCTAAATGCGCTGACACTTGCACAAGAGTGGCGCCCTGCACCGATGGCGTGCACGTGCTGCTCACACACACACACACCTACCCACAGACAGACAGACAGACAGACAGACAGACAGACAGACAGACAGACAGACGCTCGTGCACCTGCCTTTCCTCTCATCCCCCCTCCTCCTCGCTCCGTGGGCCGTAGGCTGTGGCCGTGAAGCGTCCCATATGCGCCCCCGAACTCCAAGCAGGTGGAAGAACACCAACTCCCAGCAGGCACCTGTCCCTCGACCCCGCCCCCCTTCCACCAGACGGGGGCCTGACTGACAGCTGGTCACCCGCTGGCCCCCCCTCTGTGACCCAGAGCGGGGGGGCGGAGGGCGCTCTGCCCGCAGCAGAGCTGTCCCATCGCATCACTGGGTCGCTGAGCTACTTCCTGCTCACCAGAACCCTGTTCCAACCTCCTGGGACCTCTGCCATCCCTGTTCCTCCTCCTCCTCCTCCTCCTCCTCCTCCGAGCCTAGCTCCATCTCTCTCTCTCTCTCTCTCTCTCTCTCTCTCTACACATGCATGGATTCAACCAATTAGACTGCTGCATAATGATTTGTCACAAACTTGTAATTAATCCACGGGAGATCTCCCTCCACCCCAGGCAACCTACAACTTACCAAAACATAACGATAACCACCTCATCCCGCGGTGACATCACCACGTTACTCCTGGGATGTGTTCATCCCGGAGCAGAGAGGTCTGTTATTACAACAGGAAGAGAGGGTAGCTTCCTGTTGTTATTACAACACTAACAGGAGAGGGTAACCTTGAGCCTGTGATTCCACTGTCAACTTTTCCTTCTCCTCTCCTAACCGTTGCCATGGCGATGAGGCAGCAGCACCTTGTAGTGTGTGCATGCTGGTGTGTGTGCCTGTGTGTGCACACTTTCATGCCGTTGTTTTTATTCCCTCCAACTTCCAGCTGTTAAATGTTCGCTAAATGGGCCATGTGTGTGTGTCTGTTTTTGGTGTTTGTGTGTGCGACCTTGTGTGTGTGATACGATCAAACCAGTGTCATGAGGAACACTGTGTCTGACCTCTCTCTCCTTGGGGATGAGGAAACACACACGCAAACACTGACACTCACAGCAAATTGGAAAGTGCACCTATCATACAGACAGTAAATGTCAGGAGTTGTGTTCTATAACTACACACACATCACCACCACGTTGCTAGCCAGACGTAGCGCTTTAACTTCACGGCATGTTCCACGACATCATCGCACGTCAGCTGATGGTGACGGAGGAGGAGGAGGAGGCGGAGGAGGCGGTGGGCCGGGGGGATGTCTGGGTGTTGGCTCAGAGTGAGTCATGTTACGCTACACATTAGCACACACATGAGTTTACCAGCGACTAGATTCACTTGTGTGTCTGTGCTACATTGTTTATGTGCGCATGTGTTCAAGCACCAGCTGGGCACCACGAGTTACAGTTCATGTTCTGTCCATCGCTGGTCGTTGAGAACGCATCCTATCTGACCTACGCTCACTTGAGGAGGAAGAGAGGATGAAGGCAGGACTTATTCAAGGTTTGGTTTGGAAGGACTAAGTGGCCTGAAGCAGCTGGCTCAATGTGATGGTCGTGTGTGTGTGTGTGTGTGTCTGTGTGTGTGTGTGTGTCTAAGGGAAAATAACAACACAACAAAAACAACAACAGCAGGAGAAGGACAGCCACCACTTGGTGAACTAATGTATTCCAGTCTCCGTCCTCCCACCACACATTAATAATTCCACTACTCTGTGGTGTTTATCTACTTCTTAGGCTCTGGACATATTTAATTCCTACTTCTCCCTCCGATATTCTCTCTTTCTTCCCTTCCTTATACCCTCTTTCCCTTACTCCCTCCCTCCTGTTCTCTCTTCCTCCCTGCCTTACGTTCTCCCTCTCCCCTCCCTCCCTCCCTCCCTCCCTCCTCTCTCCCTCCCTCCCTCCTCTCTCCCTCCCCCTCCCTCCCTCCCTCCCTCCCTCCCTCCCTCCCCCCCTTGTTCTCCTGTCCTCCTTCTTCCTTCTTCCCCACACAGCAATCTCTAACTGTCCTCTCTTCCTCATTGCCTTACATCCTCCCTCCCTCCTCCCTGCCCCCCCCCCTCCCCCCCCTCCCCCCCCCTCCCTCCCCTCCCTGATCTCCATCCAGGCCTCGCTCCCCCACTACATATCTTTACCAGCCGAGTGGTGCCAACAATTAGAGCACATTACTGCCAACCGGGCCACCTGCGGCCGCTGGAACACCGAGAGGACGGGGCGGCGGGCCAGGCTGTGTGTGTGTGTGTGTGTGTGTGTGTGTGTGTGTGTGTGTGTGTGTGTGTGTGTGTGTGTGTGTGTGTGTGTGTGTGTGTGTGTGTGTGTGTGTGTGTGTGTGTGTGTGTGTGTGTGTGTGGGGGTGCAATTGTGTCAGTTTGTGTTTGTGAGACTGTGTCTTTGTCTCACTGTGTGTATGTGTGTGTGGGGGGTTGTGTGTCTGTGTACACGTGCTTGCCCCAGTGTGTGTGTAGATAGGCACAGAGCTACCGCTAACGGCAGTGTACCAGTAGGTAGCAGCAGTGTGTATGTGTATGTGTGTCAGTGGGTGTGTGTGCGTGCGCATGTGCTTGGGTTATAGAGATGCAGTCTTTGTGCCTTCCTCGTTTTCTGTAGTCCACATGTGAGTCACCCTCAGATTAAAACAAACCAACAGTTCTCTGTTTGTGAACATGTGTGTCCCATTGCTCCATCTGGCCCCACACCTTGGATTGCAGGTGTGTGTGTGGTTCTGTATATATGTGTGTGTGTGTGTGTGTGTGTGCGTGTATGTTGTCTTATAGGACCGAGGACGAAGGGGAGAAGAGGAGGAAGGTGGTAATTGAGGAAGGAGAACATTTTGCCGGAGCCAAAACACTCCCGAGACTTGAGAGGTGTCTCATGACCCCGCCTATATCCTATCCTCCTCCTCCTCTTCCTCTTCCTCTTCCTCTTCCTCCTCGCTCCTCCTCCTCCTCTTCCTCTTCCTCAACCCATGACAGGCCTATACATACTAATACCTCCATCACAGACATATGTACACAACGGGCCTGTGCATACTTCTCCGTGAGAGACAGGGAGGTTTAAGGATAACTTAATATCCTGTCTATCCTGTATATTTTATCTTATAATGTATATTACAATTACATACATTCAACATCTGTTATTACCACTGCAGTGGAACATGTTTTGATTGGGTCCAAATATGAAAAACTTAAAATACTAGCCAGGTTTTTGCTAACTGTTTAGAACACGCACACGTAGAGTCACACACACCACGCCCACTCACACACTCTTTTAATGACTCCTTTCTCATTGTTTCGTGTGCAGCCTTTATCACTTTGTGCCTGACTTTGCGTTGCCTTTCAGTTGCATTTGACCCAGCTGTGTTGGCCATGTCCGCGTGTATGTGTGTGATTTGTGAATGTGTGTGATTCGTGTGTGCATGTGTTTGATTGTATGTGTGTGTGATGTGTGTGCATCAAAGGACTACAGCTGCTCAATGAGACTGGGTCTGCCTGTGCGTGTGTCCGTGGGTGTGTGTGTCCCAGCTGTAGCCCCCAGTCCCCCCCCCAGGGGATAGATGATGCCTTGTCATACGGCTGTGACCCCCTACGGCTCTACAGAAACACAGCTGACCTCTGACCCCCCACATCTAACATGTTTATCAACACACACATGGCTCACTTCTGACAACAACGCCGCAACACACCCACACAAACCCACACACATTCATTGTGCGTGGCAGTTGCGTGACATTGCAGATGCCTATTTTGCCGGCCACACCCGTCCTCCCTCCCACACACACACACACTCTGGCCTGGTGCTAACTTATCTTTCTCCATTGGGCTTTGACTACTGAGTTTTCACTTTTTATTTCCTCTCATACTTTCTCTTTCTCGCTCTCTCTCTAGCTATCTCGCTTGCAATCTCTCTTTCTCTCTATTTCTCTCTCTCTCTCTCTCTCTCTCTCTCTCTCTCTCTCTCTCTCTCTCTCTCTCTCTCTCTCTCTATGTCTCTCTCTCTCTCTCTCTCTCTCTCTCTCTCTCTCTCTCTCTCTCCCTCTCTCTCTCTTGCCCCCTCTGTTCTCCTCTGGGTCTGGATGAGTAATTGCTCTGGGCTTCAGAGGGAGCGAGGGATGGAGAGAAGGAGGGGATGGAGGGAGAGAAGAGGGGATGGAGGAAGAGAGGAGGGGAAAGGGTGGGAGTGAGAAAGCACACGAGACAGGGAAAGCGGGAGGACTAGAGGAGGTGTATTCTGTGTGTCTGTGTGTCTGTGTGTGTGTGTCCGTGCATTTTTAATGTTTGTGTTTTTGAGTTTGTGTGTGTGTTTGAGAGTGTGTGTGCAATACACAGGAGGTTCATTGATCTGCAGAACGTGAGTGTGTGTGCTGAATTAGAGGAGCAAGGATCCGTGCTTTGAGCTTGTAAAACACTCCCACAGTTACGGCTCCAACCCGTCTCTGGCTCCCTCCATCGCTCTTGCTCTTTCTCTTTACCACTAGCCTTCCTTTTCCCTCCATCGTTCACATCTTTCATTTGCCTCTCCCACACAAACACAAACCTCCAGAAACAGAAACGCGCGCCACACGGTTCTATATCGGGTATTTGTGTAAGCTGTGTAACAGTGGAAGTGTTGCCTGGTCTTTTAAGTGGATCCGTCGCTGGATGAGTGGGAGTTGGCCTATTGGCAGTTTTATTGGGAGTGTCACTAACCTGACGTTCGCTCAGAGGCCCACGAGCCTTGGACTGCCAATGAAGGCCATGTTACCATGGATACATGGATGAATGAATGAAGTCAACAGCTGATTCAGTTTTTTCTTATGTAAACCTAATTATTCACATTGGGCATGTCTAATTACTGGGAAGCATTTATGGTGAAGCGATCAAACTTCATAAAATCCATCAATCCACGCAAATATCAAAGTCAGTATTCACTTGCTATCATTCACATCGGATTACCTTTTATGTCTCTAGTGTTCTCTTGGGTGAAGCCAGAATATCTCAAAACGTAGAAACACAAAACACGAAATGCAAATTTATCCTAATTCGCCAAGAACACTGACGGGACGCTAATTAGATATCGATTGAACAATGAGCTAGTTGCACAAACCTCTCTGTCTCTCTCTGGAGATTCGATGGGGCGTCTTCCTTTTCCTAACCTTGGCCGTGCGGAATTATGTAGACCCTAATGGACACAATCTGTCCAACAGCCTTACGCAATCAATATTCATTTCTCTTATCAGCTGCCCATTGTTCAGCCAGCCTCAACTCATCACCTGCTGCTGGCCAATGGCCACGCTGCCATGCTAGATTAGCCTGGCTAGCAGAAGAACATTCAATATAAGCAGGATGCACATGCTGTGTGTGAGTGTGAGTGTGAAATGGTGTTTGCTGGGCGTGTGCACAACAACTTGACAATAATACACAGTTAGAATCTCTGTGCGATGATGGTTGTGAAGGGTGATGAAGACGTTGTAATTTGAAGGAATTGTGCGGTGTATTTATTGGAATCGGGACGATAATGGCGTTGATAGTGTGAGTGCTGATAATTGAATATCGTAATTAGCCGTTTGATATCGGCAACATTGCCACATGATTGAATGGGTGAAACTACTTGAATGCAAATGAATGCAAGCTGTGTTATCTGATCGGGAGTGTTTTCAAGTTGAACACCGGGGTGATGGCGGCGATGATGAGAATCATTGCAAACGCTTTCTCTCAGCGCGCTGATGAAGGACGAGTGATGAAACCCATATCACCAATGTGACAGCGGGGACGTCGGAAGGTTCTCACTCTCTGAAGCAGCGAAATAAAAAAGAGCAGAGATCATTAACGGCCTAACCCTAACCCCAGAGCACTCCTGACCGTTGGCATAATGAACCCGCCACTCGCACGGCTCTAAGCCGCGTCCGGCCCTAATGTAGTGTCTGCAGACATTCCCCAAGATGATGCATCGATCGGGGCCAATCAATGGGCCTAAAAAGCCATAAGTGCATCTGCTAAGCGTAATGGGCACACTTAAGGGAGGCGGCGGTGGTCTCCGAGACGCGCTGAGCATCATTGTCTCCCACGGAGGAGCCGGGGGGAGGAGGAGGCGGAGGAATGTGGAGGAGGAGGTGAATCGACAGCTTCTCAATAGACGACTGCAAATAAAGAAACAAGGAAAAGAGTCGTAATTGCAAGGAGGCAGGAAAAATGTTTGGAAGGGAAGGAGGCAAACGGAAGGAAACAAATGAAGGGAGAGAGCGATTAAAAAAGGGGGAACAATTATTTTTTTAACGAGCAACGAGGCAGTAATGCGTGTGGGGTCAGGATGGGGTGATAACGCGTCTGGTGCAGAACATATCTACAGCCGCTCTGGTTCATTCTGTCAGCCATAATACGGAGGAGAGCAGGGGGAAGGAGAGGGAAGAAGAACAGGGGGTCTTCTACACCCTCAGCTGGCTTCACACACTCGCTCTTTGGTGTGGTCATGATTAATGTGCTGTCGAGGGGAGGGGTGAAGGTGTGGGGGGGCAGGAAGGTGGAGGGGGGCCTTCACCTGCACCCCCCTGGTTGGATGCTCCCTCTCTGGTTGGATGCTCCCTCTCTGGTTGGATGCTCCCTCTTTGTTTGGATGCTCCCTCTCTGGTTGGATGCTCCCTCTCTGGTTGGATGCTCCTTCTCTCTGGTTGGATGCTCCCTCTCTGGTTGGATGCTCCCTCTTTGTTTGGATGCTCCCTCTCTGGTTGGATGCTCCCTCTCTGGTTGGATGCTCCTTCTCTCTGGTTGGATGCTCCCTCTCTGGTTGGATGCTCCCTCTCTGGTTGGATGCTCCCTCTCTGGTTGGATGCTCCCTCTCTCTGGTTGGATGCTCCCTCTCTCTGGTTGGATGCTCCCTCTCTGGTTGGATGCTCCCTCTCTGGTTGGATGCTCCCTCTCTCTGGTTGGATGCTCCCTCTCTGGTTGGATGTTCCCTCTCTGGTTGGATGCTCCCTCTCTCTGGTTGGATGCCCTCTCTGGGCTCTATTTCCTCCTCATATGACGATCTCGGCGTTCTCTTCCTGGTTTCTGTCCGTCTGCTCTGATAGTGTGACATACCTGCGGCCTCACTGATTGGTCAGACGGGACGCATTAAGGATGTGGACGTATTGATCCGCAGGGGTCCGGGGTGGGGGGGTGGGGGGGGGGGGGCAGTGGGTTCATCAGAGACCGAAGCAAACAATTCAGCTTCCAAAGTGACCGTAATGAGAAATATTAATTATACTCCAGCTACTTTTATACTCCAGCTAAGTATACTATTATACTTTTAGCCGGCGAACCCTTAACCCTTAACCCTTAACCCTTAACCCTTCAGTAAATACTTTCCTAGACACGTCGTGTTCCGCTCCTCCCTGAACTGTTACACAACATCTAATATGAAGATAACACAACAACATTCACACACGACAAACCCGGTCCAACAGCTGTTGGGTTTTCCTCGCCGCTCCCGCCTCAAGCTGTGGGTGCTGGGGGGCACCTCTCCTCCATTAGCCCCCCCCCCCCCCTCTTGGCCAGACTGCAAACCATTTGGGTTCATCAAACATTCATTGGCCTAAATATCCTCTTCCCCAACCACCTTTATCCTACCTCACAACCACCACCCCTACTATCACCACCACTACTATCACCACCACTACTATAACCACCACTACTATCACCAACACAACCACCACCCCTACTATAACCACCACTACTATCACCAACACAACCACCACCCCTACTATCACCACCACTACTATAACCAACATAACCACCACCCCTACTATCACCACCACTACTATCACCACCACTACTATCACCAACATAACCACCACCCCTACTATCACCACCACTACTATCACCACCACTACTATCACCAACACTACTATAACCAACATAACCACCACCCCTACTATCACCACCACTACTATAACCAACACTACTATAACCAACATAACCACCACCACTACTATCACCACCACTACTAGCACCAACACTACTATAACTAACACAACCACCACCCCTACTATCACCACCACTACTATCACCAACACTACTATCACCATCACTACTATCACCACCACTACTATAACCAACATAACCACCACCCCTACTATCACCACCACTACTATCACCAACACTACTATAACCAACACTACTATAACCAACATAACCACCACCACTACTATCACCACCACTACTATCACCAACATAACCACCACCACTACTATCACCACCACTACTATCACCAACACAACCACCACCACTACTATCACCACCACTACTATCACCAACACTACTATAACCAACATAACCACCACCACTACTATCACCACCACTACTATCACCACCACTACTATCACCACCCCTACTATCACCACCACTACTATAACCACCACTACTATCACCACCACTACTATCACCAACACAACCACCACCCCTACTATCACCACCACTACTATCACCAACACAACCACCACCACTACTATCACCACCACTACTATCACCACCACTACTATAACCAACATAACCACCACCACTACTATCACCACCACTACTAGCACCAACACAACCACCACCACTACTATCACCACCACTACTATCACCACCACTACTATCACCACCACTACTATCACCAACACAACCACCACCCCTACTATCACCACCACTACTATCACCAACACAACCACCACCACTACTATCACCACCACTACTATCACCACCACTACTATAACCAACATAACCACCACCACTACTATCACCACCACTACTAGCACCAACACAACCACCACCCCTACTATCACCACCACTACTATCACCAACACAACCACCACCACTACTATCACCAACACTACTATCACCAACACTACTATAACCAACATAACCACCACCCCTACTATCACCACCACTACTATCACCAACACAACCACCACCACTACTATCACCACCACTACTATCACCAACACTACTATCACCAACACTACTATAACCAACATAACCACCACCCCTACTATCACCACCACTACTATCACCAACACTACTATAACCAACATAACCACCACCACTACTATCACCACCACTACTAGCACCAACACAACCACCACCCCTACTATCACCACCACTACTATCACCAACACTACTATAACCACCACTACTATAACCAACACAACCACCACCACTACTATCACCACCACTACTATCACCACCACTACTATCACCACCACTACTAGCACCAACACAACCACCACCCCTACTATCACCACCACTACTATAACCAACACTACTAGCACCAACATAACCACCACCACTACTATCACCACCACTACTATCACCACCACTACTATAACCAACATAACCACCACCCCTACTATCACCACCACTACTATAACCAACATAACCACCACCACTACTATCACCACCACTACTAGCACCAACACAACCACCACCCCTACTATCACCACCACTACTATCACCAACACTACTATAACCACCACTACTATAACCAACACAACCACCACCACTACTATCACCACCACTACTATCACCACCACTACTATCACCACCACTACTAGCACCAACACAACCACCACCCCTACTATCACCACCACTACTATAACCAACACTACTAGCACCAACATAACCACCACCACTACTATAACCACCACTACTATCACCAACACTACTATAACCAACATAACCACCACCACTACTATCACCACCACTACTATCACCAACACTACTATCACCACCACTACTATCACCACCACTACTATCACCACCACTACTATCACCACCACTACTATAACCAACATAACCACCACCCCTACTATCACCACCACTACTAGCACCAACACAACCACCACCACTACTATCACCACCACTACTATCACCACCACTACTATCACCAACACAACCACCACCCCTACTATCACCACCACTACTATCACCAACACAACCACCACCACTACTATCACCACCACTACTATCACCACCACTACTATAACCAACATAACCACCACCACTACTATCACCACCACTACTAGCACCAACACTACTATAACCAACATAACCACCACCACTACTATCACCACCACTACTATCACCAACACTACTATAACCAACATAACCACCACCACTACTATCACCACCACTACTAGCACCAACACAACCACCACCACTACTATCACCACCACTACTATCACCACCACTACTAGCACCAACACAACCACCACCCCTACTATCACCACCACTACTATCACCAACACAACCACCACCACTACTATCACCACCACTACTATCACCAACACTACTATCACCAACACTACTATAACCAACATAACCACCACCCCTACTATCACCACCACTACTATCACCAACACTACTATAACCAACATAACCACCACCACTACTATCACCACCACTACTAGCACCAACACAACCACCACCCCTACTATCACCACCACTACTATCACCAACACTACTATAACCACCACTACTATAACCAACACAACCACCACCACTACTATCACCACCACTACTATAACCAACATAACCACCACCACTACTATCACCACCACTACTATCACCACCACTACTATCACCAACACTACTAGCACCAACACAACCACCACCCCTACTATCACCACCACTACTATCACCACCCCTACTATCACCACCACTACTATCACCACCCCTACTATCACCACCACTACTATAACCAACACTACTAGCACCAACATAACCACCACCACTACTATCACCACCACTACTATCACCACCACTACTATAACCAACATAACCACCACCCCTACTATCACCACCACTACTATCACCAACACTACTATAACCAACATAACCACCACCACTACTATCACCACCACTACTAGCACCAACACAACCACCACCACTACTATAACCACCACTACTATCACCACCACTACTATCACCACCACTACTATCACCAACACAACCACCACCCCTACTATCACCACCACTACTATAACCACCACTACTATCACCACCACTACTATCACCACCACTACTATAACCAACATAACCACCACCCCTACTATCACCACCACTACTATCACCACCACTACTATCACCACCACTACTATAACCAACATAACCACCACCCCTACTATCACCACCACTACTAGCACCAACACAACCACCACCACTACTATAACCACCACTACTATCACCACCACTACTATCACCAACACTACTATAACCAACATAACCACCACCCCTACTATCACCACCACTACTAGCACCAACACAACCACCACCACTACTATCACCACCACTACTATCACCACCACTACTATAACCAACATAACCACCACCACTACTATCACCACCACTACTATAACCAACACAACCACCACCCCTACTATCACCACCACTACTATAACCAACATAACCACCACCACTACTATCACCACCACTACTATAACCAACATAACCACCACCACTACTATCACCACCACTACTATCACCACCACTACTATCACCAACACTACTATAACCAACATAACCACCACCACTACTATCACCACCACTACTAGCACCAACACAACCACCACCACTACTATCACCACCACTATTATCACCACCACTACTATCACCACCACTACTATAACCACCACTACTATCACCAACACAACCACCACCCTACTATCACCACCACTACTATCACCAACACAACCACCACCACTACTATCACCACCACTACTATCACCACCACTACTATAACCAACATAACCACCACCACTACTATCACCACCACTACTAGCACCAACACTACTATAACCAACATAACCACCACCCCTACTATCACCACCACTACTATAACCAACATAACCACCACCACTACTATCACCACCACTACTATCACCACCACTACTAGCACCAACACAACCACCACCCCTACTATCACCACCACTACTATCACCAACACAACCACCACCACTACTATCACCACCACTACTATCACCAACACTACTATCACCAACATAACCACCACCACTACTATCACCACCACTACTATCACCACCACTACTATAACCAACATAACCACCACCCCTACTATCACCACCACTACTATCACCAACACTACTATAACCAACATAACCACCACCACTACTATCACCACCACTACTAGCACCAACACAACCACCACCCCTACTATCACCACCACTACTATCACCACCACTACTAGCACCAACACAACCACCACCCCTACTATCACCACCACTACTATCACCAACACTACTATAACCACCACTACTATAACCAACACAACCACCACCACTACTATCACCACCACTACTATCACCACCACTACTATAACCAACATAACCACCACCACTACTATCACCACCACTACTATCACCACCACTACTAGCACCAACACAACCACCACCCCTACTATCACCACCACTACTATCACCAACACTACTATAACCACCACTACTATAACCAACACAACCACCACCACTACTATCACCACCACTACTATCACCACCACTACTATAACCAACATAACCACCACCACTACTATCACCACCACTACTATCACCACCACTACTAGCACCAACATAACCACCACCCCTACTATCACCACCACTACTATCACCACCCCTACTATCACCACCACTACTATCACCACCCCTACTATCACCACCACTACTATAACCAACACTACTAGCACCAACATAACCACCACCACTACTATCACCACCACTACTATAACCAACATAACCACCACCCCTACTATCACCACCACTACTATCACCAACACTACTATAACCAACATAACCACCACCACTACTATCACCACCACTACTAGCACCAACACAACCACCACCACTACTATAACCACCACTACTATCACCACCACTACTATCACCACCACTACTAGCACCAACACAACCACCACCACTACTATCACCACCACTACTATCACCACCACTACTATAACCAACATAACCACCACCCCTACTATCACCACCACTACTATCACCACCACTACTATCACCACCACTACTATAACCAACATAACCACCACCCCTACTATCACCACCACTACTATAACCAACATAACCACCACCACTACTATCACCACCACTACTATCACCACCACTACTATAACCAACACAACCACCACCACTACTATCACCACCACTACTATCACCACCACTACTATCACCACCACTACTATCACCAACACAACCACCACCACTACTATCACCACCACTACTATCACCACCACTACTATAACCAACACAACCACCACCCCTACTATCACCACCACTACTATAACCAACACTACTATAACCAACACTACTATAACCACCACCACTACTATCACCACCACTACTATAACCACCACTACTACTATACCACCACTACTATCACCACCACTACTATAACCAACACTACTATAACCAACATAACCACCACCCCTACTATCACCACCACTACTATCACCACCACTACTATCACCACCTCTACTATCACCACCACTACTAGCACCAACACAACCACCACCCCTTCTATCACCACCACTACTATAACCACCACTACTATCACCACCACTACTATCACCACCCCTACTATAACCACCACTACTATCACCACCACTACTATCACCACCACCACTACTATAACCACCACCACTACTATCACCACCACTACTATCACCACCACTACTATCACCACCATAACTACCACCACTACTATAACCACCACTACTATAACCACCACCACTACTATAACCACCACTACTATAACCACCACCACTACTATAACCACCACTACTGTAACCACCACCACTACTATAACCACCACTACTATAACCACCACCACTACTATAACCACCACTACTATAACCACCACCACTACTATCACCACCACTACTACCACCACCACTACTATAACCACCACTACTATAACCACCACTACTATAACCACCACCACTACTATAACCACCACTACTATAACCACCACCACTACTACCACCACCACTACTATCACCACCACTACTATCACCACCACTACTATCACCACCATACCTACCACCACTACTATAACCACCCCTACTATCACCACCCCTACTATCACCACCACTACTATCACCACCCCTACTATCACCACCACTACTATAACCACCACCACTACTATCACCACCACTACTATCACCACCACCACCACCACCACCACCACCACCACCACCACCACCACCACCGTCATGTGTTCTACCGAAGCCCCTTCTCTTCCAAACCTTTTCCACACCCTCCCTAAAACGAGCGGGTCATGAGTAGACGCGATCGGAATAACGATCCTAACATTAGTTAGAGTTTTGGGGAGCTGCCAGCGTTGGTGTATCGCTCAGAGGGCAAACAAGTTCTCCACAGATTTCTGTTTGTTTTATTCAAGCGGCGGTCATTAAATTCGTTCGAGTGTTTTCAATTTTTGTTTTTGTAATTTTATTTAAGCAGCGTTGATTGTCAGTCGTACGCAGCATAAAGCCTCTTCCTTTCCCTGTGAAATGTAGGCAGCCCCCGCACATACAGTATGCAGTGAGGGAGGTGGGGGACGTGGGGGGGTTGTAGGGATAATGCACTCATTACACTACATAGGCCAGCTCTGTTGCTTGAACATGCCCCCAAGGGTTATGGGGGGAGGGTTAGGGTTTGATTTATAATGTACAGAAGCATCTGTCTGGCTCAGGAGGGGGGGAGGAGGTTGAGTAGTTGGAGGAGCAGTACTAGTATGTATGTGTGTACATGAACGAGGCGGATGGGGAAGTCTTCAAAGAAAATCCAGCAAAAAGAAAAACGGCGGGGGGGGGGGGGCTCGGTTAGCACATCGACAACCAAGCACCGCCACTTGGAAACCCTCTAGGCCTCGCGTGCACCCCCCCTCCCCCGAAACACACATTCATATACCCCCCCCCCCAAACTCATGCATGTTTCAGCAGGCCCCACCTCCCCCAGGGATGAGTGTGTGTGTGTGTGTGTGTGTGGGGGGGGGGGGTATTAACCGGGACATGGGGTCACACAACACACCCCTGCACCCTTTAAAGATGCGCACGGTGGAATCAGCTCCTGAGGCTAAGCTAACTGCTACCCCCCCCCCCCCGGGGCCGCCTCATGCGGGAGCGCCTCTCCTGATAACAGCTCCTGGCCGGGATTGTGTCTCTGTTTGTGTGTGATTGTGTGTGTGTGTGTGTGTGTGTGTTGCGTTTGATATGGTGCAATGGCTCCTTATTGTCCCTAGCTTTGTCCCGCACATAAATCATCACCCACACCCCGTCAATGAAATAGAAGTATGATAGAGAAATACCTGAATACAGGGGCCGCACACTGCACACATGCGCACACACACAAACACACACACGTGCACATAGCGGGAGCTGGCCGTGGGAGATATGATGGATAGCTCCCGACGGCGGGGGCTACACAGACCGGGCGCGGAGGCAAATATGTTGTGATTGATGATCTCCGTTAATAGGCTAGCCCGGCTTACGTCTGGCACACTCCGCTATTGATTCACAAAATCCCCAAAGATCCCTAACACAATGCCATGGACACACAAATGCACACACACGTATCACACACATGGACATGCACACAAATGCATAGATACACACACGAACATACACAAACAAAGACACACAAAGACACACACACACTCACTCACTCACACACACACACACACACACACACACACACACACACACACACACACACACACACACACACACACACACACACACACACACACACACCACACACACACACACACAGCAACATTGATAGATGACCAGACCAGGGGAGGCCGATTAACAGATAGTATTTCAGCCTTTTTAACTGTTTTTATTGGTATTACGGTGATCACAAACTATTATGGCACTCACTCCATCATGAAGGAAAACCCGTCCCTGAACACATACACACTTGTGCTGTTGCTAGGGGTCTTTTTACACATCCGAACGGTTTCATTTCCTTTTTAAATTGTTTGTCCAATTGATTGTTGGACTCGTTCAGCTCAGCTCAAGGTAACGGCTTTAATCATATTAGGGTGCAATTGATAAAAAAGTTAGATACAGTTACATATACATTCACCTTTAAGCATGAACTATGTGGACCTCATAGATCTGATGCTTCATTCTCCCCTCTTGTTGCTAGAACAGGTCTCTGGCGTCCTGCTACGCACATGAACCTTCATTATATCGGCCAGGCTCCAAGTGCTGATCCCTCTGTCTCCCTCTGCATCCACCCAGTCTCCTCCAACGATGGACTCCCAGTCAGTCCCCTTCCCTGTTCTCCCTGAGTGATCCAGACGTGTTCAGCCCCCTCCACCCTGTATCTCTCAGGGCGGGGGCAGGGTTAAACACAATGGAGAGGGAGGATGATTGCCTCACGTGTCCTTACTCCGCCCCCCACTCCTTACCCCGAAACAACCGCGAGAGCAGGTTGAGTAACCGCTCTGCTGGCCTTCAGTGCTCCTCATGGGTATGCCCCCTCTCTCTCTCTCTCTCTCTCTCTCTCTCTCTCTCTCTCTCTCTCTCTCTCTCTCTGTCTCTGTCTCTGTCTCTCCCGCTCTCTCTCTCTCTCTCTCTCTCTCTCTCTCTCTCTCTCTCTCTCTCTCTCTCTCTCTCTGTCTCTGTCTCTGTCTCTCTCTGTCTCTCTCTGTCTCTCTTTCTCTCTTTCTCTCTCTCT
>NC_082400.1:17816885-17824385 GCF_031168955.1 Gadus macrocephalus | reverse complement strand
CAAATCACACTGTATGTGTGTGTGTGTGTGTGTGTGTGTGTGTGTGTGTGTGTGTGTGTGTGTGTGTGTGTGTGTGTGTGCACAGATGTGTGTGTGTGTGTGTGTGAATCTGTCAGAGGTGTTTAGCAGGAGAAGTGTTTAATAGTTATTGCTTTTGGTAAATATTGCCGTATGACCATATTCTTCTGTAACTGCATAAAGATGTTTTCTATGTTCTGGGTGTAATATGTGCTTGTGTGAACGTTAATACATGATGGTTATGACCACATTAGAAATGTTTTTCTCCCGGCAGATTTAAAGATTGTCCGTGTGTGTGTGTGTGGTTTGAATGTGAGTGTGCGTGTGTATTTCTGTATGCTGTAGCAATCAAGGTTGAACAGCACAAACTCTGGGGTCCGAATCAGAACACAAACCCCGACACTAAACACGGATTTGTGAAATCATTTGAAACGCTTTTTGGGAGCAAGATTTTTTTTCTTCTTTTTATCCAATGGTGGAGTGCCTTAAAACTGCCCTCCCCCTCCCTCCCTTTTCCTCCCCCCTCCCTCCCTTTTCCTCCCTGGTCATGGCTCGATGTGCTTATAAGAGCATGTAACAGGTTTAGTAGCGACCGGCTTAGGCAGTGTTTTTATGTCATGGTAATGTATGTGTGTGTCTGTACGAGTGTTTGGGTTTGTGTGTGTGTGTGCGTGTGTGTACAATGTGTGTGTGTGTGTGTGTACAATGTGTGTGTTTGTGTTGTTCCCCCCCATATCTAGGCGCCACTGGACAGGGCAGCCATCTTGGGTAGATGCTTTTCAGCTAAAATATGCAAGGAAATAAATACACACCAAATATGCAAAGGTAGAAGAAGGCAAATACTTATTTTTTTCTTTATTGGCCCTGAAAGGACTGAAAGTTTTTTATTTTTTTTATAAAAGTTATAATTTTGCTCACGTTGAATTTGAGATATGGTAATGACAGTTGGTGATTTTTAAGCTGACAGAAGAGGTGTGAGGGAAAAGGAAAGGTCAAGGTGGTTGCTCCGCTGCTCAGCTCTGGGGCTTGTTAAAGCCACTCCATCTCTGGAGGGGAACTGAGATTCAAAGTCAAAGCTCACTCTTTCTTTGTCTCTCTGTAACACGCACGTGCAGACAGACACACAAATGTGCAGACACACACACACACCTACAAACACAGCCACCTACAGACACACACACATGAGCATGCACACACATTATATACGGTATCACAATATCATGGCAAGAAGGGCAATTTTAATTTCTTAATTTCTCAAAAGTCTCCATGCGTTTCTCTTTTCCTCTCTCCTATACCGGCCTCCTCTCTCTCCATCCCATTCAACACTTTAGTTGTGGTTTGTAAGGCTCCAGTCCTGCTCCACCGCACCCCAACAACGGCCATCCCCGTGATTAATAGATCATTAAAGACGCTAGTGCTAATCACATGCATTTTAACGATAGATACTTAGCTACACTTTGCTGAAAAAATAATACGATTTAGACGCCAATGACAAGAAGGAACGTTTGAGCGGTCGCTATGGTTTCCGAGGCGACACGCGCGGCTCTCCGTGCGGCACAACGGCAGCAGCTGCCCGGAGTACGGCTTTAAAAGACGAGGGAACAAAACACGTCAAGCCCTGAAAGAACGGCAACGGACGGGGAGACTGGAACGCACACACACACTGACACACACACACACACACACACACACACACACACAGGGAGAGCGAGCATTAGAGGGGGAATCATGTCAACAAAACAGAGCAATTGAATAGGAGAGAGAGAGAGAGAGAGAGAGAGAGAGAGAGAGAGAGAGAGAGAGAGAGAGAGAGACTCAAACCTGCATAACACAAATGTATCTGCATCATGTAGGTCTACGAAGTAGACACTTGATTTCACTTTTTATAGTATATCATTCTTAACATTAAGTTACTAATGTTCCTTTTTTAACGGATGGAAATCTGACTCAATGGAAAAATTTAAAGAGAGAGTGAGAGACGGAGAGAGAGAGAGACAGAGAGAGAGAGAGACAGAGAGAGAGAGAGAGAGAGAGAGAGCGAACGAAAGAGAGTGCGAGACATGACAGGTCTTTGTGTGTGCGAGGGAGACAGAAGGAGTGGAAAAGTTTGAAACCAAACAGTTCCTCTAAATGGCTGCCGTAGTGCTGGGGGGTCTGCGAGGAGATAGGCTTGAGGGGCAGCGGTGAAGTGATGAATAGAGTGATCAGGCTGAGTAGAGCCCACAGAACACGCCATCTGCCTCCCGATTACTGGAGCGACATGGAGGACGCCTCTCCCCCTCTCTCGTAACAGCCCATCTCAAAGCTAGGAGCGTGCGGTGGTATGTGCGTTAGTGTCTGATGTATGAGGTCACCTCTTGGTGTGTGTGTGTGCGTGTCTAGATCTGGGATCAGGCTCCACATAAGAACATGTATCTCAGGGGTTGCATAACATAACTCGTTTGAGCGAGTGTCCATTTCTTACTTTTTGTTTGCGATGTGTGCATAATAATATATAATGTGGGTATGTGTGTGTGTGGTAGCCAGGCATAACACATCTCATTGGCAGGCTGGTAGCACCAATCAGAGAGAGGCAGAAACCCCCTGGCCCTGCCCCCTCAGGATACCATCTGACTGCAGGGTTAACATCAGGGGAGAGAGAGAGAGAGAGAGAGAGAGAGAGAGAGAGAGGGGGGGAGAGAGAGAGACAGAGGGAGAGAGAGAGACAGAGAGGAGAGAGAGACAGAGAGAGAGATAGAGACAGAATGAAGAAGGATAGAGACAGGTTTAAAAGGAGAAAGAGAAGAGAGAATTAGGAGACAGAGAGAGAAGTGCAAGGATGAAAGACAGAGCGACAAGACAAGAAGTGAGTGAAAGGGGGAGAGAATGAGAGTATGAACTGAGGGTGAGACATGGTGAGTGAAAGGGGGAGAGAATAAGAGAGTATGAACTGAGGGTGAGACATGGTGAGTGAAAGGGGGAGAGAATAAGAGAGTATGAACTGAGGGTGAGACGTGGTGAGTGAAAGGGGGAGAGAATGAGAGAGTATGAACTGAGGGTGAGACGTGGTGAGTGAAAGGGGGAGAGAATAAGAGAGTATGAACTGAGGGTGAGACGTGGTGAGTGAAAGGGGGAGAGAATGAGAGAGTATGAACTGAGGGTGAGACGTGGTGAGCAGGAGGGAAAAACAAGGAGAAATGCATAAAACTATCGAACACAGGGAACGCAATGTTACTCAATAGTGAATCCTAGCGGTTGGGGAGCAGTCAGCTTCAGCCCCATGCCCCCTGAACCTTGTAAGGGTGGTTGGTAAAGAGGGGCGATTAATGAAGGAGTGGTCCCCCTGGAGGGAACTCCGACACCTGGCACTGAATGAAGTGAAGTGATGTGAGGCGGACACAGCTCGCATGGGGCCGGTCCAGAGAAGTAGCCAATATTATAATAAATAGCCACACCAGCGATATGCAGTTAAAGCTTTAACAGTCGGGCCGTTTCAATGATTCAACGTGAAGTTATGTTGACAGCAGATTATCTCCGTTATATATTATTCATTTCCATAACGTGATATTGGCTAATTAAACCTATTAATTTTAGTCTGCAATAGATGTGCTCTGCCAACCTCCCAACCTCCTCTCCCATCATCAGAGTCTCGGCCTCGTAGGACGATCCACTGCCATGCAAACTATGTTGACGAAGGCCTGAAATGAGGGACGGTCTTCTGAATACTAGGTTTCAATTAAAACATTGAAGTGTTATGGCGATATTTTAGAGCAGTGCAATATTGTGATGTATTCCTAAACAAGCACATTTATAAATGAACGATATTCAGGTCTGGTCATTACAAAGAAATAGTACTTGTAAAGTACTAGTAATACTACTAACCCATATTTTTGTACTCATTTCAGAATCACGCTTATTCGTGTCTTGTGGTGAGTGAAGCCATCGTTGATGGTTTATTCTTCAAGCTTATGAAAATGCTTTTAGATTTAAATCAGAATGTCATGAAATATTCTCTACGTATTTATGTTATTTGGTAATTTCATTGCATAACAAACAGAGCCTGTCCCTAAAACCTCTCTTCCCTCAGGCCGGCTGCAGGTCGATGAACAGGTATTCACGGGGAAATGCGTTGGAGAGACATGTCTTCAAACAACTCAACACATAGGCCAATTCAGAGGCGTGAACAAGACCAATACCGGTGTTGATTTCCAGGGCATGTCCCCCCCCCCCTCCCCCTCAGCAAACAGCCACTGTGTAGGAGACACCGATGGGGCAACAAGGTTGGCTCAATTTGAACCAGTCCAGTCAAGTTACTGGCAGGTGAAAAGGGTCTTAAGGGAGCAGCAAACTATAAAAACGACCTATAAGTACTTTTATCAGTAGTGATCTAATGATGATAGCACTTTGAGGGGAGACAGGCAGACAGTCAAGTGAGGGCTAGGTTGAGGATGGTCAATTATTAACCTCTAATCGTTCTACTTCTCCACACTGTGTATTCCACCTTCACTCGCAAAACTGAAAGAAATGGGGGGAGATTCAAAAAAAATAATGGAGATGCTCAATAAGAGTATCAGAAGGAGAGGAATTATAATTATTCTTTTTGTTTCCATTTGGTCCTCGCTCAAAGGCTGAAAGCAAACGATGAAAAAGAAAAGAGGGTGAGAAACTGAACATGGCTGTGAGACATCGGCATGATGGACTGAAGCCTCTCGATGAAGACGCTCCCAACGTGGTGGTCTGACGGAAGAGAAATCGATGAGCACTCAACAGAACACGACAAAAAGACCCCCAAAAAAAGACCAGCTAAAACTTCCGAATTTTAAAGGGACATTCACTCGTTGACCTTAATGGGCGAGTGACGAGAAATAAACCCATAAGAGTCTTTGCAGATAGTTTTCAAAAAAACTTAAAGCTGTGAATACTAATCATCGAGGTATTAGTCAGGTTGATGATAGTAGAGAAGATGTCGCTAACAGGCGATCATGCCCTTTCACCAGGATCTACACCCGATGCATTTGCTTTGCCTGGCAATCTATAGACTTGGAAGAACCCATTGCTCAAAGGTCACTCTGCAAATAGAGTGCATAGAACCTGTTAACGTTCAAGCTAACAAGCTTTCACTGCTATGACTACTGTTATCCCGAGAGACACAATGTCTTAGGGGAAAGGTTGACCCTATGTATAACAAACTCAATTATCCCTTTTTCGCTATATGCCACAGTATGTCATCTTGTTATCGGTCGTACACCGTGTTGATGCCATTTTAGCCCTGGTTCACCGACGTTAGGGGTCAGGCTGAAGCAGACAGACCGGCCACCTGCTTGGTACCACAAGAACCCCCCCCCCCCCGACCCCCAAGGTCAAACAGCAAGAGGCCAGCTGACTGACAAGAGCGGATTAGTCACAATGAATCACATGGGTGCAAGCACACACACACAGACACACACACGCGTTTATCTTAGGATCTGCATAAAGATAACCTCGGCCTCCTCTCATCACCTGCCGCCTGAACAGAAATCCAGCCAGACCACTCACCCTCTCCGTCATAGTGGGGAGTCGATAATCGTGCACACACACACACACACACACACACACACACACACACACACACAATGAATCAATGATTTAATTGCACTCACAAACACATCTCTTGTTATTATGACAAAAAGTGTCTTTACAAAAATATGTACTTGCCTCACAAATAGACAGAATCCGACTGCACAAGCTTGGGCACATGCAAGCACACACAATGAATGAGGGACACACCTCTTCTTAGAACAAAAAAGATGCACTCATCCGACCTCGCAGACACAGACAGAAGTGGAGACCGACCTCAAACACCCAGTTTAAAACTACAGCTTTGAAAGTCTTTTGGGGAGAATGGTTATTTAACTAAATAAAACTAAAAGCGCGCTACTGTCTGGGCGTGATGTACCGAAGGAGCTAGAGGAAAATAAAAGTTGTGCATGACACCCAGGAGCGTGGGTTCTCTCACTCCGACTCCACTCCTCTGTGACAGGAGGAGCTCTCCGTTCAACAAAACATGGCCAACCTTAGAATGGGCACAACACAACAACAACAACAGCACCACGCAGCACGCTAAATATTCATACGGACAAAAGTTCAACGACAGTTTGTGCGTCATTTCTCTTTATTTGCTTTCTGCAGACATTGACAGAAACGTCTTTAGATAGGAACAACAGGCAGGGAGGTTCAGCAGGAACCTAATATAAACACACCACCACACCATGGAGGCATGTGGGAGCGGCTACCATGGCAACGGGAAACAGAACATGTGGAGCAACAGGATCGCGTCGGGAAGAGACCGGAACGCTTGGATTACAAATATACGTGCACTTGTAAACGGTTCATTCTCACAGGCGGTTGTGACGAGGGGAGCTGGTGGCAGTGAGGTTCTGCGATGCGGTTCTACGACGTGGTTCTACGACGCGGTTCTACGACGCGGTTCTACGACGCGGTTCTACGACGCGGTTCTACGACGCGGGTCCTTATTCAGGGTTCTCCTCCGCCCGGTTGCCTCCGTCTCCACGCGTTCTCCAGAGCGGTGGACCCGGTCGTCCGTCACTCCAGCGCCGCAGGCCGGAGGTCGGACTGTGAGGGAGACAGACGTGGGAGGGCTGGGGGGGTGAAGGGTGAGGAGTCGGGGGGAGAGTGAGGGGGAGGACAGGAGTCTGTGGGGGAGAACGGTTCTTCATTTCCCGCTCTCCGCTGGTGCCCGTGTCTCGGACCGGTTCCGGTGAGGTCCGGTGGTCTGCTGGGGTCTGGTGTGTGTCTGGGTTCTGAGGCGGCCCACTCCGCTCCACGGGGGGGGGGGGGGGTCACTCGGAGGGGGGGAGGTCATCGTTAGCGCCGGGTCCTCCGTGGAGAACCTCTCTCTTGCCGGTTCCTTCCGGCGGGTCGTTCTCCTCCGCTCTACCCTCCGTTCCTCGACTTGTTCTGCAGACGGACGAGAGGGAAAGAGTCATTGGAGAGGGGACAGGGGGGGGGGACAGAGGGGAGGGGGAGTAAGGATTACACAGTGTGGGTGAGTGGCAGGACATCCTCTCCCGTAGCTCTACTTCCTGTCAGAAGCCGTTCCGCGCTGAAGGAGTGATCCATGGCGGAGAGAAACACTGGGAGGAGGAAGACAGAGGGACGGAGACAGACGCTAAGAGGGACGGAGACAGACACTAAGAGGGACAGAGGGACAGAGACAGACACTAAGAGGGACAGAGACAGACACTAAGAGGGACAGAGGGACGGAGACAGACACTAAGAGGGACAGAGGGATGGAGACAGACACTAAGAGGGACAGAGGGACGGAGACAGACACTAAGAGGGACAGAGGGACGGAGACAGACACTAAGAGGGACAGAGGGATGGAGACAGACACTAAGAGGGACAGAGGGACGGAGACAGACACTAAGAGGGACAGAGGGACGGAGACAGACACTAAGAGGGACAGAGGGACGGAGACAGACACTAAGAGGGACAGAGGGACGG
>NC_082400.1:17806885-17814385 GCF_031168955.1 Gadus macrocephalus | reverse complement strand
TATTGGAGCCCACTTTGTGTCAAATGCATCGGTCATGTGACCTGGGGTGGAGGTGGAGGGAGCCGCGATGGAGACAAGATGGAGTCGAAGGAGAGAGCCGAGGTGTAAGGGGGGGACGCAGTCAAAAACAATAAAGGGTTGAAAGGGTCTATTAGTGTGTGTGTGTGTGTGTGTGTGTGTGTGTGTGTGTGTGTGTGTGTGTGTGTGTGTGTGTGTGTGTGTGTGTGTGTGTGTGTGTGTGTGTGTGTGTT
The DNA here is from genome assembly GCF_031168955.1 of Gadus macrocephalus. NCBI lineage: Eukaryota > Metazoa > Chordata > Actinopteri > Gadiformes > Gadidae > Gadus > Gadus macrocephalus. The sequence continues at coordinate 17,814,134 of NC_082400.1, read as the reverse complement.
CTCTGGAATACTGGGAAAGAGCATATATGTGTTCTGCAGGTCATGAGGGAGGGACGAGAGAGGAGAAGGGGAAAATCAAACCTTAAAACACACATTTTAGTTGAAAAGCGGTTATGAGCTGTGGATTGATCCTGATCCATCCCCTCTACGGGTCAGAGAGGCCGTATCCCCGGTTATGAGCTGTGGATTGATCCTGATCCAGCCCCTCTACGGGTCAGAGAGGCCGTATCCCCGGTTATGAGCGGAGGAGGGCTGGCGAGGGGCCGCGGTAGGGGGGAACGGTACACGTATCGCTACGGTTACAGAGGTGTTCCGCGGTACGTACATGTGGCGTACATGGCGCTAATATGGCGAATGTAAAGGCTTGTATCGCGATGCGGAATTTAAAACTTGAGGTCGGAGTTCCACCCGGACCGTTTAGCCAAAGTATACTACTCCTATACTACTCAGACTCCGTAATCCGCTCAGCAGCTCCCCGTCAGGATGTCAGATACAAATGCAATTCGCCGTCCGATCTATCTTATATGTTGACTACAAACCATGTAAGCAGTGTTGTAAATAAACATCCAAAGTTTTTCAAATCTTATTTGGTGTTTTATTGGTTCTTAAGGTGCAAAGTAAACAATGTACAAAGTAATTAAGGTGCCAAGTCAAACCGGAGACGTGATTCCATAAATGATTTTGTTAGAGGCCCAATCACAGCCCTTGCCGTCTCCGTTGCGTCGACCAATAGGTCCATGGCGTCGACAGATAGTTAAAAAATATTGGTAAGCTACTGAGTAAGCTACTGAGAGGGTCTCCGACAGGCTCTCCGGCTATGGAGAGGGCTCTCTGGTTCTACGTACAGCACTTTAACATGCACACGCATTTGAAAAGGCACCATCCAGGTGTTACTATCGCCATTGCTGCGGAAAAAAACAAAAAACTGTGCAAACCCAGCTCACGTCTGAGAATTCAGAAATGCAAATGCCATAACCAGGTTTATTGGTGTGTTCATTGCTGCTTATCTACGGCCATTCCCCGTTGTTGAGAAACAAGCAGCTTCTTTACATTTTCCCCTTAACTATTAACCGTACCGTACCGTGACTTAAAAACCGAGGTACGTACCGAACCGTGACTTTTGTGTACCGTTACACCCCTAGGCGGCGGCCATGTTATCTGATTCCTCGACCCCTGGAGGGGTCAAAGGCAGGTCATGTGACACCTGCTCTCCGTCTCCCTCCACGCTGCTGGGCGGTGATAAAGAGGGTAAACAGAGAGCTCTGGGCGCGCATTGTTCCTTTAGGGGCGCCTATTGACTCTAAGAGGAGCGGAGGAGATAAGGAGAACAGCACCGTCAGAATAAAGAGAGGATTAGCATATTGTCTTTTAACAAGATCATGAAAGCGGGTGAATTGCAAAAGCGCTTGATGAATCCCGACCAGGCCATCTTCCATCTGATAATCTGGGAGGTGCATACATAAAAACAGGCACACACACATAAGTGCAACATCGGTTTTTCCTTGAAGGGATGAATAAAACATAAAGGCATTTATAGGACACATATCTGTGAGATTCTGCCCACATTTGACTTTTAAAATGCAATAATAATGCCTGAGTAGGCAAGCAAAGCATACCTGCCTCTCTCCGGAAAAACAATGAAATTGTGAAAAACATATCCAATAGAAAAGCCCTATGAATGTTAATGCAGCCTTGTGGGGCATTGCATGTTGTGTATATTGCATCCATACGGGGGGGGGGGGTAATGTGTAGCCTGGAAAACATTACTATTACCATATGCCACGGAGAAAGCATTTAAGAGGGACGGGGAAACGGAGACAGAGAATAAAGGAGAGAGACAGACAGACAGACAGACAGACAGACAGACAGACAGACAGACAGACAGACAGACAGACAGACAGACAGACAGACAGACAGACAGACAGACAGACAGACGGACAGACAGACAGACAGACGGACAGACAGAGCCGCTGAGCCAATCAGAAACCGCCTTGCAGGCTGGAGGCATGAGACCGTGGCGGGCAGACGCTAGCTTTGTTTATGTGGGATGTCTGTGCGTGCCTGCGTGTGTGTGTGTGTGCGTGCCTGCGTGTGTGTGTGTGTGCGTGCCTGCGTGTACGTGCCTGCGTGTGTGTGTGCGTGCCTGCGGGTGTGTGTGTGCGTGCCTGCGTGTGTGTGCGTGGTACGATGGCAGGGCCATCTGGATGTCTGAAGGGAGGAGGTAAGGTGGTGTTGTACGGGGTTGGGACACATTGGGACCATGTTGGCTGAGGACACGGAGCACGCAGGGCCTCCACAGCTGGACCAGCTCTGAGCACATCGACCACGGTGACGGAGGGACCCCTCTACCGGGAGTGCACCCCTCTACCGGGAGTGGGACCCCTCTACTGGGAGTGGGACCCCTCTACTGGGAGTGGGACCCCTCTACTGGGAGTGGGACCCCTCTACTGGGAGTGGGACCCCTCTACTGGGAGTCAGACCCCTCTACTGGGAGTGGGACCCCTCTACTGGGAGTGGAACCCCTCTACTGGGAGTGGGACCCCTCTACTGGGAGTCGGACCCCTCTACTGGGAGTGGGACCCCTCTACTGGGAGTAGGACCCCTCTACTGGGAGTCGGACCCCTCTACTGGGAGTGGGACCCCTCTACTGGGAGTCAGACCTCTCTACTGGGAGTGGGACCCCTCTACTGGGAGTGGGACCCCTCTACTGGGAGTGGGACCCCTCTACTGGGAGTGGAACCCCTCTACTGGGAGTGGGACCCCTCTACTGGGAGTGGGACCCCTCTACTGGGAGTCAGACCTCTCTACTGGGAGTGGGAGCCCTCTACTGGGAGTGGGACCTCTCTACTGGGAGTGGGACCTCTCGACTGGGAGTGGGACCTCTCTACTGGGAGTGGGACCTCTCGACTGGGAGTGGGACCTCTCGACTGGGAGTGGGACCTCTCTACTGGGAGTGGGACCTCTCTACTGGGAGTGGGACCTCTCTACTGGGAGTGGGACCTCTCTACTGGGAGTGGGACCTCTCTACTGGGAGTGGGACCTCTCTACTGGGAGCACACAATGACACTCACTGGTCCGCTGCCCGTCAAAGTGCATGTTAGGGATCCTTGTCCTTTTGGACGGGGAAACAAGATCGCAAGGTTACTTGTTTGAGTTTGGTTCAATGGGTTTCACCGACAGACAGACAGACAGACAGACAGACAGACAGACAGACAGACAGACAGACAGACAGACAGACAGACAGACAGACAGACAGACAGACAGACAGACAGACAGACAGACAGACAGACAGAGGGGGGGGAGAAAGAGAGAGGGGGGGAGAGAGAGACACAGACAGACAGACAGACAGACAGACAGACAGACCTGCTTGGAGCCGTCCACACACTCCTGGTAGCGCGCGGCGATGCCAGAGCACTGCAGGGTCTTCCCGGCGTTCTCCTGGTAGCACTTCAGGATCTCACCCTGGAGCTCTGCGCACACGGGGTGGGTCTCGTAGCGCCTGGACAGGGGGACGGAGGAAGGACAGACAGACGGTGAGGAGGAGGAAGAGGGCGGTGGGTCTGTCGCAGAGGAAGCAGTCCAGTGGAAGGGGAGAATACCAGCTGTGTGGACGAGCGTCTCCTTGAGGCCCACACAACCATTATCCTGATTTGACTAAATATACACAATGTCGTTAATGAATGAATACACAAGATGGTCACGGCAGGCAGGTCTGCAAAACTAAAAGTGGATTTAAAGTGGCATTTAGAGAACGTTAAACCGGTGCTGCAGGGCGGATAGTTATTGGTTTGTAGAATCCCTAAAACAAGCGATAAAACAAGCTCATCAGCGGCCATGGCGGGTCGGTCATAAACCAGTGCTCCACTGTCTGCTGCATCCCGTCACCATCCAGACCCCCACCTCTGAACCAGAGTCCCCCAAACAGGGGCTGAAGGTCAAGACGCCCAGGGGCCAGCCAGTGTTACCCACTGCAGTGTGACCCCCACAACGCAGACAGAGTGACCCCCACAACGCAGACAGTGTGACCCCCACAACGCAGACAGAGTGACCCCCACAACGCAGACAGAGTGACCCCCACAACGCAGACGGACTACAGCCAGTGTTACCCACTGCAGTGTGACCCCCACAACGCAGACAGAGTGACCCCCACAACGCAGACAGAGTGACCCCCACAACGCAGACAGAGTGACCCCCACAATGCAGACAGAGTGACCCCCACAACGCAGACAGAGTGACCCCCACAACGCAGACAGAGTGACCCCCACAACGCAGACAGAGTGACCCCCACAACGCAGACAGAGTGACCCCCACAACGCAGACGGACTACAGCCAGTGTTACCCACTGCAGTGACCCCCACAACGCAGACAGAGTGACCCCCACAACGCAGACAGAGTGACCCCCACAACGCAGACGGACTACAGCCAGTGTTACCCACTGCAGTGTGACCCCCACAACGCAGAGTGACCCCCACAACGCAGACGGACTACAGCCGGTGTTACCCACTGCAGTGTGACCCCCACAACGCAGACAGGCTCTACAGAGGGACTAGGAGGGCACTGGAGACCCCCACAACGCAGACGGACTACAGCCGGTGTTACCCAGTGCCGTGAGACCCCCACAACGCAGACGGACTCTACAGAAGGACTCTACAGACTAGGAGGGCTGGGCACGGAGCCCCCTGTGTGGACAGTTCGTGTGGACTGTCCCTAGAATCGCTTCAGCGGAATACGGCCGGCCCGTCTATTGACGCGATGCTGAGTGACGCGAGCTTTCGGCCGTTGACTGCAGACGAGAGAAGAGGAAAGACCACCGCACCATACCCCCCTCAGACAATGGGCCGGGGTCCGGCAGAGCGCTGTAATAATACTGCTGACACCACGGTTCACCGGGACGGCCGAGGCAATCAGAGCCGCCACAACCTTCTGAAAGACTATTGATTATTCCACTCGCTGCTAGTAGATCAATATCGATTCACAATGTCTCCCTCAACAATACACCCACACAGGTTAGCTGTCACCTTGGGGTGCCCTAAGTGGCTATTACAGTCCGACAGTGTCCGTGGGGGCGGCTGCGTACACGTGCATGCTAATACGCCCTAGCGACGTGACACACTAGCGCAGTAGCAGCGCCAAGACTAGCACTGCTACTAGCGCTGATATTAGCGCTGCTACTCGTGCTGCTAATGAGACACCAGCGCTCCGATTGATGGAGTTAGCAGCTAGGCTAAACCGCTGCTGCGTTTAATCGAGAGGTCCAGGTGTGGATTCTGGAGAACAAGCAGATTTTTACCCTCATCAGCAAGGATTGTAGGTTTTTAATTTTACAGCAGGGCTAATTTGCTCCATGCTAAATGCCATTGCAGCTCTTTTAATACACGCCATAAAATCTATATGGATGACACCTGCACATGCTAGCCTATTATGCTAATGGAGGTGTCATTCTTGGGTTCACACCACTGGTCAGGACACACTCGCGACTGTGTGTGTGTGTGTGTGTGTGTGTGTGTGTGTGTGTGTGTGTGTGTGTTATTTTGCTGTTGTAAGCAGTTCAACACCCCAGGGATATATTGGGAGCAGCTGAGCTGTTGTCGACCCAATCACATGTTTGATTCGCCCCCCGGAGGGAGAAATCCTCCCTCTGCTGGATCTGAAGCCAGGGATTGGGTGGCACGGGTCATTACCCAGGGTGCAATGCAGCAGGAAGCTGGCGCCGTGCCACTTGGCCATATGTGTTTGTGTCATCACATGGTTTTTATCTTTCCTTAAAGAGATACTTCACCGGTGGGAATATGGAGGTTTTATGAATTAAATAATTCAATGTATTATGAATGTGAAAAAAAAAATTAAATCGGTTCATCCTAGCCTGAAAAAAGGCAGAAAGAGTGTTTTCATGGTCTCATGGCTCAAAGTAAGAAAACCTCCAACTACCACAGTGCATTGCGCTCGCTGCCCCGCCCACCTGTCGGTCTCCCGTCCCCCTCATTCCCCCTCAGTACGCGAGCTCCCGCCCCCTCTCATTCCTTATTGGTTGAAATTTTTTCCACCAAAAGTGTGTTGTAGTCCTCGGCCCTTCTAGCGGGACAAGAGGTTTCTCCCGAAATGACGTCAAACGCGTCATTTGACGTCATTTCGGGAGAAAATAAGATGAGAAAAAATGGGCCAAGGGGAGACTGGTTTAGACTGATATTTATTTATATATTTATTTATATTACAATAGCGATTTTATAATGATAGAACGCCGGTTCTAAATGGGTGAAGTATCCCTTTAAGCAGCGGAGACCCCGCCTTCAAGGAGCAAAGACCTATCAGTGGAGACCCCGCCTTCAAGGAGCAACGACCTATCAGTGGAGACCCCGCCTTCAAGGAGCAACGACCTATCAGTGGAGACCCCGCCTTCAAGGAGCAAAGACCTATCAGCGGAGTGCCCTTGGCCGAGAGCCTTAAAGCGGTCAGTGAACCAAACCGAATGGAGGGCCTCAACCCTCACCTCTCTCCTCCCCTTCACTGTTCAGGTCTGCCGGCCGTCTGCTCTCCGTCACAACGGGCTGTTCTTTATCCCCTCTTCTCTTGCGATACCACATGTCCCCATGTCAAAAACAACAACATTGTGCGATAATATTCAAACCCGTCTAGAAACTAAAGGATCCATTTGGAGGCTTTACATCAGTTGCTGCTGATTAGTATCACAGCAGCCCTGGTGTGAGCCTTACCAACTCCAGTGCATCGTTCCCGAATACCGACGCTTCCATCGGCCAGAATGATGTTCTGATCTATGTCTGATTCCACTTTTATGAACCCGAACCCAGGCACCCTGGGGACAGGAGATATACGTCCATCTCTAGGTTCTGCCCCCGTCCGGCTCAGGTCCATACAGGACCCGCCCCCCCCCAAACACACTGCTACACCTAGTAGCGTAGGTTCCAGTAGCGTCTAGCTGCAGCCCGGAGACGCCCCTGGCACGACGGCGGTAGGAACAACGAGAACACGAAAAACTAGGATGTCACCACACGATCCCAACTAAAGACCTGATTTGTTCTACCTAACCAGAACCTTAGCCTCAACCTAACCAAATTCTTAACCTAACCATAATCCTAGCCAGGTTGTTCAGCCAATCACCTGGACCAGGCAGGCTCCGCCCACTTCAACCTGCAGGGGGAGCTGACGGAGACATGGGCCCCAAAGGCCGTCAGGGCGACCGCTCTGCGTTGGGGTCCCAGACGATGACAGGGCTGTGGCCCCGCCCACCCCT
>NC_082400.1:17781885-17801885 GCF_031168955.1 Gadus macrocephalus | reverse complement strand
TTCGTACAGCGCTTTATAGACGCAGCGCCAACTCAGAACGGAATCACTCTAAAGGGGAAGACACACACCCAGCCGGGGCGGCCCGTCTCAGCAGGGCGTCTCTTCTGCCGGGACGGACCGGGGGGGGCGAGACGGCAGCCCCTACCAGCTGCGCCCCACAGCCCCCGCCCCCCCGCCCGCCCCCCCCCCCCGCCCCCCCTGCTGTGTGGGGCCCTCAGAGGGTGCCTCCTCAGGGGGGGCTGTGTGGGGCCCTCAGAGGGTGCCTCCTCAGGGGGGGCTGTGTGGGGGCCCTCAGAGGGTGCCTCCTCAGGGGGGGCTGTGTGGGGGCCCTCAGAGGGTGCCTCCTCAGGGGGGGCTGTGTGGGGGCCCTCAGAGGGTGCCTCCTCAGGGGGGGCTGTGTGGGGCCCTCAGAGGGTGCCTCCTCAGGGGGGGCTGTGTGGGGCCCTCAGAGGGTGCCTCCTCAGGGGGGGCTGTGTGGGGCCCTCAGAGGGTGCCTCCTCAGGGGGGGCTGTGTGGGGCCCTCAGAGGGTGCCTCCTCAGGGGGGGCTGTGTGGGGGCCCTCAGAGGGTGCCTCCTCAGGGGGGGCTGTGTGGGGGCCCTCAGAGGGTGCCTCCTCAGGGGGGGCTGTGTGGGGCCCTCAGAGGGTGCCTCCTCAGGGGGGGCTGTGTGGGGCCCTCAGAGGGTGCCTCCTCAGGGGGGGCTGTGTGGGGCCCTCAGAGGGTGCCTCCTCAGGGGGGGCTGTGTGGGGCCCTCAGAGGGTGCCTCCTCAGCGTCAGGGGGGGCTGTGTGGGGCCCTCAGAGGGTGCCTCCTCAGCGTCAGGGGGGGCTGTGTGGGGCCCTCAGAGGGTGCCTCCTCAGCGTCAGGGGGGGCTGTGTGGGGCCCTCAGAGGGTGCCTCCTCAGCGTCAGGGGGGGCTGTGTGGGGCCCTCAGAGGGTGCCCTCCTCAGGGGGGGCTGTGTGGGGCCCTCAGAGGGTGCCTCCTCAGCGCCAGGGGGGGCTGTGTGGGGCCCTCAGAGGGTGCCTCCTCAGCGCCAGGGGGGGCTGTGTGGGGCCCTCAGAGGGTGCCTCCTCAGCGTCAGGGGGGGCTGTGTGGGGCCCTCAGAGGGTGCCTCCTCAGCGTCAGGGGGGGCTGTGTGGGGCCCTCAGAGGGTGGCCCAGGGGCCGCCCGTTAGATCCAGCAGACGACCTCCAAACTGCTCTACGCGCGCTACAGTGACCCTACTGGGCTTGTGTGTGCACGTGTGTGTGCACGTGTGTGCGGAGAAACTGACGCCTCAGTCTTCTGATCGTTAAATGATTTAAATAAATATTAATTCCAAAAATAAAACGAGTGACTGCACTGATTAAACGAGACATTAGAGACGCATTGACCTTTGACCCCCCCCCCCCCCCCATCACATCTTCCCCCGTTTTACAACCCTCACACTCACACACACACGCACACGCACACGCACACACTTGAGGGGACGCTAACGGGGGCATGTGGCCATCAGAGGCAGAGGAGGAGCCCTCTTTAGGGGGGCACCGTGTCCCCGTCCTGCTGGTCTCTGGAGGCGGTCTGGGGGCCGGAGGGAAAGGTTACGCTGACAGCCGGCTTAGCACCGCTCAGCCCGGCCTCCTCCCCCCCTCTTACATAACCTCCTGCCCATCAGCCCCCCCCCCACCCGTCAGCCTCCATGTGGAGACGTCTGACTGAAGGCCCACTGGGCGATGGCGGCCTTTAGAAGACTACGCTCAGATGGCTGCGCGCGCAGACATCGTAGACATCGTGCAAACACACACACACACACGCAGAGGCACGCATGTATACCTGTGTACTGAAATGCTTGGGATTTTTATGGTAAACACACACACACACACCAGTACACACACACACACCAGTACACACACACACACACACACACGAGAGAGTGCCAGAGAGCATAATAATAAAGGTCATGCGTTGGGGGCTGGACAGTGTGATCCCACGCCTCAGTAGTGGATAAACAAGCGGCGGCGGGCAGCGCTGCATAAGAATCAGCTGCAGACGGAGATAGCCCGCCCTCCGCCAGGCCGCGGGGAGTCTTATCTCCCACAAGGTGTCACACCAGGATGAATATAAGCCCGGCCAGCCGCCGCCGTGACCCGCGCGCGTGTATCTGCGTTCTCTGTGATGGCGCTATCGCTGTTCGGCCGCATGTATAAAGGGAAGTGGACCAAGGTCAGAGGCCCTGAATAATGGCTTCACAACGGGAACGCAAATCCATCATCTCAATCGGCGCCCGGTTCCGCTGCGTCACGGCCCAGCGGGGGGGGGGGGGGGGCAAATATATGTTTAAAAATAATGAATAATGTGCACAAAGGACTATAAGGAGTTCAGTATGCACTGGTATGCATGCACACAGCTTTTTCCAATTCCAAAGACAAATGTGACGTAGAAACACACCCATCCGCTCAGCCAGGGGAGTGTGCTGGTGTGAGTGAGGGTCCAGGGGAGTGTGCTGGTGTGAGTGAGGGTCCAGGGGAGTGTGCTGGTGTGAGTGAGGGTCCAGGGGAGTGTGCTGGTGTGAGTGAGGGTCCAGGGGAGTGTGCTGGTGTGAGTGAGGGTCCAGGGGAGTGTGCTGGTGTGAGTGAGGGTCCAGGAGAGTGTGCTGGTGTGAGTGAGGGTCCAGGGTAAACTAATTGTGTCATGAGTCTACTTGCTTGGTTATCAAGGAAAATGCTAAAAGATTACTGTTCATTTTTCAATGTTTCTTTCTCAACTAACTCTCAAACATACAAACTTAAACTATGATGAAAAAATACAAAAACTAAAAAATGTGTGCAGTACTGTTTTGAAAATAACAATATTTTACAAAATTAAAAAACATTAAAAATATCTTTTTCAAAATAAAGGCCTTTCTAAGGTGCAAACTTGTTAGGTTTTCTCAATTGAACAACTAAATAAAATAAATAAATGAGAAAATACTTTTATTTTTTATAAATCACACCCTTTTTGTGGATACAGTCCCAAAGGCTGATATCGCGATTCAATTAATTGTCCAGCACTACCACCATACCGTATCGTACCAAGCTGTTCAGCACACAGGCCGGTAAATAGACGCTCACACACACACACACACACACACACACCGGTAAATATACATACACACCAATGGGCAACTAAACTCACACACACCGATAAATATACATACACAGCAATGGGCAACTACACACACACACACACACACACACACACACACACGTAAATATACATACACACCAATGGGCAACTACACACACACACACACACACACACACACACACACACGCAACTACACTCACACACACAGTGCACACACATGTGTGGCGACCATGGAAAGAGCACCTTGTAGAATCCAAGCCGGAGGAGTGTACATGCTAAAGGTCACATGTCTACCCTGAAAACTGCTTTCCCTGACACCTTTAGGAATTCAGAAGCCTCGTTCAAAACAGCAGGAAAAACATGCACACACACAGAGAAACAACCGGAAAGACGGGCATTCTGGGAAACCTACCATTTAGGTTTCCCGGTTTAGGGACGGGAAACCTAAATGCTAATTTTTGTACCTTACCATATTAAATGTAATATTATAGCAATAGTATTATTATTATTCAGATTTAATAAAATCGTATTCAGATTCGCTAATTAATAAAAAGATTCGCTATATAATTAATAAAAATGGGAATATCAGACTCACGTGAACGCCCATAAAAAAAGAAGATACATTCGTCAACTGAAACGGGCATGGGCCTCGTCTGCCGCTCCCCCTTCGTTAAGGTGCTCAGTCTCATTTCTGGGCTGTGATCAAAACGTCACCTAATCACCTCTTACTCACGCCGTCCTCATCAGGCCTAATCGCAGCGTAACCACCTTTCATTAGTGCCCGACTTGAACTCGGAGAAGATGAAAACCTAATGAATAAAATAAGACGTCTCCTGACGTGTCTTCACTAAGCGCTGGGGCGTTATCATATCAAACTGCCCCCCCCCCACCCCATAACACAGGCACGCATGCAAATCCCATCCAGTGCGGCCCCCTGTCTCCCTCCTTGGCCCCCTCTCGTCTCTGGAGGGCATTTCAATTTTAAGGGGAAAATCAAAAGGAGACGAGACAAACTATCCCGTCTTATTATTATTCAACCGCACCGCGATAACATCTAATCTCTGATAGCTTTCTGTCATAGAGGGGAGGCAAGGGGGGTGGGGAGAGAGAGAGAGAGGGAGAGAGAGAGAGAGGGAGAGCGAGAGAGAGAGAGAGAGATCTAGCACATCAAATATCTACAAGAAGGGGGCGGGTCCATTTAAAGAAAACTGAAATACACATACACACACACACACACTGAAGAGTAAAACAACATTCAGCTAGAGGGGATTTCTCTGCATGTGAACATTAACGTCACATGCACTTCAGATTCCACCAAACACGGCAGAGCACCGAACGCGCTCAATGAAACTAAATCACCGTTATTCAGATCCCACACTGCTGCCTCGCTGCTGTAACACCAGACCTCACTGCAGTTTTATTAGCGCACGCAGACCCACACATACGCACAGACACACACATACGCACAGACCCACACATACGCACAGACCCACACATACGCACAGACACACACATACGCACGCATACGCATACGACACGGCATCCCTGCCCCTTCTAATCCAATCACCAGCCGGGTAATGCATCCCCCCTAATCCAATCAACCAATCGCAGCTCACCATACAGGGGTCGACGTCACATGACTAACCGGCACATTAGCCCGCCATTCGCTAGCAGTTAGTGCTGTTGCGCTAGGCTAATGCCATCCCACAGTATTTTTTCCCCTCTCTTTCCTTTAATGCGATTTGGGATGTCTCCGTCCTGGCCGCCTCGATCTCGGCCGACCCGTGGGCCGGGGCTAATCAGTTTCCAGCATTTCTGAGGGAGACAATGATCCCGGCGTTAGCGCTGGCTAATGACAAGCTAACGCGATTAGCCTAGCCCCCGGGAGGAGAGCCTGGGGGGGGGGCGGGCTCCTCAGCCACTCTCCCGGCCACACCGCAGCGCCTAATGGGCTCTGGGTGAGGAGACGAGGCGCAGGTCCACCGCCCCCTCTCTGGTTACACGCCATCGGCCCGGAGCCAACGCTCTGCTACCAATGAGGCTCACTCCCGTAACACAGCGCCGCGGGTAATAGCGCCGCAGTGCCGCGGGTATTAGCGCCGCAGTGCCGCGGGTATTAGCGCCGCAGTGCCGCGGGTATTAGCGCCGCAGTGCCGCGGGTTATAGCGCCGCCACACAACGGCACGACGGTCAGCGGCTCACTGGGCGCCAGCAGACATAAAGACATCTTTGGTAAGGGTAGATGACCTTCATTTATATTGCACTCATATAACATGCGGTCGCTCAAAACACTTTACTATGACGCATTGTCGTATCACCCATTCATACACCCATTCATACACCCGTTCATACACCCGTTCATACACCCATCATACACCCGTTCATTCACCCGTTCATACACCCGTTCATTCACCCGTTCATTCACCCGTTCATACACCCGTTCATTCACCCGTTCATACACCCGTTCATTCACCCGTTCATTCACCCGTTCATTCACCCGTTCATACACCCGTTCATTCACCCGTTCATTCACCCGTTCATTCACCCATCATACACACGTTCATACACCCGTTCATTCACCCGTTCATTCACCCATCATACACACGTTCATACACCCGTTCATTCACCCGTTCATTCACCCGTTCATTCACCCATTCATTCACCCGTTCATTCACCCGTTCATTCACCCGTTCATTCACCCGTTCATTCACCCGTTCATTCACCCGTTCATACACCCATTCATACACCGCCGTTAGGGCCCCTGCCAGTGAGCCCCGAGGAGGCGCCACCAGGGGCCTTACGCCCGGGGGCCGCCCTGTGCGGGGGTCTCTGCTGGGTGTGAGCGTGCGTTAGGTGGGTAAGCGGTCTGGTGTTTCCCTCCCCCCGGAGCCCGTGCACTCTCCATGAACGCTACAGGGTGTGGGTCGGTGCTGAGGAGATGGTGCACTCTGGGTGGATGGCCAGGTTCCCCTGGGGCTGGGGGGGGCAGTGAGGGGCCCCACCCGGGGTCAGAGGACGGGGGGACAGAGTACTCAGACCCAGAGGGTCCACTGAACCCTGGTGCCGACTGACACGTGTTAGACTCACGAGATATCCAGGCTCCACACGATGCATGTTTCCATGACTTAATTAAACTTAATGAAACTTTAATACGAGCTAATATAATGAACACTAGATAATCCTCCTCCGCCTCGGGACTGACCTGAATTTGCCGTTGACGTGGTCTGCGGCCTTGTGGTAGTTCTCCGTGGTGACCTTGTAGAACTGGGCACTCTGTAGATGAAAAGAGAGAGAGGGAGAGAGAGGGAGGGAGAGGGAGAGAGAGAGAGAGAGGGAGTGAGGACGTGAACGGGGGGAGAGCCAGTGAAGGAACGGAAAGGAAAAGCCCCGTGTTGCCCTCGCTGCGATGGCGACGTCAGAGAGACGTCTCCGTGGTACCGGGTTATTTATGTCTGACTTGAAGCTACTTTTCGTTGAAAGCCTTGGAAGACGTGTGAAGCGTTGTTGAGGACCGGTGTGTGTGTGTGTGTGTGTGTGTGTGTGTGTGTGTGTGTGTGTGTGTGTGTGTGTGTGTGTGTGTGTGTGTGTGTGTGTGTGTGTGTGTGTGTGTGTGTGTGTGTGTGTGTGTGTGTGTGTGTGTCACAATAAAACTTTATGGGGAGGGAGATTGAGTCACTGTTCTTATTCTCTGCAGGGTGGGGGGGGTTAATTTCCGAGATGGGCGTTGGGTTGTCAGAGGGAGGAGATGGGCGGGGGTTAACTTAGTGTGGTGTTTAAGTGGCGCGTCTTGCGTGGGCGGTAAATGCGTCTAAGTGGCGCTGTGTGGGAGGGCCGAGTGGGTAAAAAATAAATTAAACCCTGCATGGAAGGGGATTTATGACAGCCATGACACCCGGCTAGACGCAGGCCGCAAGCATGCGCCCGTTGCACTGGGATGCGTTGGGATGTGTGTATTTCCTGCTGTAAAGGCGTTTCGTTGATGTTTATTGTGCGCAGACCGGTTGTGTGTGTGCCCATGTGTGTGTGCGCGTGTGTAAACATAAATCCCAGGAGGACAACGGGGGGGCGAGTCAACAACAAGCCCCCCCGCCCCCGCTGACCCGTATCAAAGGGGACCCCGGCAGGACCACTCCATCCCAATTGCCTGGTCCAACACGCAGGTATAATAAACATAATAAACAGCACAGCCCAGTAGGGGCTGGGCTGTGCTGTAGGCCCCCCCCCCCCCCAGTGGCTGTCAGCTCTGATGTGATTGATGGCAGCAGCTATAAAGGGTGTGAGATATAACTGGATGGGGCGCTGGTGTGCAGAGGAAGGCTTAATGCAGGGGTTAGGTCTGCCCTGCTAGGCAGTATCATACAGTGGCCTGTCGCGCATTACCTACAACATCCTACTCCTGCCTCCACGTGCATGGCCCGCACGTTTGGGTGATCAATGGAAACACAATAAGCTCATGTTGAGCAATAAGTATTATTATTATTATTATTTTATAATATAAGCTCATATAAAGCTCATATTGAACGATAGGTACATTATTATTATTATATTATTATATAAGCTCATATGGAGCAATAGGTATATTATTATGATATCATATTATTATTATTATACATCACATTGAGCCCGATGTGGTTTAATCTGTTACCTATTCTTTAGCTCCTTCCGATGGTTGAACTAAGAGATAGAGGAGGGTAATTGGTCCTGGGTAACCTACAGGTGAAGGGACCCCCCCCCCCCCCCCCCTCAAATTGAAAACACGACTACTGGTCCGCAAATAATTTCGTGCAGCGCAGCGGCAAACTTAACTAAAGCCACGTCGATAGCGATACACTTCAGGTCTGATCAATCCGGCCAACGCCTCCACCAGGAGGCCGCTAAGAGGGACATTCATCATGGTTCAGGAGCGATCAATAGGAATGAACAGGAGCTGCCAGGAGATCCATACTCCAGGTTATAGAGTTGGAGGATGATGGGACACGACAGCGCCGGCGGGGCCGCTGACGCAGTCGGGGGGGGGGGGGGGACGCTAATGGGAGGGGTGGGTTGGACTCATGTGTAAACTTGGGTTGGCGTTGCCCTCTTTAAATGTAATATGGTTGTTCTAACATACAGTGGAAATATCGGTTTAATAAAACAGATCTGGCAAAATGTTATTGAAGAGCAAAGGTAGAACTTACCTAATATATATACTAACATAAGGTTTATCTCATATGGGGTGCGTAGTGCGTTTGAGAAGCCATCTCCACGTTTATGTGATACGATTTACGATGGAGACGGAAAATACAAAACAAAAGTTTAGAACAAACAACTTGCAGGAAAGTCCATTTCAGGGACTCTAACCCTACCGTTTGAGAAGACCTCTCCATACTATACCTAATGTGTTTTCAATGTCAACAGAGATTCAGAACAACAAACAACTTCACAGACTACAAAAAGTATATTTCTGCGGGTTAGTTGGGTGGCGGCTTGCGTGCTCCCTGAGATCGAGCCATGGAGAGCGAGAGCAGCAGAGAGAGAGACAGAAGGAGGGACAGGAAGTGAGTGATAGAGTGAGATAGAGATAGAGTGAGCCAGAGAGGGAGCTGAAGCCCTAGTATCTGTTTGGAATACTAAGTGTGAAGTAATAATACCTCCCCAAATGGCACCGCTGGCACTAATCACGGCTCTAATTCGCCTGGGAGCACAAAAGGCCATGTGTGACAGTGATTGCACGACCAGTAAGTGTACACACAACACACGAACACACGAACACACACACACACACACACACATACATAAAGGACCGCTATAAAAAACCGAGCACTTGCCTTTACCCAGAAACACCCATAGAAACACATTTCGACCAGCAATCCCGTTAGGATGGACCAGACTAGGGAGCCAACATTTAAACACACGCACACTTTGTGTGAAATCAAGCTGACAAACGTCCAGTAATCTGCACGACTGAGGGTTGAGGGAGTTGTGAGGCCCTGGCCTTCAGAAACGGACGCTGATCAGGGGCCCTTGATCAGGGGCCCTTGTTCAGGGGCCCCTCAACAAGGGCCCCTGAACTCCCATTAGCGGAGAGAGAGGAGACCACGCTCAATTGGTCACAAAAAAATAAATCCATTTCTGGGGGGTAACCAGTTCTTCTTTAATCAACATGTGAACAACAAATGTGCCTTGATCAGCACTAAGTGGTCCCTACTGGTTAAACTGGGGGGGGGGGGGGCTGAATGGGTCCTTAATGTGATAATCAACAGAGGGGACAACAAACCCAGTTCTACACCATGAATCCCTAATACATAATGTATAGATAAAAATAAAAGTCATGCACAGAACGTAGAGACAGACTGATGAATGCCATGCCTCCCTAATGGATATAGAATACAAATAATCAACAGATACTGAACTATGAACCATCACATACTCAAATAATCTACACAATATCAAAAAAGATACTGTTGAGCCCTGAATCCCGTCCAATAAAGCCCTGATCCACGAGGACGGTGCGTAGCAGAAGCAGCAGACAGTAAAGCGGTGTGGGGGGTCGTAGATAGATGGAGCCATTAGAGCTAATGCTCCCCAGCGCCAGCGTCTCCACACAGACCCCCGCCGCACCCCGAGACTCAACAACAGCTTTGTTTTGCTTCTGTTTTGCTCTGCTTTGTTTTTCCGCTCTTCCTAACGAGTGGGACTAATCATTTCCCGGGGCTTCTACTTCTTATCTGCGGCTGGGCGGGGAGGAGCCGCACGCCGGCCCCCAGCGCTGGTTAACAGCACCCAGTTCAGCCCCACATAAAGGCCCTACCTGGGGCCGACGGCAAGGACACGGCCCGCTACCTACCTGTCTGCCTACCTACCTACCTGTCTGTCTGGCCGGCTACCTACCTCTCCGTCTACCTGTCTGTCTGTCTACCTACCTACCTGTCTACCTACCTGTCTGTCTGTCTGGCCGGCTACCTACCACTCCGTCTACCTGTCTGTCTGTCTACCTACCTACCTGTCTACCTACCGACCTGTCTGTCTGGCCGGCTACCTACCTCTCCGTCTACCTGTCTGTCTGTCTACCTACCTACCTGTCTACCTACCTACCTGTCTGTCTGTCTGTCTGTCTACCTACCTACCTACCTACCTACCTACCTACCTACCTACCTACCTGTCTGTCTGTCTGTCTACCTACCACTCCGTCTACCTGTCTGTCTGTCTACCTACCTACCTGTCTACCTACCGACCTGTCTGTCTGGCCGGCTACCTACCTCTCCGTCTACCTGTCTGTCTGTCTACCTACCTACCTGTCTACCTACCTACCTGTCTGTCTGTCTGTCTGTCTACCTACCTACCTACCTACCTACCTACCTGTCTGTCTGTCTGGCCGGCTACCTACCACTCCGTCTACCTGTCTGTCTGTCTACCTACCTACCTACACACACTCTGCCTGTGCACTCATTGTGTGTCAACAGAGTCTTCCACCGGCTAGGTGGGGCCTATTGCTAAAACGAGCGAGCCCGCCAGTGTTGGGGAGTAGCTGAAGGGAGAGGGCTGAGGGGAGAGGGGGAGGAGAGAGGGCTGAAGGGAGAGGGCTGAGGGGAGAGGGGGAGGAGAGAGGGCTGAAGGGAGAGGGCTGAAGGGAGAGGGGGAGGAGAGAGGGCTGAGGGGAGAGGGCTGAAGGGAGAGGGCTGAGGGGAGAGGGCTGAAGGGAGAGGGCTGAAGGGAGAGGGCTGAAGGGAGAGGGCTGAAGGGAGAGGGCTGAAGGGAGAGGGCTGAAGGGAGAGGGCTGAGGAGAGAGGGGGAGGAGAGAGGGCTGAAGGGAGAGGGCTGAAGGGAGAGGGCTGAAGGGAGAGGAGAGAGGGGGAGAGGAGAGGGCTGAAGGGAGAGGGCTGAGGGGAGAGGGGGAGGAGAGAGGGCTGAGGAGAGAGGGGGAGAGGAGAGGGCTGAAGGGAGAGGGCTGAGGGGAGAGGGGGAGGAGAGAGGGGGAGGAGAGAGGGCTGAGGGGAGAGGGGGAGGAGAGAGGGCTGAAGGGAGAGGGCTGAAGGGAGAGGGCTGAAGGGAGAGGGCTGAAGGGAGAGGGCTGAAGGGAGAGGGCTGAAGGGAGAGGGCTGAAGGGAGAGGGCTGAAGGGAGAGGGCTGAAGGGAGAGGGCTGAAGGGAGAGGGGGAGAGGAGAGAGGGGGAGGAGAGAGGGCTGAAGGGAGAGGGCTGAAGGGAGAGGGGGAGGAGAGAGGGGGAGGAGAGAGGGGGAGGAGAGAGGGCTGAGGGGAGAGGGCTGAGGAGAGAGGGCTGAAGGGAGAGGGCTGAGGGGAGAGGGCTGAAGGGAGAGGGCTGAAGGGAGAGGGCTGAAGGGAGAGGGCTGAAGGGAGAGGGCTGAAGGGAGAGGGCTGAAGGGAGAGGGCTGAAGGGAGAGGGCTGAAGGGAGAGGGCTGAAGGGAGAGGGGGAGGAGAGAGGGGGAGGAGAGAGGGGGAGGAGAGAGGGGGAGGAGAGAGGGCTGAAGGGAGAGGGCTGAAGGGAGAGGGCTGAAGGGAGAGGGCTGAAGGGAGAGGGGGAGGGGAGAGGGGGAGGAGAGAGGGGGAGGAGAGAGGGCTGAAGAGAGAGGGCTGAAGGGAGAGGGCTGAAGGGAGAGGGCTGAAGGGAGAGGGCTGAAGGGAGAGGGCTGAAGGGAGAGGGCTGAAGGGAGAGGGCTGAAGGGAGAGGGGGAGGGAGAGGGCTGAAGGGAGAGGGGGAGGGAGAGGGCTGAAGGGAGAGGGCTGAAGGGAGAGGGCTGAAGGGAGAGGGGGTATTTTTCGGTTGGATACTTTCAAACTCGAGCTGACTGTCTTATTTCTCCGAAGTGCGTACGCTGGCTTCAAATGGAGAAAGAAAGGAAATAGGAGGTTTGAAAAGAAACAGGAATAAAGAGAGAGAGTTAGAGAGATGGAGCGTGTGAAGCCATTATTGTTTCTTAATGTTCTTCCTCCTGTAGTTCTTCCTCGGAGAGTGCTTTGCGACTCCTATGAGATAGCAATTGTTGCCATGATTGTTCCTCCTAGGAGAGCAGAGAAATCCAATTTCATCGATACATAACACCAAAGAAAGAACGACAGAAAGAAAAATGGGGAGGGTGGCGAGGAAAATAAAATCAACGCTGAACAAAAAGTCACGGGGAAAAAAGCAAACACGGCTCAAAAAACTCTGAAATAGAGAAACAGAGAAACGAGAAGAGACAAGCGAGCCGGGATAGAGAGGGAGAGAGAGGGAGAGAGAGAGAGGGAGAGAGAGGGAGAGAGAGACGTTGTGAGACAGAAAAGGAAAAAAAAGGGCCCCAGTTGATTGTTAAATATGAGATTGTTTTACAGCAGGGCAGGTATTGAGTGAAAGTGTAATATATAGATATAGATATTGTGTTCAGGGGCTATTTGGCGATGGCGGCAACTGGCCAGTGCTGGTGACAGCAGGCTGGGCTCCGTCTGTGCAGCCTGTTGATGGCCTGTCAGTGAGCCCCTCTGATGAATGGCCATGTTGGATTGGACCAGACGTGTAATATAGATCAGACTCTTATTCTGCCTCTCTCTCACCATTACTTCTTCTCTTATGTTTTCTCTCTCTCTGTGTGTGTGTGTGTGTGTGTGTGTGTGTGTGTGTGTGTGTGTGTGTGTGTGTGTGTGTGTGTGTGTGTGTGTGTGTGTGTGTGTGTGTGTGTGTGTGTGTGTGTGTGTGTGTGTGTGTGTGTGTGTGTGTGTGTGTGTGTGTGTGTGTGTGTGTGGTCTAACGAGGATGGAGGGAAGAGCAGAGGAGAAAGAAACACGAGAACAGAGAGGGGAGGCGGGAGAATTACTTTTGAAGAAGGAAGACAGAAAATAAATTGCGGCGTAGAAAAAGAATGCGAGTGGGAAAGAGGAACAAGTGGATAGTGAGGAAGGGTGAAGGGAAGGAAAATAAATGCATTTGCAGAAATTACAAACTAGCATCAAAATACCATGGCATCAAACCACGCTAGCACCATAACACGCATTATGCAACCAACCACAC
The DNA here is from genome assembly GCF_031168955.1 of Gadus macrocephalus. Lineage (NCBI taxonomy): Eukaryota > Metazoa > Chordata > Actinopteri > Gadiformes > Gadidae > Gadus > Gadus macrocephalus. Next base: position 17,788,799 of record NC_082400.1, on the reverse strand, counting down.
CAGCCACGCTGGCTGAAAGAGTGAGGATCAAAAACTAACATAAAAGATGCTACCATTCGTTCCCTCCGGCCGGTCGTCATTATTTCTCTGTGTATCAATATTTCTGAAAAGAAGTATTGCTCATATTCCTCACCGTCATTCATGTAATATTTTTCTGAGGCCATCCACACACAAAAGGCCAACAGTGCACAGTCCCCTGATGGAAGGGCACTTTGAAAGTATAGCGCATTTATCATGTAAATCCAAGTCTATAAAATCGATCAAAGCTAGCAGAGGTGTTGTCGATTCCATAGCCCCTTGCTGCTGCTCATAACTCTTCGTTCTATTCATTCACTACCTCGCGCGCTCTCTCTCTGCCTCCCCCATCTTTACAGCCAGCTGTGTCTCCACCACACTTTCCATATTCATAATTACATTACATTTCATATTGTTACTTTACCGTCAGCCAATTAGTCACTTATTCATACCCTTTCTCTTTTGCTTATTAATAATTACTCATCTACACTATCTTAATTCACTGGAGACTCAGTTAAGTCAACTCTGCTTATTTCAAATAATTCTTATCGGCCGTTTGGTTCATGATTATGTCACCCCGACTTTGCCGGAAAATCAAAAGCAACCACTGATGGTCCTCTCAAACTTGTATCTCTGCTCCATCACTTCTCTCTCTCTCTCTCTCTAGGGGTATCTGCAGGTTTCAACGAGTTCCAATTAAGACTTTATAAGACCGTTTTAATACCTCTTAAAAGTCCATTTAATACCCATGTCCGGACACACAAATCATCGACCATCCGTCAAGTTCCTCCAACCATCGGTTCTGACTGACTGCTTTTGACAAGAATCCGCTTCTGAACTGGCGCTTTGGCTTCTGCAGCACAAGTGGCGCACATATTTTTCTGAATGTAATTATCACCTTTTAAAGCCTTTTTTATTACTAACCCTTTTTCCAAGACTTTGAATACCTCAAGGAGACCTCTCTTGTTGTCCCTCTCCCTCCCTTTCTCTCCCTCCCTCTCTTCCCACCCCTTTCTCTCCCTCTCTTCCCACCCCTTTCTCTCCCTCTCTTCCCACCCCTTTCTCTCCCTCTCTTCCCACCCCTTTCTCTCCCTCTCCCTATCCCTTTCTCTCCCTCCCTTTCTCTCCCTATCCCTCTCTCCCTCCCTCTCTCCCTCCATCCCTTTCTCTCCCTCTCTCCCTATCCCTTTCTCTCCCTCTCTCCCTATCCTGCTCCCTCTCTCCCTCCCTCCCTTTCTCTCCCCCTCCTTCCCTAGCCCTTTCTCTCCCTCTCTCCCTCCCTCTCTCCATCCCTTTCTCTCCCTCCCTCTCTCCATCCCTTTCTCTCCCTCCCTCCCTCCCTTTCTCTTCAATCTGTCTCCCTCTCCCTCCCTCCGCAGGGTGAAGGTGATTTGTTGACACAGAGGTTTACGGGATATTGACCGGGGGGGGGGGGGGGTGGGGGGGGCAATATGGTTGATTCATGACCACGGCACGGAGGTCAATAATCACTTGTGTTGTCTGGATCCCCTTACTACGCGTTTACAACCGCAACTCACACCCACTACTCACACCGACTTCCGCGCGATGCACTTCAAAACCCAGCGAATGTTGCACGCAGCGAGGCGATCGACGCCGTTTGTTACGATGGCGTTTCGAATGACGCGGTTTGTTACGATGGCGCTTCGAATGACGCCGTTTGTTACGATGGCGCTTCGAATGACGCGATTTGTTACGATGGTGCTTTGAATGACGCGGTTTGTTGCGATGGCGTTTCGAATGACGCGGTTTGTTGCGATGGCGTTTCGAATGACGCGGTTTGTTACGATGGTGCTTCGAATGACGCCGTTTGTTGCGATGGCGCTTCGAATGACGCCGTTTGTTGCGATGGCGTTTCGAATGACGCGATTTGAGACGATTGCGTTTCCATCTGTTATCCTTCTCCTTTCTAGCCCCTTCCCTTTCCTTGTTCCCTTGACTCCTTCCCATTATGTTTTTCCCAGTTCCCTCCATTTATTTGGTCTTCATTCTTACCTTTTGTCTTTCGTCCACCCCTTTGTTCTCGTCTTCCCTCTCTTCCCCTTCTCACCAGACGTCTCTGCAGCTTGCGCCTATGGCGTCCATTCGCCTCACGCACAAAATGTAAACAGTGACGTTTTGCACTCTTCAGAGACGTCATGCGTTCCTTGCGTTTGAGCCCGGCTTTTTCATGGTTGAGTTGTAGATGCAGTCTGGGGGGAATACATGGATGTGGAGTTTTCTTTCTCAACAATCCATTGTGTGTTTGGGACCGGACCCCAGTACCTCAGTGGGGCCTACCGGACTGGACAGGTCCTCAGTGGGGCCTACCGGACTGGACAGGTCCTCAGTGAGGCCTACCGGACTGGACAGGCCCTCAGTGAGGCCTACCGGACTGGACAGGCCCTCAGTGGGGCCTACCGGACTGGACAGGCCCTCAGTGGGGCCTACCGGACTGGACAGGCCCTCAGTGGGGCCTACCGGACTGGACAGGCCCTCAGTGGGGCCTACCGGACTGGACAAGCCCTCAGTGGGGCCTACCGGACTGGACAAGCCCTCAGTGGGGCCTACCGGACTGGACAGGCCCTCAGTGGGGCCTACCGGACTGGACAGGCCCTCAGTGGGGCCTACCGTGATTTGTGTTTTCTCTCCACAAGCCTCATCGACATAACGGTGGGGAGGGTTATATAGCAGGCAGTGTGTAACAAAAAGGTCAAGAACATCACGTTGAACCGTTTCAGATTACAATAATCACCATTGAGGGACGGGATTTTAAATACTGAATAGAATACGTCATTAAAGGCAATGATGAGGATTTTTACGTGTAGCAATATTTTCATTACTTTTAATCTACTCTGACTGACATTTGGAAATTCCTCAACGTTTTGAAAGACATCTTTGTTTAAGAGAGAGTGAGAGCGAGCGAGCAAGAGCGAGGTTGCGAGAGAGAGCGCGAGCGAGAGCGAGAGCGAGAGAGAGAGAGAGAGAGCGAGCGAGCGAGAGAGCGAGCGAGCGAGAGTGCAAGAGAGAGCGAGAGATGCTTCTAGGTCACACATTCTAGACGAAGCTTGTTTGATGTGAATGCACTGAGAGAGAGGAGGGGGGCATCTCCACCGAACGGGAGCCTCCCCTTGAGATGCTAAAGAAGAGGTAAACGGAAAGAGGAAAGAAAAAGGAAAAATTAGGAATCACATAACCCCAGGATGTTTCTGAAGCTGCAGCAGAAACAACACAACTCCAACCTGGGGCTACCCAGTGTACAGGCATCAGTATGCACCTGTGTGTCTCCATCACTTCAAGTCTCTGTGAGTGAGTGTGTGTGGACCTTGCTAACGCCGCCACCGCAGAGTGTGGCGTAGCATCTTATAAATACAGATGACATCATTATTCTGAGAAGATGGGTAGGGCATTCTGGGTAATATAATCAGCCCACTTAAGGCCATAATGGTCCAATGAAATACAACTAGCGAGGTAAAATATAATAACACAACATCGGGCGGGAACTTGTATTCTATTATTCACATGGATGAAGATCAAAGGCTGAGGTCTGATTTAAGGAGAGATTTGGTGTTTCTCTACTAAACACAAAACAGACACATGACAGATTTAAGGCAAACCTAGCTTCAAGCCCTTTGTATCAATGTTTATCTCCTCAGATGACTGTTACCGTGTCAGAGAACGAGTTTACAGTGTTCTGAATCTGTGCAACCCCAATTAAACAAGGATTAAGCTGAATGCGACAGTGGAATAAACTGCAGCAAGACGGTAGAAACTGCCGATTTTTACCCAACGCACAAAAAACTACAAAATTGTGCGTTGGGTAATTTTGATTAGCCTCAGAGAAATATTTTTTTTGAGCTACACACTGAACGAAACGGAAGAAATATTCTGACCAAAACCAACAACTGGACGAAACTGTATCTTGTTTGGACTACTTTGTCGTTGTTTCAAACACTAACTCAGAAGTCGGGCTTACTTGTTAGTCGTTAGTGAAACAGGGACCCCAACGGCACAACGATCACCAACCATGAGACTACAGTATCTTGCGACATGACGTTACAAGGTGGGATGACTGTGCGTGTGTTGTGTACCTCTGAGTTGTACTGTGCGTGTGTTGTGTGCCTCTGAGTTGTACTGTGCGTGTGTTGTGTGCCTCTGAGTTGTACTGTGCGTGTGTTGTGTGCCTCTGAGTTGTACTGTGCGCGTGTTGTGTGCCTCTGAGTTGTACTGTGCGTGTGTTGTGTGCCTCTGAGTTGTACTGTGCGTGTGTTGTGTGCCTCTGAGTTGTACTGTGCGCGTGTTGTGTGCCTCTGAGTTGTACTGTGCGTGTGTTGTGTGCCTCTGAGTTGTATTGTGCGAGTGTTGTACTGTGTGTGCGTTGTGCTGCGGACCCACTCACCCTCTCCTCGAGCCGGGCCACCTGCTGCCGGTAGAACAGATCCTGCTTCCTCAGCTCCGCCTCCCGCACCTCCAGATGCTTAGCCTGGACACACACACACACACACACACACACAGATGAGTGACGGGGAGAGGAGGGGAGAAAACAATACTTATACGCTCAGCGGAGTGTGTCCATAGTCGAGACAGTCATCAGGAAAAAACTAAAACAATAACAGAAGGAATGCGTGTGGCCGCTTCCATGCGCACACACACACACAAACACACACACACTTCCACACACACACAAACACACACACACTTCCACAGACACACAGACACACACACACGACACATAATGAGAAAACTTGCACTTGAGAATGTGCCTTAAGAGGAGAACAACAAATTAATCTTTTTAACAGACAGAGGACGTAGCTTTTAGTATACCAAGGAACTAGGCTAATTATGCTAGGAAGCAGAGGCACTGGGGACACGGAGAGACAGTGGGGACGACAGGGAAGGAGACCAGGATAGTGGTCAGCGGTCTGTCTGACGGGTAGTGGCTAAAGTAGCTGCCTAGCCCTTACTGCAGCATCGCTGAGTAGATTTAAATTGGAACAATCGTTCTTACTACGGGTTTTACATTTTTCGAAGGTTTGACTGCAACCTCAAACCGATACAAAAAGGAAATACCTAATAAAGACATAAACGAATAAATATAAACTGGAGGTAAGAAAAGCTGTTTGGGCTCCACTCTTTTCTCCCTTTGTATTATCCCTTGATCACAAAGTGTTGCTATTTTCAGTGCGCTGTTGAAATGATCCCCCCTCTTCTGAGATGGCTGCACCAAACAGGGCGGATTGGGCAGTGACGGGAGGCCTGTGGACAGCAGGAACAAACAGGAGAAGGGAAATCACCAGCGTCCAGACACAGGAGAGATCCCAGCTCTCTCTGTGATCACAGGGAGACGGCGAGGGTGACTAGAACAACTAAATGCTTTGTCTGGGTTTTCTACCGTCGCAGACACGTACCTTGCAGTAGACCTCCTGAGCGAAGGGAAGCATTTAGGAGAAAGGAGAGAGGGAGAGACATAAGGATAAACAAGGACACATCGTCTTGGCTTTTGTAACTGTCTCCCACCCTTCCCTTAACAGCAAACAGTAGCCCATTCCTACATTGTTGTACACAGAAACGGGCATGTGCATGTGCATAAAGACATACATTCACGTAGAAAGTGACAGAACATTCAGTCATAATAGGATTGTGTTGAATTAAACTTTGAAACTAGGAGAAGTTAAGGGAAGTCTACAAACTAAGACTTCCGTATAATTCTGAAGTCATTAAGTTGATATGAAAGCATAGTGTGTGTGTGTGTGTGTGTGTGTGTGCATAAAATGGACGGGCCATATTAGCCCCGCTGGCTGCTTTTCAGGAGAGCAGCCATGCATTCAAAGCCTCAAAGTGTGTTTTTTAATCACTTTGAAATGCTGGTGGGGAACTCGACAGAGAATGAAAGGGAGGGGGAGAGAGAGGAGAGAGTGAGAGACAGAAACAGAGACATACGGAGACAGAGACAAAGAGAGAGCGAGTGAGCTGAGAATAGGATGAACGGACGGTTGAGAAATTATCTTAAGAAAGTTATAATACAAAAAAATATTATATTCCCCTCATTCAATCAGTGCTACACTGATAACCATCTGTGATTGGCCACTGGGAGCGTGGTGGGAGGGGCCCATAGAGCGGTTTTGGGATGAGGGGGAACAACAGGGGGGAGAGGTTTGAAAGTCAAGAGGCTGTCGATGTGGAGCAAAGGCCGGGAGTGGAAGCACACCCTTTAAAGAACACACAGAGAAATGTACGGGCATACATAAGGAAATGCACACACTCAGAGAAACAATGTGCACACACACACACACACACACACACACACACACTGCGGCTCACCTCTCGACACAGAGACAAAAGACATACACACACACGCACACAAAAATGCTTTACCAAAGAATTCACAGTTCATGCACCCTTCAGATGGTCTGCAGCAGTCAGACGGCCCCTATGCCTATTCTACCATCCTCCAGCACCTGGCCGACAGACAGACAGTCAGTCAGACAGTCAGTCAGACAGCACCTTACAGCCTGGAGGCCTGGTACACCTCAAACCAAACCCTAGCGCTGTGTTGGTGGTGGGACTGCCGGGCAGCAGACCCCCACAGGGGCCCGCTGACGTCGGGCCCCTGTGGGGGTCACCTGTGTGGACCTGGGGGGGAGAGGCGGCCCCCGCCCATCGGACGCCCCCAGCTGCTGCTGAGACGCTGTCCGGCGGCCGAGCCCACCACAGGGCAGCCTTACCCCTAACAGTAAGGGCACGATCATTGAGATCATTCAGATTAGTCATGGAGAAGCCTTGTGGTTTATTACCTGCTGTATAAATGAATACCGTGGTAAACATGGACCCCATTGGAACATTATTACTACACCATCAGTTAACTTAATTCAGTTAATACGTATCACTGCAGTTGCTAATGT
>NC_082400.1:17736885-17776885 GCF_031168955.1 Gadus macrocephalus | reverse complement strand
AGGCAGTGGAGTAAAAGATTCTACAACTTTGCATTGGGATGCTGCATTTCAATAGCTCAAGGACTTCGAAGGACTTATCCAAGACAATATAGAGTTACACCAGACGGGCCGCGTCACAACAAACCAAGACGTAGCGCTGCAATCATGGCCACGCGGCCGTGCCCACGCCTAATGAACACAATATCACGACGAGCCACGGTCGATTGGTGCGCAAAATCCCAATCTCTTTGTGTTAACCAACCCTCTCCTCCCCTTCCCCCTCCTCTCCCGCTCTCCCTCCTCTCGCTCTATCCTCTCTCCCTCCCTCTATCCTCTCCCTCTCTCCTCCCCCCTCTCCTCTCCCCCCTCCCCCTCCCTTCCCCCCCTCCCTCTCTGGGCTCAGGTCTCTGGTTCTGCCCGGTCAGCAGTAGCAGCAGCATCATTACCGAGGCTCACAGTCCGCAGCGCCGTCCGGCAGCACAGCGGGTCACAACCCTGGATGGAGGCCATCTATCACTGTGGGGGGGGGGGGATCTGAGGATGACAAACTAATAGTGGAACCCCCCCCCCCCCCCCCCAACCCCCGGTCTCTGTTGCTGCTCCCACAGGCGAGGGTGGGAGTTGGGGGGGGTCAAAGGTCGGGCAAAATGTGAGCGAGCTCTGGTGTTAATTGACACGGCCGAGGTGTAGGCGGCCCGTGGGAGGTGAGCAGTGGAGGGGAGGGGGGGAGGGGGGAAGGGGGGGAGGGGAGCAGTGGAGGGGGGGAGGTGAGCAGTGGAGGGGAGGGGGGAGGGGAGGGGGGAGGTGAGGGAAAGCGTGAGTGATGGAGAGAGATGCGAGAGGGAAGGCGACGGGAGGATGGGATGGCAGGACGGTTCTTGCGGACATTTGTCCGACGACAGACTATGTCAAAAAAAGAGGCGTCTTCAAGGCGAATAAAAAATAAAATGAAATCAACCATAATGATCACAATCAGCGGGTCAGCATCAAGCACGGGCGGCATCAAAACAGAGGGAACGCACCCCCCATCCGGTTCACCGGTGGAGCGTTTGCAGACAGTCCTGGAGACACTAAGGTCTGAGCTGGAGCTACTTCTAATCCCATTACCCAGGACGGAACCGTCTTTAAAAAGCCATCCGCCGCAGATCAAATCCAAGAGACGGCTCGTAAAACGGAACGCAGGGCGCTACAGGCCTCTGAGGTGCGCCTCACCCCGGGGACGCTCTAATAAAAACACTGAGGAGCCCCCTGTAGCAACAGCCAGTAAAAACCTCATTGGAGGCCATTCATTTGCTGCTAGTTAATTAGCATCATGGGGATTAAAGCGGAGGGGCAATAAGGACGGGCCTTTGGACGGTGGTCATTAGACTTCAGAGGGAGAGGGGCCGGGGTTATGAGAGATTTAACCGGGTCCCATAAACGCTCAGTTAACCGCCTTCACCTTGAGCGATGGCAATAAAGGGACAAAAGTGCACATGCACACGCACACAGGGGATAAATGAGTGTTGAACGGCGACCCTAAACGTACAGCCCTGTACTGCTCAATCCAACTGAGAATTAAACAATAGATTCAACAATAGACGCCCCTACTCTAACACGAGCGCACGTTTTCACACGTTGTCGTCCCTGCAGGGCAATCACACAGACCTAGCAGTCCCCTACGGCCCCCGGGTCCAGAACCGGCCCCGGAACCGGCCCCCGGGTCCAGAACCGGCCCCCGGGTCCAGAACCGGCCCCGGAACCGGCCCCCGGGTCCAGAACCGGCCCCCGGGTCCAGAACCGGCCCCCGGGCCCAGAACCGGCCCCTGGACCATCTCACTCCAGGTTCCAACACCTCGACTTTACTCAGGCGGGCTGCCCAGGTAGACTAACCGCTAGACTAACCGCTAGACTAACCGCTAGACTAACCGCTAGACCAGTGATCCTCACTATTTTTTTGACAAGAGCCACATTGGCATTGCAAAATCAAAAGGAGAGCCACTTTTATGACAACATGCTAAGTCACCTTTGCAAATGTGCATTTCTTCATATAAATTGGTGTTACGTCCCAGACTTAAGGGGATGAGGGGAGTAATACAATTATGTTATTCCCAGGACTGGTCAGCGAAAGAGAGGACAAAGAGACATGTGCCGGGATGCGCCGTTTTGAAATGGCGCTCCAGATTGCTTCGTTTGAAACCGGCACTGGTTTGTTTGCAAATCAAACATAGAGGGTTCATACCGTGCAAAACAAACAGGAATTCGTCCGTCCACTTCTCTTGAAATTTTCTGTGCTCATCTTGTATGCTTCTTATTTTTCGTTTTTTAATTACACCTGCCGTTTCTCTGCCCGTCCCCTCTCCGATGTCTTCCTGCTGATTTTTGTCCTCAGACTTATTTCCCTCATCCACTCCACTAGCAACACTGTCTGTTCGTCTGGTTTTTGAGTTCTTTTCTGTCCCTTTTTTATTAAAAACCGGTCCATTTCGTATTTCAGATGGCAAGCGGAGCGTGCGGAGCTAGCGGAGCTTACGTAGCCCACCTTTAAATTTTGAGCGGTCACGTGTTGTAAACAATGCCACACGCTTGCGGGCTGCGTTGCCAGGTTTGACAGGTTGACAATTCCCCCTTTAGGGATCACCATTAAGGCTTAATACTTTTAATTTCTCCTTCATTATTTGGGTGAAGGGACAAGTATAATTCAGATGTTTGCGTTTTTGTAGTGCAATGTTGTACGTTTATGAAGCACATTTGAAAAAATGTATTGGCTGTGTTACCACATAGGAAGCTACCATGCGAGCCACCAATTATAGCTTGACGAGCCGCATGTGACTCGTGAGCCGCGCAATGAGTAACGCTGCGCTAGACTAACCGCTAGACTAACCGCTAGACTAACCGCTAGACTAACCGCTAGACTAACCGCTAGACTAACAGCTAGACTAACAGGTAGACTAACAGGTAGACTAACAGGTAGACTAACAGGTAGACTAACAGGTAGACTAACAGCCACCCGTGTATTTCTTGTGACCCATTTCAACTTTTTTAATTCAGGGAATTCTTCGTTTCGGGGAGGGGACTTTTGTAATTTGCATATTATGTAGAAATCTTGAGAGGAGCGCTGCTGCCAGACGGGTTGGTCAATGAAGTGTTTCTTGTTTCAATACAATTGTCCAATATGGGGCAACTTGCCTTCCTCAATCCCAGCCAATACGCTCCTCTGGAGGGACGTTGCCTCCCCCTGTTGGAGAGGAGCTGATCCCAGCTGAGGCCCACCTGGGGGTGTGGGGGTCTGTTGGGGCCGATCTGGGGCTGTAGTGGTCTGTTGGGGGCCGTGAGTAATGACAGGCTGACCCAGGGGGGCAAGGGGCTGACCCCCTCCTGACAGGGGCCGACAGGGCCACAAGGTGCGTAGGCGATGTGTGTGTTTCTGTGTGTGGGAGTGAGCCCCCCCCACTCCTTGTTTGTGTATGTGCATGTGTTAATCCAGCCGCTGGTTAAAGGCAGCTTGGGAATGAAGTGTCCTCTCCGAGTCTGTAGCTCATTGAGCGGGAACCCGAGGTCAACCGGGAGCAGGGTCACTCACAGCTGTCCTTAATGATGAGGACGGTGGCGTCACAGTGTGTGTGTGTGTGTGTGTGCGTGTGTGTGCATGTGTGTAGCAGGAACAGAGGGGCTATCAGCATATGTTGCAGATACCTGACACATGTTCAGAGATCGATCCAAGTTAAAATCCCTTCTCCTTGTCTGATGCTAAATATAAAACAATGAACAAACGCAGCCCTCCACAGTCCACCACCACTGCCAACCGAGGGAAGAGATCACAGATCACTTGTTCATATTTCAAATAAATAAAAAAAGGACAACGAAATTTGGCTGCCCGCCTAATATCATATAAAAACAAGCAGGGTCACACCGGAATATCTACAAAACAAAGGGATGAACAGAAAGCGTTGAGCTGTAATGCTGTGTGTGATACCATCACAACGACCACGGGAAACAACATCTGCCGAGTGGGAGATTGATGTATGGGCTGATCGGAAGGCCCCCAATATGAACTGATTGATTGATTATCCTGGGGGAGGGGTGGTTTAAAGTTGCCTTTATCTTGAAGACACCCCCCCCCCCCCCCCCCCCCCGGGGAGTGAACCTCTGGAGGTCTCCAGCCATCCGTCATGTCCGGCGCGTTGGGGGGGGGGGGGGGGGGGGCATTACCGAGACCAGTGGAGCGAAGGGGAGGCGACGAGGGAAGGGGAGGCCTCTCTCTGAGACACAGGTGAGGGGGGGTCAGTTCAGTATCTGAATAATGTCATTCACATATTCCCAGACATTCCCTCCGTTATTACTCCCCAGCGTCGCGCCGCGGTGAGGTGTGACTGAAGGGCGTGCCGCAGTACTCCAAGATAAACACAGAGGGTGAAGACAACGCCACTCCAGCGTTCAGCAGAACTCAACGTCTCCGCTACGGTGGAGGGGAAACAAACTAAAGGATACAGCGGGAACGCTTTGAGCCGGAGCGCCACAGATACACCAGGCCGGAGCAACGGAGACACCAGGCCAAACCATTACAGCGAGAGAGGCACACGGTCCAAACCATTACAGCGAGGAGGGCACACAGACCAAACCATTACAGCGAGGGGGGCACGCGGACCAAACCATTACAGCGAGAGAGGCAAACAGACCAAACCATTACAGCCAGGGGGGCACACGGACCAAACCATTAGAGCCAGGGAGGAACACTACACCAAGGTACAATCTGTGTGAACGTTCCCCTGACAGCCCTCGTCATCGGCGTCGCCGTGGGAACACGGCAGGAACATTGTGTTACGGGGGGTGACAGTGGACAGGGAGTGCTGGAACTCTTTTTTTAGACAGCCAGTGAGCGGAGAGGAAGGAAGGCGGAGAACGCCGTCACATGACGGCAGAGGACACTGTGGGGGGGCAGGGAGAGAGAGAACAGAGTGGGGACAGCAGCCCCCTGAGAGAGATAGGGGGGAGGAGAGAGAGACGGGGGCGAGAGAGAGAGAAAGGTTATTGGGGAAACAGAAAAGATGTAAAACATTTTGGGCTGGAGTGGGTTTGGGTGAACAGAAGGGAGAGAGAGACAAAAAATAGAAAAAAGAGGGTCCTCAAAATCCTGCTGACGTTCAAACTCACGCTACTGCCCTTGAAACCCCAGCCCCCCCCCCCCCCCTCACCGTGGGGTGCCTCCGTGGGCTCGGCCACGTGTGTGTGTGTGCGCTGTATGTGCATTTGAATTTGACTCCATGCATAGTGAGAAAGTCATGTATATGTGCTGGCGCCCACCCCCCAGTGTGTGTCATATCCCCCCCCCACTGACCAAGGGGGGGCTCTACGGAGCCTAATGAACCAGCGGAGCTCCTCCCACTGCCCTTGGCTTCAGCCTGCCAGGCTGCGTCCTACTGCGGCGCAGGGTCACCCCCGCTGTGTGTGTGTGTGTGTGTGTGTGTGTGTGTGTGTGTGTGTGTGTGTGTGTGTGTGTGTGTGTGTGTGTGTGTGTGTGTGTGTGTGTGTGTGTGTGTGTGTGTGTGTGTGTGTGTGTGTGTGTGTGTGTTCCCCTGTTTGAGAACATCTTTGCTGATATTAGTGTAAGAACCGCTCATATCGAATGGTTTTTTCCTGTCTTTAGATACCCTGGTCCAAACACTTTCTATTCGTAATTTACTCACGCAAAACAATAGAAAGTCGGTTTTGATGCTTGGCTTAAGAAAACAAAAACAATATTTCTGTTTTATTCTTGGTTTCCAAATACGCCTCAAATAACTGGCCCATTTATTCCTTGTCCGTTTCATCCCTGGCCTCCATTCATGTTGGTAGTGTGTTCACAGGCCCTTCATGCCTCCACAGCGTCTCGTTGTTTCACCTGGAGCCCCTCTGATCTAAGGAAGCGACCACCAAACACACACAGCCCCAGGTTCATCAGGAGTTACCTACGGTGGAGTCTTGTTTAATCCATCCAGTCATAACAGGATAAGATGTGTTCATTAAATGTCAATGCACGAGAAACATCTTCCAACTGTCAGGTTATTAAAACTAATGTATTCCAAGGATTTCAGAACTAACAGAACTCTCAGAAATAGACTGAAGATAAGTGTTACAGAAGATGTCATCATAACATCAGAGTGAATCAATCAGCCATTGATGACGGAGCTGTGGAGATGCAGAGGATCAGTATTATGGGCCAACTTTAACCAGAGGATTCTGCAGACGATGCACCAGAGCAGATTGGACACAGGTCAAGGAAAGGACACGATCTGCTTTCCCTTCGCACCAGATAAAGTCAGAACACACTCCTTAAGCCACGGAATATAAATGTAGTGGGTGCTTCTTTGATCAAGGTTGAATTGTATTTAAATATGTGTTGAACGAGGGAGAACATTCTGGAAACATGGGACTCCTCTCCAGTTACACACCTGCTGCCCAACACAGACCCACACATCCAACACAGACAGGCACACACACACACAAACACTATGCTTCAGAAGCAGCCAATGACTGCCTCCACCCATCAGCCCAGAGGCAGCGCTGCCTCCACCCATCAGCCCAGAGGCAGCGCTGCCTCCACCCATCAGCCCAGAGGCAGCGCTGCCTCCACCCATCAGCCCAGAGGCAGCGCTGCCTCCACCCATCAGCCCAGAGGCAGCGCTGCCTCCACCCATCAGCCCAGAGGCAGCGCTGCCTCCACCCATCAGCCCAGAGGCAGCGCTGCCTCCACCCATCAGCCCAGAGGCAGCGCTGCCTCCACCCATCAGCCCAGAGGCAGCGCTGCCTCCACCCATCAGCCCAGATGCAGCGCTGCCTCCACCCATCAGCCCAGAGGCAGCGCTGCCTCCACCCATCAGCCCAGAGGCAGCGCCGCCCCCCCACAGACGCTGCCAGCCCGCCGGGTCCATTAGACGGGTTGAGGGCCCCGGTGCCATGTGCCAACACGCGGCCGTGCCAATTACAGCCCACCTTCCACCCCCAGCACCCCACTGAACCCCGACTACACTGGAGCGACAAGGGTCGCTGTGGGCCAGGGCAGTCAGGGTGGGCAGACTGGAACTAAAGGAACTAGACTTGACAGGAGAGGAGCAGAAATAATAAAGTGGGAGACGGAATAACTTGAATCAAAAGAAGACGAAAAAGGCCTGAACAAGATCACGAATAACCCAAGATTAACCCAGGATAGGACCCACGAATAACCCAGGATTGACCCAGGATAGGACCCACGAATAACCAAGGATTAACCCAGGATAGGACCCATGAATAACCCAGGATTAACCCAGGATAGGACCCACGAATAACCCAGGATTAACCCAGGATAGGACCCATGAATAACCCAGGATTAACCCAGGATAGGACCCAGGATTAACCCAGGATAGGACCCATGAATAACCCAGGATTAACCCAGGATAGGACCCACGAATAACCCAGGATTAACCCAGGATAGGACCCACGAATAACCCAGGATTAACCCAGGATAGGACCCATGAATAACCCAGGATTAACCCAGGATAGGACCCACGAATAACCCAGGATTCAGGCAGAAGTTGGCCGAGTGATGAAGGATTGGGTGTAGGCCGTGCTGTGTTGGGACTTTTACAATTTTAACTGATTTCAATTTTAGTAAAAAGGCACCTGCATTGACTAATACAACATTTTTCAATTCAGGTAAAATTCAGGGCATATATAAATAAATAAATAAAAAAGCACTTAAAAAAAGGATGCAACACTAACCCATCAGTATTGGATGAGCCCATTTTATTTTACTTCAAATCACTTGTAGATGTCCATTCAACAACTCAGGATAGAAATTAGGCTTCTAGGATGACTGTCTTCTGTCTAGGGTGCAGACAGACGGACTGACTGAACAACAGCAAATCCCTGTGGTTAAAATGTGCAGATCGATGAACGAGACGAAGGTCTCTCACAGAAATAAGCCAATTACCAGCTTTATACAACATCCGAGACACAAGAAGCAGTTTTTTAGATCTTTTCTAGTTTCGTTGCTTGATTTCCCTTCTCAGAAACCGATGTTCAAGGTAACATCAGATATATTCGGCCCGTTGATTTTCGAGCCAATCAATGGAGCCTTTCCACTCACGCAGAACAGAAAGCAGGTGGCACTCCCGACCCTGAATATGGCTCTGGTCCTTCTGCGGAGCAGGGACCCATGTGTTTACCCTGCAGTGACAGATCTGTAGAAAGAGCTTGAATAGGATTTACTTCATAGTAATTCAGCCAAGCAAGTTAATCAAATAGACTATTGTATTATAAACGTCAAAAATCTTAAAATAAAAATCCCCAACACTATAATCTATCCCTTCAGCAAGACGAAAAAAGTAAATACTGCAAATGGTGGATTGCTGTTTAATTTTTATTTCATTCAAAACCCGGACACCAAGGACAGAGGTTTTTTCGCCTTCCAATACCGCCACAATTTGCTTCCAGGTGTGAACAAAGTCTTAAGAAAAATGAGAAATCATTTAATAATTTATTTTTAAATACCACCAACGAGCACCAATTCAATTCCCAGCGAGTGGCCTTTCATACCAGACTCTTTTTAAATTCTTGTCGCATTATCAGCCTTTGCCAGTCACCTGTGTCTACAGCGCAAGGTGCTGAATGGAAAAGTACACATGTCTCTCAGAAGAGGGGGACAGTCGCTGGAGACGGCAGTACGTAAAGCAGTGGAGGGGGGGGGCAGCTGGAGAGGGAGGTGGGTGCTGTGCTTGTCTGCGTGCTTGTGCAGACTTAAGCTTCAACTTAATACATTTCAAGGCAGCCATGCATCAAATAGAACACCGTTTGAGAACAGAGTGGACTCAAACTGCGATGTGAGTTTTATTTGGGTATGAGTATTAGAATGTTTCTCCGCCATTCGTCCCGGGAACAAACACACAGGGTGCTGAATGCCATGTCAGAACCTAATCCATTCCCAGTCCGGGAGTTTGTTTATTAAAAAAGGAGAATAGGACATGCAATTCAAAATCAAAATGACACGCTGATAACAGCAAAAAGGGTTTTGGTTGGAACAGATGTATTGGCCAATCACACATTTCTATTTTCAAAGAGAAAACTTGAAAATCTAAATGTCAAGTTCATCAAGCTGGCCGACTTAAATGGAACCAAAAGGGTAGCAAAGAATAATTTGATGCTCGCTGAAAACACATTTACGAATTTAAGCACAAACACTGGCATAAGGGACAAAGTAATATGTTTAAAGGCTTTATTCTGATGTCGAAGTTTGTATACAATTTCTGCTTGTGCTGCCTTGAGCAACATCGTAACAATCCATTTGTATGATCCTATGACTCCAAGGCAGCACTTGTCGAGATTAGTCTCGACAAGTTTGTATTATTAGTAAATATCTAAAATCTGTATGAAATCTCTAGACTTGAGCAAGTTCAGTTCCAGACCTTACCAATCGAAAAAGCTTATGCATGTGAAAAAGCTTATGTATGGTCAGGATCGAGGGTCATCTCAACTCAGGGCTTTGCGATATGGACAAAATGTTTTATCACGATATGGGTCATTTCATATCACGATAACGATGTATACAATGCAATATAGCACTTTCTGTATTGTCTATCAATTCTAAAGAAATTAGAGAAAAATGTTTCCCCAGAATAACCACATGCCTCAAGACTGCTTTTTAATAATCCTATAAACCATATATAATATGTATAATATAAATGAAAGGCACTTTAGCTTTCCTTATTTTAGTTGAAAGCAACTGAGCAGAACTGTCACAAACTAAGAAATAAAAGAAGTTGAACGTCATTGAACGTACAAAAAACGATTAAATATTAGCTGTCTATTCTCAGAAAAATCCAATGGTGCGGCAAATAAATATAAGTATAGAAAATAAGAAGCAAACATCACTCCGTTTCAGAAATATCCCATACCAAAGTCAGTAAATCGAGTAAATAAAAAATCTAAAACAAATATAAAAACACTGCTTCAAGTTTCAGTGATCTCCAACAGACGTCCAATAAACCAGATCAGTCCTTGACGTAGCCGGCTCGTCCAAAGGTCCGTTACCGTGCGACCCACTGCTTCAGCGGGGATTCAGACTCCATGCCAATAAAAGGAAAAAGGGTTCTGGGATGAGCGTTCTCTATTTAATCAACCCCTACCCCTGTCTGGGAATTCAGAACGGGCAAATGCCATCACCAGGTCTATTGGTGTTTTCATTGCCTCTGACCTACGGCCATTCTCCGTTGTTGAGAACACAGGTTTTAAACATATGATGAAGGTAAGCATACTCTCATCTTAAATCAATGCTGTAATATAATGCACAATACTTGAAACCTGAATATTATTGACTGAATTAACTGAATATAATTATATATTATGATTACCTTGCATGACTTTGTTTATATTTAGCATACTAGTGTTCAGTAGAACTATATTTATGCTGTTAAATGAGTGCCAAAATAAGTTTTGTTGTACCATAATGCAATGAAAATAAAGTAAATTTTGTTATTTTCTAAGGTGATTGAGCCCAGGTATATAGTTCCTTCTCGTCCACACTTCAGCCAGAAAGTCATACCAGCTCTGTATGAAGAAAATAAATCTGCTGTGGTCCACCACCTGTCCAAAGCATCTTCTGTAGCACTCACGACTGATGGGTGGACATCCAGAGCTACAGAGAGCTACTTAACGGTGACTGCCCATCACATCACCTCTGAGTGGGACATGGTAAACCATGTTTTACAAACTCGCCCCATTTATGACCAGCACACAAGCTTAAATCTGGGAGCGGCACTTAAGGAGGCAGTGTTGGAGTGGGACTTGGAGAGGCCAGGAACTAGCATTCCTGTCACAACAGACAATGCTAAAAATATTGTAAATGCAGTCAGTGAAGCAGGACTGGGCCCCCACATTGGATGTTTTGCACATACAATTAACATGGCAGCACAGAAAGCAACAGGACTCAGCCAGGTGTCCAGAGTGCTAGGAAGAGTCAGAAAGGTTGTGTCTTTTTTTCATCGTAGCACAACAGCTGCACACATACTGGAGACCAAACAGGAGATGCTTGGTATACCAAAACACACCCTGATCCATGACGTTGTGACCCGCTGGAATTCCAGTTCCGATATGCTGGAGAGGTACATTGAGCCGCAGGCAGCCGTGTACTCTGACCGAGAAGGCCCTCAAGAAGAATAAAGACATTAACACGTTGTCTGACCAGGATGTGAGTCTGGTAGAGGAGCTCATTGCAGTCCTAAAACCCCTAAAAACTGTCACAACACTGATGAGCACTGAATCCACACCTTCAGTGTCAATGATCCTGCCCCTCAAAACCACTGTGCTCAACTCTGTGAAGCCCAATGAGGAAGACAGTCCAACTGTGCACCAAGTCAAGGCTGCCATCAGAGAAAACCTGATTGGAAGGTACTCTACCTCCTGTCATGATTTCCTCAACAAAGCCACAGCCCTTGACCCAAGGTTCAAGACCCTCCCTCATGTGGATGATGCCTGTTGTGACACCATCTACAACAGCCTGACCACAGAGATTGAGACCATGGAAGAACAGGTATTGTGTTAATTTTCTTGAGCATTAAATGTCTTCAATGCTAAATTTTAAACACTTGCTTTTGCTTTTACTGTCATTAGGCTTAGACCTAATCATTCTTTTATTAATTTGAGTAATTCTGTTTTGCAGAAAGAAGAGGCCACAGGGACAACAGCAGCCAGTTCATCCTCAGCTAGAGAACACCCAGAGCCAGAGGGAGGGGCAGCTCCTCCTGTCAAGAAGTCAGCCATGGCTGAACTGTTTGGTGATCTCTTCAAGCTACAGGACAAGGACGTGAGCAAAAGGCCTGCTGTGCTGCAGCTGGTGAGGGAAGAGGTTACCGTACAAAGCAGTGGACTGCATTTCACTGGATTCCAATCCACTCTTATGGTGGAAGACCAATGAGCCCAAATATCCTCATGTTGCTAAGTTAGCAAAACGCTACCTTGCAGTACCTGCTACCAGTGTCGCTAGTGAAAGGGTATTTTCTACGGCTGGAGACATTGTAAGTGCCCAAAGAGCTGTGCTTTCTGCACACAATGTTGACAAGTTGATCTTCCTAAAAAAAAAACTGAAAGTTGAATGAAGCTGAAACTGTTTGTTATTATTACTGTTATTATTTGAGCATTATTTTATTCATTTGAGAACCTTGTTGTTTGAAGCAGTATTTTCTTTTTTATAAAATACATAAGCTGTAATTTAACTTAAGGCTGCAGTTGCACTTTTATTTAATGATTGATATTGATATTTATGAGAACTTCAGAGCTTTAGAGAGCTGCAGGAATATTTTCTTTAAACCCTTAAAGTTTACATACTCTTTGTTTACATACCAGCTTAAAGAGCCTAGACTGAGCATTAACACTGGATTTTTTTTTCATCAATTTTATGTTAGGGTTATCCGAGAATTGCAGCAGTATTTTTTAAATATTTGATACACATTTTATTTGTATGTTTCATACTGACAGCTAAAACTGTTGTGTTTAATTCGTTACTAATTAAACTTATGTTCGTTCAGTCAAGCAATCCGTTTTTTCTAACTATGAACCGAACCGTCCTGTACCGTACCGTGACTTCAAAACCGAGGTACGTACCGAACCGTGACTGTTGTGTACCGTTACACCCCTACTAAAGACTATCCCTCGTTTGAGATTGAGTTTTCTTTCAAAAGATACATCTTTGACTCTTGTTCTGCCTCAAACTGCTGTGTTCCTTCTGTTTCACGCTCCTCCGTGTTTGGTTCTGTCTTTGCACGTGTGGTGAACGTGAAGCAGGGTCACTCAAAATAACGTAAAATACTGTTGTGAAGTAAAATAACGATCGCAACGAGAGAGAAATATCTGTTGATAGACATTTTGCTCTCATACCCCGATATATCAATGTCATAGCCCTATCTCAACTAGTCCTCTCCTTCGTCCCTCTATCCTCTTCACTTCTCACTCCCAGCCTGCCACAAGAGGTAGAGGAACACGATGTCACAGAGACGAGAAACAAAAGTATGGGAGACTTACTTCAACCAGTAGACAAATCGTTGCCGCAAGATATATAGATAGGCTGACCAGCCTTTGGTTTATGCCTTGATGCGAGCCAAAGATTGATGGCTCTTGGTTTGATTGAAATGTCAATGCCTTCAAGCATTGGGGAGGAGGTGAAATGATGTGACTGGAGTCTGATTGGCTACTCTCAGGGTTGGCTGCAGCAGGGGTCAGCAGGGGTAAGAAAGTGTAGCGGTGTTCTGCAATTTCCATTAAAACAGTGACATTGGGGGGAGTCTTTGAAGTGTGAATGCCAGTTCCTTATTTCCATATTAAAAAGTTAATAAAGGCACTATGTGAAAGAATCGAAATCCCTTCTCATTACTGGCCCCTTTGGACGGTAAGTGAACTACAGCCTGCTGAAGCTTGCATATCCAGAGCACTGGAGAGCAATTTATGTAGGTTGAGACAATAACAATCATAATTTAATGTTCAATATTCATAAAAGACAAATTAAAAACAAATGAAAGAGCAAAAACGGCAAATAATATATAAATCAGCCTGCAGGCTGTTCGACGCAACGGAGAGTCTGGGAAGGTCTCATTTTTTAAGTTAAATTACACCCTATTAATTACATAAGGTTCCTATGGATAAAAAATCCGACACTCCTACACCAACTATAGACATTCAGGAATAATACAGGTTACATTTAGAGATGGTTTTGGGCCAGCTTGCTCTTTTATTTCGTTGCCGAGTCATCCATTATTTAAGTGATGTTGTTGGATAATTAAACCGTACTATGCTGATTGACCTTTTAATTAATTAAGAATTCTCTTTTGTGTAATGATTTCATATAGCTACTCATTGGAAAAAGAGTGTTAGCCCTTACAAACTACCAAACAGAACTTTCCAAAAAGTTGACTAATTAGACTAAACGAGACAAACAAAACAACAAATATTTGTAGGACAGGTCTGAGACAAGCAGGTCCAGCACTTGTTTGGCTCTCTGTATCCCCATCTCATTCCCCCCTGCATCGACTATTCTCAGCATACTTCAGGAATTGATCCAGCCGCCGCTGCTGTTATTGTAAATGACAGCCTGATACAGTTTTGACGGATCCATTGAACTGTCCAAGAACTAAGCGGGCAGAAAGAGTTCGTTTTCCACTCAACCAAGTCGATAGAACAAAGTATTATTCTTCTCATGCCACTGCTCTGCCAGTAAATAATGCATGGGCAGCTCCACAGCGAAAGGTCTCTAACAACCACCACAATGTCCTGCACTAAAAAAACTAAAGCAAGCGCACGCACAGCCACACACACAGACACACAAACACAGACACGGACCCACACAGACACACACACACACACACACACACACACACACACACACACGTCCGCCCACTTGAGTGGCAGGACACGGGTCAGCTCTGACACAGAACGCGGTCCCCCCGGACGACAGAACTCTGGGAACCCGGGCCCTGTGACAACACAGCGCCGGCCTCTGAGTGTGCACGTAAGTGTGAGTGTGCAAGGTTCAATTACTGGTCAGGGTCTATCGGTCCCCGTCAGGCTGACGGGGAGGGCCGGGCCCCGTGCTGGGGGGCCCCACTGCAGAGCCCTGTCCAGAGACAGAGAGACCACAGAGACACACAACACCACATCACGTGACGCCTTACATTACCTTCACATCTTAACCACCAGGATCAATAAAAGGCAATAAGTCATGTTGAGTAATTCAAAGCTATGTTATCAATGTTAAGAATCGGTTAAAAATAAAATAACAAAATTAGTCCATAAAGGGCCCCGCCCTACGCTGTTCACACGAGCGGACCCAGCGCCTCAGCCTGGATGAAGCCGTCAGGCTGCGGCCCTGTGTGGAGCACCAGGGACAGCACTGGCCTCTCTGTGTGCGTGTGTGTGTGCACGTGCGTGGATGCGTGCGTGTAATTGGCAGGTCTAATGCTGCGTTGGCTCCGGGACGGTCTAGGTGAGCCCTCCAGTCTCTGGCCCTTTGTGTGAGAGCTCTGGGGGGGGGGGGGGGGGGGGGGGGGGGCTCTGGCCCCCCAGCCGTGACCTTGCATCCAAATGATGGGACGGATCAATACGTCCTGTAAGTGGAGCGCTAGCCCTGCTGCCACAGAGAGCCCCCAGCGAGGACGGGGTGGGGGGCGCCCCCTAGGGGCAGGGCCAGCGGTAACGAGGCTCCAGACGGCCTGAGCAGAGACTGACGCTAACTTTACATCCCAACCACGCCGTGGTGATAGAGCCAACAGTGACGGTGGGGAGGGGGGGAGGCGGCTGAATCCCCCTTAACGCTTCCATCAGCCCCCGCATGGTACTGCCCGGGGGGGGGGGGGGGCTGGCCAGCTAACGTTCCTCCGTGGTCCCCGAAACCATTCTGGTTTCCAATTACCAGGGTCTTCAATATGTCTCAAAATGTAAATGATCACTTTATGATCACTGCCAGCGCTGGTAATTAATGTCTGCATGATGAGGCTTCAAAGAGAAGATCAGCTTACCAAACTCCAGCACATTCAAAGATAAAACAACTCCATATTCAAAGATAACCTTTTTTTTTTATTATTCTTAAATACCCATTCCAGGCACCAGTCCAACAGGTAACTAATCAATGTTTTTTTCCTTGTTCCCCAATCACAAAAAACACAGACTGCCAACTGATTGGCACAGAGGAATACAAAAGACCAGGAAACTCAAATCAACTGCACTTAATACCACTAAATAAATAAATATATACACATATATGTATCTGAGCCAACTTTGGTGGTAAAATAGAAAAGAGAGACATGACAATGGAGAGAGGGGGGAGGGGAAGCTTTGAGAGGACGGCTTTTTATGAAAGGAAAAAAGTCAATTTCAGTTGAAAAGAAGGGAGGCTGTGTGAGCGTCGGTATGCACGTGCCCCCCCCCTACCACCTCGTTCACTGATAACCCCCCCCAACACACACACACTGGATTCTATTAAAACTACAGCAGCACTCCGGAAGTACACTCAAACAGAGGAAATTACCACACACAGACACACACAGATATGGACTACGCACACGCGTCGCCTAGAAGCCTTGCGACAATTTAAAGTTATTATTTCTTCTGCGGTATGCAACTGGAAGTGGAGAGCGAGAGAGAGCAATGCGTTAGTGCAAGGGAATGAGAGAAGACAGGGTTTGTATACGCATGGATGCTTCACAAACATGTGATGACAGTGTGTGTGTGAGCCTTTGCACGTGTGTGCGTTTGAGCCTTTGCGTGTGTGTGTGTGTGTGTGTGTGTGTGTGTGTGTGTGTGTGTGTGTGTGTGTGTGTGTGTGTGTGTGTGTGTGTGTGTGTGTGTGTGTGTGTGTGTGTGTGTGTGTGTGTGCCTTTGCACGTGTGTGTGCGTGAGTCTGTGCGTGATTTACTGAACCAGCAGTAAGTACCGTCTTTTGTTTTTATCCTCCATTATGATCGTTTCAGAGGTGTCTGATGGCTGGCGATTCACCGCGGGGCTTCACGCCTGGTATTCCGCTAGCAAATGAAATGCTGTCATTAAGCGGCTAGCGTGTCGCAGTACGGCTGCTGTAGCAACACGTGTACGTCTGGTGCTCCGGTCGCCGTCTCTCTACCTCTGAACGGTGATTCCCTTCACTCAGATAATCCTTCTGAGGCCCTGCGCGCTGTATACAGCGCGCAGGCTGTATACAGCGCGCAGGCTGTATACAGCGCGCAGGCTGTATACAGCGCGCAGGCTGTATACAGCGCGCATACAGCCTGCGCGCTGTATACAAACATACGCTCACGAGGAGATTCAACCTTTTAAATTGAGCAGAAATACTTTTTAAATGTAGTTAGTAATTAAATTTATCAAGGGGCTTTATTTAAAGATACAAAAATAATACAAATAAAAAATAATAATAATAATTCAATGCAGCTCTGCCGTCCCCCAGCTGGTGGGGGGCTAACGACGTCATCGCTTGCGAATCAGGCGTCCAGAGGAATCCGCATGGGTCCGGATAGATCTGAAACCACCCTCGGACATGGTCTCACTAATGTGCGGCTACGGGCCCCGGATCCACCGGCGCCGTCTGAAATGGGCTCCGTGCGGCCGGGGCCTAAATAAGATGGTGCTACAACGGGAAACGAAACAACAGAAACCTTGTGCCGCTTTCCCCACAGACGAAGGAACACAGCCCAACCCCAGAGCGGGTTTCCCTCCAGACCTGATGGTCGTTCCAGTGAGGGATCGCTGATACACTTCGCCTGCGGCACCAAAACAACAGCAAAAGAAGGTTGACGACTCTCTCGCTCCAAGTCATTTTTTGTATTAGGCGATGCGCGTGTGTGAAATGAGCTACACAATCAATATCTGAGGTTTGGTAACCGCAGCGGCACCTTGAGGGGAAACTGTTTTCCCTTTTGTTATGAAAATAATAACCACACATTGTGTTGTGTGGAATGTTCTTGGTACAAGGTTAACCAGGCCATTTAGGCTCAATGAATAGGCTGCGTTCCAGTCATTAGGACTGGCCGTTGGGGGACAGACAAATCAAAGAACAGAATGGACTCTTCATGGCTCGCCCCAAACTGCTCCTTAACCCTACTCAAACGGTTCCCTTCTGACACAGAGCTTTGCTCTGCAAACTGTGGAAACAACAATTAAAGGCCTCTCTCACTGGCTGTATGCAATATATATATATATATAAATAAGAGAGAGAGAGAGAGAGAAAGAGAAAGAGAAAGAGAAAGAGAGAGAGAGAGAGAGAGAGAGAGAGTCGGTGTGTGTGTGTCTGTGTGTGTCAGTGTTTAATAGTGTGGATCCCTCAAGGCGTGTGTGTTCTCCTCAGCGTGCACATATAGTGACAGTTCATTCCAGGGGACGTCAGAGCGAAAAACTGGCTGACACCAGAATGAGGTCAGAGGTTGTGTGTATGCGTGGTGGGCAGGGGAATTACATATCTGAGACCATTCTATAGATTACTGCTCACAGCAACGTTCAAACACAGCCAGCCCAGACATTCGTCACTGTGGCAGGCGTGAGCTGCTGATTACAGCAAATCGTTTTGGGGTGTGTGTGTGCGCGCGCATATATGTGTTAACACTTGCAAACATGGGGTTGCAAACAAAGACCATATTGCGCACAACACGTCATGTCTCTCGCACATGGCTCAGAGACGGTGTCTCGGAGGACACCGTTACCCTGGCAACATGCCAGCGGATACACCGTGGGGGGACCGGTAGTCATGGGAAGAGCAGAGGTAACTGAAATGAACACCAAGTTGTAATTTTAAATATCACATTGCTGTACATTCCTAGGGTTTGAGTTACCATGCCGCTTGTCCCATTCCCCCCCCCAAGAGCAACAGCACTATTTGGTTGCATCCATCACTCCTTCTGCTGTGCACAACTTCACTGTCTCATGCACAGTCCTCAGCTCCTCTACCTCCCTGGAAAACACTGCAAGCTTAAAACAAGCTGGGTTTGAACAACTCACTTTATGCACGCTTTCATGCTGTTTTCCAGGGGGGTTTGTGAGAGGTATTTGGTGTGTGGGGGGGGGGGGGGGGGGGGGGGGGGGGGGGAGTTCAGGAGAGGTGACACTACTCTGACGTTTGAGCCGCAGCAGAGGGAGAACCGGCTCACTGAGAACCGGCTCAGGGAGGAGAACCGGCTCACTGAAAACCGGCTCAGGGAGGAGAACCGGCTCAGGGAGGAGAACCGGCTCAGGGAGACCCAGACTTACGTAGCGCTGGGCGCGGAGCTTCTCGTCGTCGGCCGAGGCGCGCTCCCGCAGCACTGCGGCGTGCAGGCCGTCCCGGGACAGGGCGCGCTCCTCCGTCAGGACCCGGGAGACCTCCTGCTGCACGCGGGCCTGGGCGTCGGCCTGGGCCAGCGCCGCCGCCGCCTCCTTCTCCGCCTCCAGCCTGCCGGTCAGGGAGGTCAGTCAGTTCACATGCAGACGGAAAACCTGTTTATAGAACCCGGTGACCAGGTTCTATAAACAGCGACGGTTCTAGCCTGTAAAGCCTCAGACCAGGTGAGGGGGGCTCACCACCAATCTCATATTTTGTAAAACTTATTTGCCGAAAAAAATAAGCACTGTTTCTCATAAACATAATACCACCAGACAGAAACTAAGGCAGGTTTCATTCATTGCTTCATTATTTATTTAGAGCAATGAATAAAAAAGGGCACATTGGTACATCACAAGCGATGGAATGGTGATGCACTGAAGAAAATAGAAGCAGCAATAGAAGTGTAAACACAGGACCACTTGTTATGCCCACGTCATTGGGTTCTCACGGTTGCCTAGGAACACACCAAGTGATAGTTGACTTCACCGGTGGACCAGAAACAATTATCCTTAAAGCCTGATGTTATCCACTGCAAAACAAACACTGGCGCAAATGCAAAGAGTAAACATATGCATGAATGAAAATAAGAATACAATAATTATAAGGACTGTTTCACAAGTAGATGGGCGCCACGCTTCCCACCGCAGTGGCCCATCCACTGCTACGATGTGCTTTTCGGGAGCCGTTCTGTTGAGCTAGCACTAATTGGCAGAAACTGATTGTAATTAGTGATCATTGTTGACGTGTTCAGCACAGCAGCGCAGGTGTGCAAGTAGGAGCACGCAGAAACGCTCCGACAACAAAAGTACCCTAATAGATCCACAGGGGTGTCAAACATTCAGCATTTACTACCTAATGACGCCATGGCAACCACGGCTTTACCCCCTCCCCCCCACCACTGGGTTCATGACAAGCAGCCTGTGTTGCTTCATTCCAACCCATGCATGGCTCCATTGACATTTGTGCAATAAATTCATTGTAGAAGACCATGGAATTATTACATTTGAGGAAACAATGAAATCCTAAAACAAAATTTGACAATATTTTCAACTACGCCTATTTAACTGACCCAGAAATATTTATACTGAACAAAGGTCTGATGCTAATATCCCATATTTCTGTCTAGTATAGAATAGGGGAGCGATCTGATATCTATTGATATCTATGGATAATCATGAAAGAGCACTACAGTGAAAGAAAGAGATAGGAGAGGTGATCCGAGAATGTACACAGACATGGCGTGAGAGTAAAGAGAAAGGAAGTGAGAGAGTGAGAGTAAAGAGAAAGGAAGTGAGAGAGTGAGAGTAAAGAGAAAGGAAGTGAGAGAGTGAGAGTAAAGAGAAAGGAAGTGAGCGAGTGAGAGTAAAGAGAAGGGAGAAAGGTAGGGAAAGACTGAATAAGAGTAGACAGAGGAAAAAAAGGAGATACAGAAAGAGAGATACAGATGGGGGGAGAGAGAGATACAGAGAGAGCCATACAGATGGAGTGAGAGAAAGAATACAGAGTGATACAGATGGAGAGAGAGAGAGCGATACAGATGGAGAGAGAGGGAGAGTGTGCCGTGACAACCAGACATGTTTGGCCCTGAGGAGGTGAAGCAGGGAGGAGGAAGACGGGGGAGAAGAGTGAGAGAGAGAGAGACGGAGGGAGACAGAGGGCAGGAGACCAGCCATGTCCAGTCTCACAGTCCACTGGGCTGTGCACGTCAGCAGCCTCCATCCATCATTGGGCTGCGACTCCCCTCTCTCTCCATGTGTGACACACACACACACACACACACACACACACACACACCTTCCTAATGGTCTCTTCCATTCACGATTTCCCCACAGCCCAAGCCTCCCTGCTTGCACTGCTAATGCTCCTAAGCTTGTTTCCTTTCCTTTTTTTTACACAACCTAGGGCTGTTGCTACGGCTACTACTCCTCAAGACGGACGGCATCAGTTCCGCGGTTTGATGGAGAACTGTCATTAGCGCA
Source organism: Gadus macrocephalus (assembly GCF_031168955.1). Lineage (NCBI taxonomy): Eukaryota > Metazoa > Chordata > Actinopteri > Gadiformes > Gadidae > Gadus > Gadus macrocephalus. Next base: position 17,756,107 of record NC_082400.1, on the reverse strand, counting down.
GATCCTGTAGGAACACAACGCCAACTGCTTTTTACAGTTGGGCTGTACCAGTCGTCTGCGATTCATTGCCAAGGAGGTTTACCCGTACAGGGAATTCGTCTCAGCGTGTAGATGAAAAGAAGCATCACAAAATGATACAGTATTAGTATCTAAGAGTTACAAATATTTGAATGTGATAATGTATGGAAGGATAGCCTTGATAAAACAAACATAAAATAAAAAACGAATAGGCTGCGACTTCATTGGTAAGGCCAGATATTTTCTTTTGGCCTCACCTGAGACATTAAAACAGTTCATTACAAACAGACACCACATAAAAAAAATACAGACACATGTTTATTGTTTGATAGCAGCAGTTCATCAGGTCTTACTTAATAGAGCAATTGTATTTATTGACAGAGCAACTGCAAATGGGATGAAAAGTAGAAAAAAAACGATTGCATTGTCTAAAACATTGCAACGAAGACACTTTTGCAACAACTAAAAAGCACAACACTCTTAACTTAACATACTGCAAAAATTGCTCACCCAAGCAAAGATGTCCACCTTTAATGGAATTGGAATCGGTTTGGCTCACCTATAATAAGACTTTATTGCTCCGTCTCAGGCGTTATTAGAAGCATTCTTCATTCTGCCAAACATTGGCACAGGGAAGGCAGAGTAGAGGCCACAGTGCCTTAAACAGGTTAACAGAGTTGGAGGGAGGGAAATGTGGAGGGAGGGAGGGAGGGAGGGAAGGGAGGGAGGGAGGGAGGGGGAGTGAGGGGGGGGTAGGGAATGGGATGTAAGGAGGGAGAGGGATAAAAGGTAAGGGTGGAAGGGAGGGATCCTTGCTCCAAAGAAGAAATACACGTTGAAATCAAATCAAACATCTAGGAGGATGGGTGCTGGGGTTTCAACGTTTCAGAGTGAGAGAGCGAGAGTCAGCGATGTTACGTTTAAACACGAGAGGATAAAGACCCAGCAACATTTCAGGGAGTAGCTTAGCAAAGGGCTGCAACACGATGTGAACGATAGCAAGAACAAGGAAATGAGTGAATACAAGTCTGCAAGGCCTGTGTGTGTATTCAGTGAGCTCTGCTCTATACTGAATGCTGACCAGCACAAATGTGGACAGTTTGTGGAATGGCCAGAGATTAGCCCTGTGACACTGAACATTAAATCTTTATGCTGGATCTAGGTTACGACGCTACAATGTCGTGTGTGTGTGCGTGCAAACTCGCTACTGGATCACGGTTTCACCACATGTTTGGATCAATATTATCAATGGGTAACAATTCAAATGAATGATTGTGGCATTAACCATTCCCTGGCGAGCCATTTGTTCAAATAAGGGTTAAAAAATAAATGAAATCAAACAATACCCCCCCCCCCCGGGCAGAAGCTCAACTAATTAAAGCAGACGAGCCGCTCTCCCCACCTCGGACACGAGGCGACCTGTCCCGCCCCCTGTCCCGCCCCCGGTGCCCCCGCTGTCGGTCCGTCACCCCCCCCCCCTCCCGTCTGCTGGGGGGGGGGGGGGGGACACACCTCCTCCCAAACAAAGTTAACGGCCATCATGCAGTATTGATGCAGGAATAATGTCGCTGAACGCTGCCCATGAATATTTTATACAAGTAGGCCGTCCCACCTTTTAGCGCACGTGGTCACATGCACACACAGGGGCTGCAGTATGTAGTGCTGCTAGTCAGCACATACGACCCCCGAGGGAGGTTGTGGGAGCAGCAAAGGATTCTGGGAGGCAAGGGGGGCTGAGGGGTACCCCAAGATCAGATGATGGGTACTAAAGTACTAAATTACCATAAAAAAAGCAATTGCCGCCACTGATCCAACATATCTTCACACACACACACACACACACACACACACACACACACACACACACACACACACACACACACACACACACACACACACACACACACACACACACACACACACACACACACACACACACACACACACACACACACACAATTGTTCTAGCGTGTAATGCAGATAGAATGTCTCCCCCCGAGGTTCTGTGAAGAGGCAGTGAACTCCCTCTCGTCCGGGGACGTCGCCCGTCCCATGACACACAGAACCTTCCACATTTGGACGTTGTCATTTCACCGTCATAGTATTTCAGATTGCATAGTATAGAAAAAAACACCCGAGGTTGCCATTGTTTTTATGGTCTGCATGTTAATAATGCATTTATTAATGGCATGTTAGGTTGAATTTTACGGACCACGAATTTTTCGGCTATTTTGGCTTTTTGGCTTTTGGATTCTGGAAATGGAAGACTACAGAGAGTACCAGAGAGACTCTAAGGTTGGCAAAAATTGCAGAGTCGGCCTGACCCAAAGCAATCGTTATCTTCATTCGGCCCCCCCACTTTGGCCTTGGAAGGCTGATATCTCTCCTCTCCCTGGTTGTTATGCAGATGGATGCCCTGCCACCCTTCCCCCCACAAAGTCCACCCCCCACCTCCTGTGAACTTTGTCTCTGGTCGGAACTCTTCGAGGTCGTCTCCACGGCGACGGTCGTGTCCTCGTCACCAGCTACCAGACGGGAGAGACACTGTTGAGTCCATGGGAGATGGAGTCCTTGAGCTCACACACACGCACACAAGACTGATTACACACACACCCCCTGGACTCACCGCCTACTGGACCCCCTCCCCCTCCCCTTCCCTCGTTGCAGCACAGTATGCCGTGAGTGATGTGATGCGCCCGTTGGCCGCGTCCGCCTCCCGGTGTCTGAGCTGTGACACCTCCCCTCCCCAACTCCCTTCCCCCTCCCATATGTTTGTGATGTTTTTGATGTGATGCTTATGTGTTGAGGTGGTTTTTTTTGCTAATCCCTACACTGTGCCCCCCTTATAGGAGCATAGTTTGGGGTATTGACAATTTTTTTTCCCCCTCGTTTCCTCTTGTCTTAGCTTTGAAACTTTCTTATTTAATGCGGGCCGCGGGTTCTTCGTGAACAAGCGCCTGACAGTCTCTCCGTCCTGTCTCCCCACACTGTCTTCTATGTTTCTGGGACGGATTGTTACTGGGAATTTCCTCACTCTCCACCTCATCCCTAACTCTCCACCTCAAGCTGGTGTGTAGTGAGCGTTCTGGCGCCGATTGGTTGCCGTGCATCACCCAAGTGGGTGCTACATATCGGTGGTGGTTAGTGAGGTCCCCCCCTTTCTTTTGAGTGTTATTCTGTTTTGATATGCTCTGTAAGGTGACCTTGGGTGTCTTGAAAGGCGCCTCTAAATAAAATGTATTATTATTATTATTATTAATTTAAACTTGAAATGTAATATGGGCAACATTGAAAATGAGAATATCTTGTCTTTTTCCACAGAATAAATAAAGTTTTTGATTGATTGACGAACTGTAAAAAAATAAAAGAGGAAAAAGCAGCGGCCGCCGTAAAAGATCATCAACAACAAAAAGAAGAAGCCAATGAATAGTGGCGGCGGCGTAGCCGATTGTTCTTAACAAGCGACGCAGACGACTGTAGTTGTGATTAACAGATGGGATGAGCCTCCACCCGCCCTGACGCCCCAGCCGTCACACGGCTCTGCATCAAAGGCCGTTGGATATCGATTCCTTCAGTCCTTAATAAATGTCCTCCATCAAGTGTTGCTGGTGTGTGCCGAGTGCTGGGGAAGTGCGTTTAATCCAAGACACTCCATTAACATTCTCCAGAACCAAAACCGAGTAGAGGAAAACAGAGCGCAGCGTTGGTGTTGGGGGTGTGTGTGTGAGCATCGACGTGTGTGTGTGTGTGTGTGTGTGTGTGTGTGTGTGTGTGTGTGTGTGTGTGTGTGTGTGTGTGTGTGTGTGTGTGTGTGTGTGTGTGTGTGTGTGTGTGTGTGTGTGTGTGTGTGTGTGTGTGTGTGTGTGTGTGCGTGTAGGGGTTTGTGTAGAGATGTGTGTGCGTGTGTAGGGGTTTGTGTGGAAATGTGTAGGTGTGTGTGTCTAGGGATGCGTGTGTAGATGTGTGTGTGTGTGTGTAGGTTTGTGTGTGTGTAGGTGTGTGTGTGTGTAGGTGTGTGTGTGTGTAGGTGTGTGTGTGTGTGTGTGGAGATGTGTAGGTTTGTGTGTGTGTGGAGATGTGGGTGTTTGTGTGGAGATGTGTAGGTGTGTGGGTGGAGATGTGTAGGTGTGTGTGTCTAGGGATGTGTGTGTGAAGGTGCGTCTGTGTGGAGGGGTGTGTGTGTGTCCCTGAGTGTGTAAGTGCGTGCCTGTATGCTGATGTTTCCTAAAGTTCCTTGTAACCCAATAAGGGGTTCAACGGGCCTCCATGAGCCCGGTGAAGGTCAGTGTTCTCAATCAAACCTCTGGGATCCAATTAGACCACAGCAGAGACCCCGTTTACCTCCATGCTGACGCAACGGGCCAGGCTGGAGGAGCACACACACACACACACACACACACACACACACACACACACACACACACACACACACACACACACACACACACACACACACACACACACACACACACACACACACACACACACACACACACACACACACACACACACTATTTTTCATGGGACTCCCCGGGTGGATAAAGCCGCTCCCACCCCATGTCAAACCCCTGCAGAAGTTCTATACCCAGCAACGAGTTTTACTACTCCATTGGTTCTCAAAGTGCGGCACGCGGGCCAATGGCGGCCCGCAGAAAAATTCCTGTTGGCCCGCAATGACATAAAGATGCAAGTTTTTTCTTTTTTTTTTTTATCTTTTGTTATTATATCAATATCAATTTAAACTCCTCTAGCTTTCAATTAAATCCTGTTACATTTGTTAGTTTTAATCCGACTGTTCATTTCTTTGAAAGGATGAACCTTCGTGATTTAGACCTCACTTGACCTCACTCCCAGAGGTCAACCGTGCAATGTTTTTTTCACCACTGGGATGCTGACGGCATTTTCCGCCTGATTTTTTTTCCCTTTGGTGGCCCTCAGTCAAAATTTGGGTTCCTAAATTGGCCCTCAGCTGTCAAAACTTTGAGAACCCCTGTACTACACTCAGAAACACAGACCCTCCCAGGGTCGAGATTCTCTCTCTTTCTCTCCTGTAGAAAAGGAGCAAACACAGCAAGACCCTTGGAGCTGTGTGCAGCTTACCACCAACACAGGCCTTACCCAGCTCAGTGGATACAGTCAAGTGCAAATCGTTTGTAAGGGAAGAGAAGAAAAACACATACACCGCAGAAAGAACAAGGCCTAGCACACAGGAAACTGGGGCGTTGTGATGGATGAAAGCCATAGCTTCTATACAGCGCCAAGCTACTTTCACACAGCAAACTCACTCAAAGTTTACCACCTATAAAGTTTGTACTGCTCTTCATTCATTGTTTGCATAAGGAAATCATTTAAAGTAGCTTACCCCGACAGCACAGAGTGCATGTGAAATGTTATTAACCACGGCCAGGGCTCAGGCTGCTCAACCACAAAGGACCTTCGCCTCGTAGCGACCCGAGGTCCATTTCCTGCTGCGCCCCTGTGCTAGGTCTTAACCCTCCACTCCCTACTCAATGAAAGGTATTAAAAGGCAATTCAAAAAAGATAGATGAATTATTAACAAATGGCAACATAAAGGGCCAACTAATCTGCAATATAGTCCTTCAATGTGATCCTTTCCTGAGGGTAGCAGCGTTGCGTTTGGTATCATGATGTTATAATAATGATAGCCAGACCTTTAGAGGACCTCAGGAATCCTAGAATTAGCTTTGGACTGAGGGAGTGATCAGCTGTTAATGAGTCTCCGCATTGACTGGTCGGATTGTGTGTAACATGTGCACAAGCTGGCCTGTGTAACGCACACATCAAGACGACATGCGAAATGTCTAAACTTGATTTAAACCCTGAAAACAGAACTCCTCTCCCTGAAGCGTCGCAATTAAATTACCTTTGCAGCGTCCAGCAGAAAAAAAGGGGATTTTTTTTTGTGCCGCCCGTCAATTTTAATTAAAAGATAACACTAAACTTCTCCTCTGCCCAAAAAGTATAGGAGAATATGAATATTACAATAAAAGTTTCCAGATGGCACTCGCCATCTAATTATTAGAATGGTAAAGTAGAATGACGAGAGAGCATGTGGACCGTAACATCTCCACCTGAGACCCCCGCTACTTGGTTTGATCCACCCCTCGATGACAGCAGCAGGCCGGGCGCCCCTCTGTCCTCCGTGTTCAGAGAGCTCCCAGCACTCTGCCGAGGGTCAACAGACTGCAAGAACAACACCACGGGGAGCAAAGGGGAAAATAAGTAGAAAAGATTGTGGGAAAAGTGGAGAGGAGAGGCCTTAAAAAGGAAATATTGATTACAGCTGTCCAAGCAAACCGCTGCAGTCAATAAAGTCCCCTACGCCGCCTTAATGGCGTTGCCACGGAGATGTCGCTGCAATGCTTTTTGCCCGTCTCCCTGTGACCGTGGCAACCATTTCACTTGAAGAAAAATATATATAATTTTCTCACCACACATTACTATAATTTCTTTACGGCTCGACAGAAAATAAAATCCTCATCAATTGTGAGGTTGGTGGTTAGGGCTCCCTGGATGTAATCAGAAAGAGCTGCTCGATCAACTAAGATGATTTAGCTTCCCTTTTACCACTGAGACCTCGATAAACTAGGAGGGCACAAACACACATCCCATCCATCTCCCACCTCCGCTTTCTCCATCATTTAATATCACACTCACACACACACACACACACACACACACACACACACACACACACACACACACACACACACACACACACACACACACACACACACACACACACACACACACACACACACACACACACACACACACACACACACACACCTCAGCACTCCCACAACACCACCCAGAAATGTTGATTGTTCTGATAGTAAAAAAAAAACACGCCTAAAATGGAGTGGCATAAGAAGCTGCCCTCCACACGCCCAAGGTGCCAACAATCATCGCAATGAGTTCAATTAATTGCGAGACATTTTGCCAAAAGCACTTCTTCAAATGAGAATACTCAATAAGCGGTTCAACATCAAAAATCCATCGGCAAACTATTCCTCTGCAGCCCCCTTCATCTCCCGACGTCTTCAGTGCATCTTGAAAACGGCGCTTATGACCGATAGGCTTACGGCGCCAGCGTACCCGTACAGACGCATGCTTTACACCCGGTTACTCAGCGGTACGGCGGCACACGGAGCCACCTAGCACCGCTGCTTCATCACGGCTGACCCGCCTGAAGCCCAAGAGACGGGCGGGGGGGGAACACACCCATTACCACACCTGGTCACCACCAAATACCAGACTGATAACCAAAGAAAGCCAGACGGAGTGGGGGGAGACAATAAAGGAGGAAGGAGTAGGATCCCAGAAGAGAAGAGTTTGATACTTCATCTCCCCCCCCCCCCCCCCCCCCCCACTAATGGATCGCCCACTCATGGCTCAGGAAATTACCCTCTGGATGGCGCCCTCCTATTCCCGGGCAAGATTAATTGATCGAAACGGAAGAACGATCTGGGGGGGGAAGAGAGAGCGAGAGCGAGAGCGAGAGAGAGAGGATTGTGCCAATGTGCGTCGGAAGAGGGTAAATTGGAGACGCGACGGGGAGCTACGCAGAGATTGTTCCTGACCTTTTGACTATTAATGGAAGCCAGTCAGGGCGTGTCGGCGGGCGTCGCCGCCCCGACAGCACTCTGGGAGCGCTCGACTGTGGAGGGGAGGGGCTTTAATCTGTCACGCCGCAGCCATAAAGGATACGACGGCGGGAGTGGGGAATGGGGCTGCGACCGACGAAGGAGGGAGGGAACGTCAAACAGGGAAGAAAGTTGGGGAGCAGGAGAGAACAGCTTCACTAGGAGATGGCCGACTGTGCAGCACTGCCTTTGACTCTCATACAAGTACAAGGACATTACACTTCATCAACACTAAGCACCTGCTCATGAATAATACCATTATTCAAGAACAAACTGGCCTGAAACCATGATCTAAATCCAAATAAATCAAACATCCTGTGGGTAGGTGTTTGTGAATGCCATGTTTATAGGGTGGAAATTGCAAACGTGATAATTTAACCTCATACATAAAATATGGCTGCTTTAGTAGTAACACACCTTAGATAGCTCCCCATGCATGTGGGTGAGTCTGTGCGTAAGATGTTGCGCGCAGGTCTGTGCCTTACGCCGGGATCCCATCGGACGCGCTCCAGGCGCGCTACGGCAGCCGTAGTCACGCGAGATCACGAGATCACGCGATAATCCTAAACCAAATGAACTCACCTTCCAATCCCAAAACTACTGCAATTAAATGCCACGTTTTGTCCTTCCGCCCATTGTCCTTATAAAAAGGATGATTTGGTACATAAATCACTTCATGTTGCTGAACTTCGACAATGAGCCTCCCGTCATCCATGTTGCCGACCCTCTGAGACCCCTTGATTGATTGACTGCTGATCTGATGCCACCTGTCATGACGTAATAATGTTGATGTGACGTTTTGATAGGCTGAATGAGCTGAGTATTGTGTTTTATTTTTAAAAAGATGACCGGATGCTCTATGACTTACTTTTTCACTTCCTGCCCTGCTCGATCTGCTCTGTTGAAAATGACGGTGTTCAGCAACGGCTTGCGTCAAAAATAGAAGTGCTACGGAATGATAGCGCTGTGGCACGGCGAGCCGCTCCTGGGACGCTGCTGAGACGTTCCGCAGCCGCGCCCGGTGGAAATGGTCTCATTGATTAGAGTGGAACCTATCTGCTGCGGTGACCGCGGCCATGATGTGCCGCAGCCGTAACGTTGCCGTAACGCGGCCGGTGGAATCGGGCCGTTACTGTGTGAGTCTGCGTGCATGTGTGTGCGTGCGTCTCACCAGGCCTGCAGCTCCTGCTCTGCCTTGGCCCTCTCCTGCTCCAGGCCGTTATGAAGCTCCTCGCGGATCCTCTTCCTCAGAGCTTCTTCATCCACTAAGAGATACGGGAGGGGGAGAGAGAAAGACTTTGGTTAGCCAACTGATTCAAATTGTGTGGCATCATCGTATAAATATTTTAACATTAACAAGAGACATAACGAGAAAGAGAGCGAGATGATAACAGATGTGAGAAAATAAACCACAGAAAGTGTTATGGCTGAAATGGCATGTTTGTTTTTCACAGAGCGGGCACCAAGAGAATGTGACTCACATCCAAATTATGGACAGAAAAGAGTTGAGCTCCGAATTAGCATTTAAACCGTAATGATTTGGTAATGGATTCGGTAATGAACGCCGTCTGGCTCTCGGTCCCCCTGGAGGGGGGGGGGGGGGGGGGCTGGACCACGCCACCAGAACGCTGAAAATAATGGGCAGAATGTGGGATTGTGTGTGTGTGTGTGTGTTTAAATGTCGGCCTGTTGTGAAAGTAGCAAGAAGGATCCACATCTTTGCCCTCAGGCTGCAACACCTTGTGAAGCACAGAGGGGTGTGTGTCCATGTGCATGCCTGTGTGTGTGCATTTATGCAAGTGTGTGTGTGCGTCTTCATGCTCTTGTGTATGACGGTGTGTGTGTGGCTGTGTGCGAGAGAGTCCGTGTGTGATTTGTTAAACAAATCAGCAGTAACCTGGGTTTTCTTTTAACGCCTTGTGAATCCAAACACCGAAACAAACACAGACACACACCCACAGACACACACACACACACACACAGACACACACCCACAGACACACACACACCGGGGCGGCGGACGTGGATCTCGCCAGGTAATTAACCACGAAGGTACCGGGGCGCGGCTCAACGCTCTGAGGCCTCAGGAGCCAACGGGGGGGGGCACTGCGGGGGGGAGGGGTTAATCCTCCATGCCTATACTGTTAATGCCTGATAATGTGCACGCCGATATCATTGAGTTGACATTACATGCGGGATGTTATGGGTGTGTGTGCAGTGTGGGAGGGGGGGGGGGGGGGGGGGGGGGTATTCTTGGATATTGTCTTGACCCTCGCACACATTGCGGTCACGTGGATCACAGACTTCAATAAGACTCTAGAGCGACCCATTACAGTGACCCAAATCCCACTGCCTACTACCCTGTAATCGGGATCATGAGTGAAAAACTAATAGGAGATCTGGGATTCAATTCATCTGTCGTTAGCGTTTACTCAGCGATGAAGCTAAGTGACTCAAAACATCCTGAGACAGCTTTCAACCACGCACTGGGAGAGCCCTGCGCTGCTATGTCGAAGTGACTTCTCCCTCTTCATCAGACATCCCCTGTGGATCTAGTTCTGCTTTTCAGATGGCTTACTCTGGGATTGAAGGCAGCAGTGATGATCATTTTACATCCAATGCTTCGACTTAAGGTTCTCCAGTAGTCATAACGGAAAGAATAACAATATTAAATCTGAAGATTTAATATAGCTATGTTTTTTAAAGATTATATAATAAAAGCTAATTCAACATTAGCTTTACCATCAATCAACTTTAGCTAAAAGACTTAGCTAAGGGCAAGGAAACAACCAATAAACTTTATTATGATGCATGTTAAAGTAATTCCTTTACAATTTGCACAGCAAGAAACACTTTCAGTGAGTTTATAGCAGGAGTTCATCTTTAGTACTAAGGTGGTCAGAACTCTCAGCGTGTGTGGGTGGACTTGGGTGGAAATATTTGACCTTCGGTGAGTTTTCTTTGTGTTGTTTTTTTTTAGCACTAATAAATACCCTATAGTCTTACTTATTCTCCAGAACACTATTCCACTAGCCTGGCAAGCCAGACCCATATCAGAAAGATATTGGGTCTGGTCTCGTACGGTGGCAGTGTTGGCGGGATAAATGGTTGTCTCTCAAGTTCCCTCTGCACGCAATAGGATAGCGCTACAACCAATCAGAGCAACGAAGAAGGATACGTACACAGAGCGACGGAAATTTCCATGGGGAAGTGTTGCGAATGGTGGATTGAGAGAATGGAGACCAACGACGAAACTTTTACCGTATCCGGTCGGCAAAACTCAATACATCTTTCTTTTCCAGGAAAGACTTCAGTGCAGTTCTTTGTTCATTTCTCAAAGAAAATGATAACTTCAAGTCTTTAAGAGTCGCGGCCAAAGCCGAGTCGAAAGACAGCCGTTCGCCAGCAGCAGCAGCCATTATTCTTTACCTTTAACACGGAACCGTCGCAGCTCTGTCGTCATTCGGCTCAGTACCGCCCCTCACGATCTGATTGGCCTGTCCCATTTTCTGTTTCCAGCAGCGAAAAACGACGACAGAAGGCTAGGGGACTCTCTAAATCGACGCCACTTCGACCTGGGCGGGACTTTACGTCCTACGTCACTCGCTATGGGTTTGCATGCGTGCGCGTAGCCGTTTGTCTCAGGGATCTGTGCACGAACTCCCTTGCACTACAGATTACGAGCGTACGCGCACACAGTGTCGTACGCGATGGAGGGTGGGGGACATTCCTACAGTCTGTGATGATAGGCTATATTTCTACAAATGACTTACTATTACTAGCGATTAACATGACGAAACAACACGAACTAAGCTAACATTAGACTATAGCCATACCAGATAACGCCATACCAGCTAACCTTAACTATTTCTATTAAACTCGGAACCATTTTGCAACAGGCAACTGTGTGTTGGTGCGTCTTATTGCTTCCCACGTCTGCGTGTGCGTCTGCATCTTTCCCACTCCTGGCTAATAGTTTCAGCTTTTGTACTGTATAACAGAAATGATCACCCTGTCCCACACTGCTGACTTGTTGATGTTTTGTGAGCACTCACACATTTCTCTAGGTATCTTAAGTTTCCTACTGGAGTCATCAAAACTTTGGACTTTGTTATTGTAAGAAATATTGTGTTGCAAAAACACTTTGTGTCTTACCCTTAGCGTTACCCTAACCTTAACCCCAGTAACATTTCTATATCATAAACTACAAGTTACGCAAAATGGCATACAAACATCCAGTCCAATATGAAAGAAAAAAGCTAGACAATCTTTAAACTTCGGTTGCCTAGAAATTGTAAAGACAGTAATGTGTGTACATTGTGCGAGTATCCGTCACTTGCGATGCGTGTGCAGTCCAAAATGAAAGAAAAGACCTTGCATCACTAGGGAATCGAACCCCCAATCATCAGTTGGTCGTTGGTAACTGTAAACAAAGAGATCGCATTTTGTTTAACTGCTAACTAACAAACGGGTTTATGCGTTCACTGAACAAAGATTATGGAAATAAAAGACCACTTTTCCATCAGAAAAATCATCAGAACCGTTATTACCAACCCATAGACACTAAAGCCGAAACCTTTCTCACATACACACCCATCGCGAGTGACGGCTATGCGCACACATGCACACCCATAGCGAGTGACGTAGGACGTAAAGTCCCGCCCAGGTCGAAGTGGCGTCGATTTAGAGAGTCCCAGAAGGCTAGACCTCCCTGGCTGCAAATGGAATTTCATTCCGCTAGGGGCGTCTAGATTTGTAGGCTACTATTCCACCGCAAAACACACGAACACAGAGACATACAGAGAAGCCAAATAACAACATAACTTAAATATCTTCATGGGTTGCATTGGTTGGATCAAAATCTTGAAGTTAAAATATTACTGTTCGATGGCATATTCAGTAGGAGGCCATCAACAGAAAGGTATCTCCCCACTGACCGGAGGTATATCAGGGAAACAAACTCCATCTAGAACAAAACTCTTGTTTCATAAACCTCGCCAACAGCAGTGGTTTAAACCTCCAAAAGAAGAAGACCTGGATCCGGCATACCTTCAGTCTTTCTTAAAGTCTACCGAGCTTACAAGTCCTATGTATCAGCCCATGTGGCCCCAAGCCCAGGACTGGGGTCCCACAGGGCACCCCGAGACCGGGCTCTGACACAGTGAGCAGAGCCTCCTCAGGGAGTCAGGGTCACCAGACCCCCTGCGTCATCGGGCCCACACCGATCCCGGGCAGGACATGCAAATGTAAGGGAGATTAAAAACTCATCATTATAGCCATGCTCCCCCTCTCCCGCTTCCCCGATCCTCGCCTATCCATTCCCTCCGCCCGCTAAACCCGGTGTCAAAAGAAAACTTGAGGAGGGAGAGACGAGGAGGCCATTGGCGGTCGGAGATAATAGACGGAGGCAAATTGTGTTTCTCATCAGAAGTTTCATTAACCCCAGGACCTGCACATAGGGCATAATCTGTAACATTACCGCTTCCTCACGCTCGCGGCTCTGGCTTAGACGAGCCGCGGCAGAGCTCCCACCACGCTCGCCGTGCGATGGGGACGGGACACGAGGCACCTGGAGCTGCCTCCCGGCTCAGCTTTAGCTTCGCTTTATTGGGCTTTATTTCGTTTACAGGGTCTGTTCTCAGTAGGACCTGACTCACGTTTACGTGACCGAAAAACGAAGGATGATTTGCCACATGAAACATTAAAACAATATGAAACGTTAAAACGATATGAAACATTAAAACATCTTGCGCACTGGCAGGATGTCTGAATGTTTCATATCGTTATAACGTTTCATACTGTTTTTTTTACCAAAGGTAAACAAAATAATGTTCAACCAGCCAATCAGATTGAACACATTGTTTAAGTCCTCTTGTGAGCGCAAATCATAAAAGGGTTACGGAATCACGGATACCATTTTACTCAAGGTTCCTCAAAGATATATACAGGCAATCTTCTGCATTCACAAAAACACATGGTTACATTTTGGCCTTTTTTCCACTCTAACCTATACTCACTTTTGAGTGTTTTGCCCCAGAAAAACAACGTCGAAACCTGCAGGAGGGGGCGGGTTCCTCGTCACAGCGTACGCTCAGATACACGTGTCCTTTATTGGAGCGCTGCCGATTGTGTGGCGTACTTGACCTTGGCCGTTGTGTAATCAGCACACAAGGTGAGTCGAGCCCTTATTTTAAAGCAGACAGGGAGCTGGCTGGGAGATTCACTTCCCACGCAACACCGGTGGGCACACATAATCAACTTCCACCGCACTGAGGTTAAAGCCTTTCAAGATTTGGCTGAACTTTAAAAAAAAATTAATGAGATTTATACCCATTCAGAGTTCTTCCCCCCCCACCTCTCCAGTTCCTCACAGTTTTAAATGAGCAGAAAGGGTCAACTAAGCGAGCCAACCTCGTCTTTTATAAAATATTTGCTCATCTCTGGTGACCTCGTCTACTAAAACATTCTAATGGCTGTCTGCATCCCTTGTCTATGATGAGTTCTAGTGGCGGCAACAAACCAGCTGTCAGAGTCCGGTGTATTACATTGATAAACCTCAAATAAATAAGTACTGGTATCCACAGAGAAGCAGTAATCTAGATGTACTTCAAGAACATTTGCTTTAAAAGTCCACACCGCAGCCCACAGATGGAAGACGGGGAGAGTAAAGGGGAGTAGTTTAGCCGTGTGATGCCAGTGGAAATGGTCCAGATTATCAGGGCTCCCATCGTGAGGTAAACATTACGGTAATTGGTCTTTAGGTTCTAAGATTTAAAATCAAGCTACACGGGCAGGAAAACACAATTATTTATACAAAATCCTCCTTTATACCCAAATCAGCAGTATAAATGACTGGACAAATGCAAACGAACTTCAACTTCTCTGAGAGGCGTCACGAGTCTTAAATTATTCCATTAGTAATTACAGCGGACTTTGACAATCAGTTTTATAACGTTGAAATTTTTCTCTTTTCAGCTGCTGGACAGACAACGTATGACATTTAAATGTATGCCACGTAACATGCGTTGTGATACACATCATTATTTATGACATTTTAGAAAGAACATTTGAAATCGAACCAATCGATCGACAAACAACAGCAGCGGTGGCAGCGGAGCTGGGTTTGAGTTGTAAAGGCTGACAATCACAGAAGCCAGATCATGCACACACACACAAGTCTGCAAGAAGACATTCTAAAGAGAGAGACACACACACACACACACACACACACACACACACACACACACACACACACACACACACACACACACACACACACACACACACACACACACACACACACACACACACACACACACACACACACACACTTCTGGTTCCTAATGAGCTCTGGTGGTTTGTTGTGGGAAGCTGCAGAGGTGTCGTTTTAATCATCAGAGTCAGCGTGGCGTGGCATAAGTTGGCCTCTTTTAATTACCTCACCGATGGAACGCCGCCATGGATGAGAGAGCCTCGCCCACACCCCGGATGCCAACCTATGAAGACCAGCCCCCTTTACTCTGAGCACCCCCCCCACCCCAAACCACCCACAGACCGCTGTCTAATGAACGGCTAAAACCTCCGATGCCCTCTGTCTGATGGGAGGCGGGACCAGGTGCCACAATTTAGTACAAACGTGTTGCATTAAAGTTAGTTAAATAGAGAAGAGAGACACAGACAGACGGACAGAGACAGACACACAGACAGCAAAGAATGTAGAGGAAGAGAGAAAGGTCAATACAGAATGAAAGAGAGGAAAGATGGATACAAGAGACAGAGAAAGAGACAGAGACACAGATTAAGATAAGTGTGTGTATTAAATCCTTACTTCAGCAGTATGATTTAGAAAACCCACACTTGAAATCATACACGCTGCAACATTAAAATATGCTTAACTAACAGCCTCAAGCAATTCCCACAATAGGGTTCTTCATAACGCAGACGATAATGACAAAGTTTAGACTGCCAGGCCGTCTTCATCTTGACAAGAAAATGTTCAACAAGTGACAATTTGCCGCACCATGATAGCCCCATTTAAGTGATTGCTCTGTAATCTTTCGAAGTGAACGGCAAATTTCACTGACAGATCTAGGAATTCATAAAGGCATAAAATGCATTTGGGGACCAATTGCTAAATGCCGTGTATTCTGGCTGTCCTAGGTCCGAGGCGGCAAAATATTTATGCGTCAAACCATGGATAACCAACCAGTGGATACCAAAACAGTCACCATGAAAATAGAAACAAAATCAAATTTTGAGAAGACCCAAACAATAGGACTGCTTTCCCTGCCAACCAAAAGAAAGTGAAGTTAGGCAATCTGTGCCACCTTGATAAACACTGCTGTGTTGAGGACTGAATCAATTCATTATTCTATTAAGAAAGACATTCAATAATATTTTTACTAAAGTTTTACACAAACCCCTTGGAGGGCAACTTAAAAGTTACACCAACCAACACGATTAATTGTGTGCAATTTCAAAATATGTTTTTGAATCACAGTGTTAGTGCTATTAAATTATATTTAGTAGCCGACATCCCTCCATTATTTTCAAGAAAGCTCGTCTCAAGGCCAAAGTCACTGGAAATTACCACGGCAAATATTTTCTCCGTCTTTCCTTCGACGCTAATGTTACGCGAGTCATCTTGTATCTAATGCACCATAACGATGGAGCGGTTAGAACAATTCTGTCACTTTATGTCAGAGATAATGTAGAATAAAAGGTGCAGTTGTATCATCTAATACCACATCGTTAAATACTTGATCCTGATTGGTCAATTACATTTCAACGGTGTGCATAATGTTAAAATAACAGGGCAACTCTGCTGATTGGAGTCAATAAAAAAAAACATACCGTTATAGAGGAAAGTAACTAATATCTAATCATAGTTGGTGACTGCGGTATGAACCACGACGGGTCATAGTCCTCTGAAGAATAAGTCCCGTCTCCGAGGCTCCCACGGTCCAATGACTATGGGAAATAACACGGGGGTTTGAATGATCGCACATAACGTTAAGCTGCCGTTAAAGTAGTAAACAACTATTAACGCTACTTTAACGGCAGCGACAATCCAAAACCCCGTCATAACTAGATGAAAAAAGGTGTGCAGTTCAAAACGTGACGCAGCATTTACTTCTTCGCCACCTACAGAGTTTGTTATGTACGATCAATCAAACCCCATGTTATCTCCCATAGACATTGGACCGAGGGACCCGGAGCCTCGGAGGCCGGAGTTACTCTTAAGAGGTCTGTTCCATTATGGAAAAACAATGTAGGGCGGGATTGGGGATGTGACCGGCGCAGCAGAGGTAGCATACCACCGCCAGAGAACGTTCATCCTCTACAGCCCCTGACATGTTCTACCCAGGAGCAACCAGCGGCTACCAGCACCTTCTCACAGCTACTGAGGGAGAAGGGTCAGCACTCACCAGGGGGGGCGCCCACGGCGGGCGGGGCTGCAGTGGTCTCCCGAGGCTGCGGGGGCGCCGCTGGCTCCGGGGCAGGAGCCTGGGGGAGGGGCAGTACCTGGGGCTGAGGAGGGTTAGGTGGGGGAGGAGGAGGTGTTTCAGAGGGAGAAAGGTACCGGTGCAGGGGGGGTGCGGTGATCAGCTCAGCGGGGGGCGGCAGGGGGAGCATGGCGACGGCCTCGATGGCCGGAGAGGAGGACAGGGGCTCTGATTGAGGAGAGGGAGGGGCCAGGAGGGGTTCCATCACAGCAGGAGGAGCAGCAGGAGCAATGGGTTCAATTATGACGGGAACGGGAGCGGGAGCAATGGGTTCAATCGTGGCGGGAGCGGGAGCAGGAGCAATGGGTTCAATCGTGGCGGGAGGAGCAGGAGGAGCAATGGGTTCAATTATGACGGGAGCGGGAGCGGGAGCAATGGGTTCAATTATGACGGGAGCGGGAGCAGGAGCAATGGGTTCAATCGTGGCGGGAGGAGCAGGAGGAGCAATGGGTTCAATTATGCAATGGGAGGTTACAGGAGGCTCGATTACAGGAGGAGGAGGAGGGGGAGGATCATCATGGACTGAAGATTGCAGTGAATCTATGGATTCCAGCCCAGCCGGAGGAGGAGTTGGTTGCCCAGTTAGTGATTCCAGAGCAGCAGGAGCAGCAGGAGCAGCAGGAGCAGGAGGCGCCATGGGTTCAAAGGCGGGAGCAGGAGCAGCAACAGCCTTAGCCAGGGGGGGTGTTGGAGGACACGGGAGAACCACATCTAGGATGGTGGGTGCTTCTACCTGTTCAATGGGAGGGGGGGTAGGAGGTAAGGGTTTGAGCTTCTCCTCACTGGCAGGGGGTGCCACGGCCGCTACGCGTGGAGGGGCGGGCATGGAGGTGACGGGGTCGAAGGGGGGGGGGATTGGACGTAGGAGAGGAGGAGGGCCGTAGGTGGTGCTAGGAGGAGGAGGTGTGACGGCTGCTGGTGGTTTCATCTGCGGCAGAGGGGAACTCCCACCATCCCTCATGCGGTTGATGACATTTTCCGAGAGCTAAAAAGGAGCAAGAGTACGACAGAGGGGTCATGACTTTACTAGCAAAGGCAAGTGGAGTGTTGTATTGCACAAACTTCACCATAGATAAATAGCATGACTGATTTGGCAGGTCAGACACATGCTCCATATAGACAGCCTCGTGCAAAGGAGGAAAGCCGTTAGATCAAACGATCCTCGATCTATATTTAACTTAGAGACTTAGTAACACTCGAATGTACGAAGCTGGTCAAGTTCAAGCTAACGTCTGAGTTGAACCAAAAATCGTTAATGTGCCCTCTGGAACTGTGTGTACAGAATTGTGTTACATAAGCATCCATTTTATCCCCGTTTCCTCCATATTCTTAGATAAAGGAGTCTGACGAAAGGTGTCAACAGTGCACTTTACACTGAAGGGATCAACAGAGTCAGGTTACTAGAAAGTGACCTATTGCCAGCTTTTTGCTAACAGGCTTCTTCGCATTACATAATGCACCATTGCATAATTCCTCCTTTGCACGTCCTGTCGTTGCTTTATTATGTTACTTGTAGCAGTAATTCAACTAACATAAGATTGAGGCCACTCACCCGTATGCCCTTCACTACCGTGATGTTCTCGTTGTCGTCGGACTCAAACGAGACCCGACGCGTGCTGTTATTAGCGCCCATAGCGGGTTGGAACTGAGCGGAAACAACCGTTCTCTAATGCTCAGAGAAACTGTTTACATCGACTCGTTTTGTTGAATTTGTGTTCTGGTGGAAAGAGGCGAGAAGTAACCCTGGAGCTTCACGCCTCCGTTTGAGCTGCACTTACTTCCTGAGTTTGAAGAACAAGAGAGGAGATTGGAGGAGTAGGAAGTCATCTGTACAAAGGCGCATTCTATTGGTAGAAATGGACGGCGTTCCTTTTTGACCAAAACAATGTATTTTGTCGACCATATATCGTATACTTTATTCTTAGCATTGTCCTGTCAATACTAGCATGGTGATGTGAAGAAAGAAAGAAGCGTGCATGAAAATTGAAACAATGAATAGTGTGTGTGTGTGTGTGTGTGTGTGTGTGTGTG
>NC_082400.1:17722119-17736785 GCF_031168955.1 Gadus macrocephalus | reverse complement strand
CAAGGGGTGTAACGGGATTGGGCCTAAATGTCCCTTCTGCATCAAAGGGTTATCAAGTCAACAGATGAGATCAACCGCCCTCCCTACAACACCTCACCTGTCAAAGATTGTGGCGCAGTATTGACAGCAAAATCTTTATATTTACAGATAACAAAGATAACCCCTGCATGCACACACACACACACACACACACACACACACACACACACACACACACACACACACACACACACACACACACACACACACACACACACACACACACACACACACAAACATACACGTCTTCCTCAAGTCCACGTGTCCTTGCGTCCCACATAAAGGTCATTCTGTCAAAACATGTCAAGCATATAATGTCCAAATACACACGCACACGCACACACACACACACACACGCGTGCGCTCGCTGGCGTGGCTGAAAGAAATAACCTTGGTAGCGTATTGGGGAAGAGAAGCCCAGTAGATTAGCTGGACTGATGGGATATTTGCCGCAGGGCTATAGGTGATAAGAACTTCTAAATTAAACCTGTGGTCCCAGGAAACGGGGCGCCTTTTCTACAGAAACAAGGGGCTTCAGCACATCAGCGATTGTTTCTTTTTTTGGAGGGGACACAAAGATCGCACACAATGTTATCTCCCGGGTCCACAGGCACATCAATCAGAGCTCTGGCTGCTAGGAATCGACCCCTTCTCGCCCAAAATCAATGCCCTCTCCTATTCTCTTTGGTACAGCAGAGATTGTCAGAGATACTGAGTTGCACCAAACACAGCACTTTATGTTCTAAATGGGGGAAGGCCATTAACTCTCTGACACACAGCGTTTCTCTGCTCTGCTCTGCTTCTTATCACTCTCTCTGGAGGATGGCGACCCATGTTAAAAAAAAAAATGTTGAGAGGTTTTTTTGGGTGGGCCATACCAAAACTAAACCTAATGTTTGTTATTTATACATTTGTGACTGTAAACAAACCATGAGGATGTATCACCTTATGTTGCTGATCGATACCAATGCACTTGGGGTTTGTCCACTGCCATTATGTCCATTCTTCATCTGATCCCACCTGTTCCTCCCACTGCTCCTCCTTCTGCTCCACACAGTCATCACATTGTCACTGTGAAGGTTAAGCTGCTGTTAGGGATCTTCTTCAACATCACAACCAGACAATCACCTGCTGAATGATCCTGTTGATGACTCCAATGCTAATTATTTACAAAGTAAATATTCAATTGTGGCCTTCTTTTGATTATAATTATCGATTAATGTTATTATTATAATTATAATTATTATTATTATTTATTAATCATCATAATCCTTATATTATTATTTTCATTATTATTAAATTTTTATTCCTTTATAAAATACAATTTTTTCGTAAGATCAGCTACACTTGGATGCACCCAACCAAAAAATAGAATTAACAAAGCAGATTAACAAATAAGTAACAGGTGCATTTCCATTACGGAACTACATTTCCCAGCAGACACTACGGCCCCTCACGTTTCTGTCTTCCTGTTTTGGGTGAAGCAGCTGGAAAAATGGCAGCTGAGACAGGAAGATACAGGAGTGCTGTTAGCAAGAGCAAAGACCCTTCTGGTCTTCTCATCTCTGTTATAAGGTAAGGGACATTTACTGTGTTTACAATGTCGTATTGGAAGCAGCGATACGTGTAGACTTGTTTATCGTATCCTGTCCTCTGAGTGCTAGTCGGCTAGTTGGCATGCTAACGTTAGCTTTACATCCTTCCTGTGTTCTCGAAACAATAACAGTCGGCGCACATTCTGAATGTATATGCTGTGTATTAGAAATCATACTCTTACCTTAGCAGAAGGTCTTTGGTCGATAGAGTAAATCTTAAATCCACAATTGATTGTGCAATCTAGTGATATTCAAAAGCAGTGCTTCCAATTTTGACAGCTCAGCCATTCAAGGTTTGTTTGATGATAAAATAGCAGCCACACATCAAACACAATTGAAAAGAAAACAACTTCATCTTCGGTTTCTGAACTTCTATTTACTTACTTAAAAAGCTCATCGCATATGCGTAACGTATCTTTTTGCATTTACCTAAATGAGCACCTAACTTTTATTTGGTTCTCCATCTATAGTTATAATAAAAGTGTCTCAGTATTCATTAGTTGAAATGTTCTTCAAACTGTGATTAGCGTCGGATGGCAGAACTGTTTCAACTGTTCTGCCATCCATAACATACAATAACATGTGCGTGCTGTGATTCCCCCTGATGCCTGTGGTCGTCCTGTCCAGGACTCTGCCATCCATAACATACAATAACATGTGCGTGCTGTGATTCCCCCTGATGCCTGTGGTCGTCCTGTCCAGGACTCTGCCATCCATAACATACAATAACATGTGCTTGCTGTGATTCCCCCTGATGCCTGTGGTCGTCCTGTCCAGGACTCTCTCCAACAGCGATGACGTCCAAGACCGAGAGACTGAGAAAGGGCGCTTGGAGGAGGCGTTCGAGAAGTGTGACCATGACCTGGACGAGCAGATTGTTCAGCATTACGCTGAGCTCACTACCGCCATCAGGACCTACCAGAGCATCACGGAGCGAATCACCAGCTCCCGCAACAAGATCAAACAGGTGAGGGGCAGCATGTGTACATCGTACGTACACACAGTTCAAACGCACACACATTAAGAATAATAACCACTGGTACTGTCCCTTCTACTTGGGTCTGTAGTGATCATCAAAGAGGATAGATAAAGATAAAACATCTGCAGTATAAAAAAATAACGATATAAGATAGTGCTAAAGTCCTATAAACATTTTTCTCATTAAATGTGTTAGAAATATGATGTTTTAACCGGGACCTTCATTTGGTGGTCCCTTAGGGCTCCGGCCTCATCAGCCCTGTGGTGCTCAGTGTTCTCTGATCCGTCAGGTGATCGAGAACCTCCTGTTCTGTACGCAGTGTTCTCCGCTCCGTCAGGTGAAGGAGAACCTGCTGTTCTGTATGCAGTGTTCTCCGCTCCGTCAGGTGAAGGAGAACCTGCTGTTCTGTACTCGGTGTTCTCTGCTCCGTCAGGTGAAGGAGAACCTGCTGTTCTGTACGCAGTGTTCTCCGCTCCGTCAGGTGAAGGAGAACCTGCTGTTCTGTACTCAGTGTTCTCCGCTCCGTCAGGTGAAGGAGAACCTCCTGTTCTGTGCTCAGTGTTCTCTGATCCGTCAGGTGAAGGAGAACCTGCTGTTCTGTACTTAGTGTTCTCTGCCTCCGTCAGGTGAAGGAGAACCTGCTGTCCTGTAAGATGCTGCTCCACTGCAAGCGTGACGAGCTGCGGAAGCTGTGGATCGAGGGCATCGAGCACAAGCACGTCCTGGAGCTGCTGGACGAGATCGAGAGGATCAAGCAGGTCCCTCAACGGCTGGAGGTCTCCATGGCCAGCAAGCACTACCTCCATGGCACCGACATGCTGGTGAGGGCCTCTGAGGGCCGACGGAGGGAGGAGGGGGGCCGTGAGGGCCGTCGGAGGGAGGACTGGACCGTGAGGGCCGTGAGGGCCGTCGGAGGGAGGACTGGACCGTGAGGGCCGTGAGGGCCGTCGGAGGGAGGACTGGACCGTGAGGGCCGTGAGGGCCGTCGGAGGGAGGACTGGACCGTGAGGGCCGTGAGGGCCGTCGGAGGGAGGACTGGACCGTGAGGGCCGTGAGGGCCGTCGGAGGGAGGACTGGACCGTGAGGGCCGTGAGGGCCGTCGGAGGGAGGACTGGACCGTGAGGGCCGACGGAGGGAGGAGGGGGCAGACGGAGGGAGGAGGGGGCCGTGAGGGCCGACGGAGGGAGGAGGGGGCCGTGAGGGCCGTCGGAGGGTGGACTGGACCGTGAGGGCCTCTGAGGGCCGACGGAGGGAGGAGGGGGCAGACGGAGGGAGGAGGGGGCCGTGAGGGCCGACGGAGGGAGGAGGGGGCCATGAGGGCCGTCTGAGGGAGGACTGGACCGTGAGGGCCTCTGAGGGCCGACGGAGGGAGGAGGGGGCAGACGGAGGGAGGAGGGGGCCGTGAGGGCCGTCGGAGGGAGGAGGGGGCCGTGAGGGCCGTCGGAGGGAGGACTGGACCGTGAGGGCCGTCAGGGCCGTCGGAGGGAGGACTGGACCGTGAGGGCCGTGAGGGCCGTCGGAGGGAGGACTGGACCGTGAGGGCCGTGAGGGCCGTCGGAGGGAGGACTGGACCGTGAGGGCCGTGAGGGCCGTCGGAGGGAGGACTGGACCGTGAGGGCCGTGAGGGCCGTCGGAGGGAGGACTGGACCGTGAGGGCCGTGAGGGCCGTCGGAGGGGGGACTGGACCGTGAGGGCCGTGAGGGCCGTCGGAGGGAGGACTGGACCGTGAGGGCCGTGAGGGCCGTCGGAGGGGGGACTGGACCGTGAGGGCCGTGAGGGCCGTCGGAGGGAGGACTGGACCGTGAGGGCCGTGAGGGCCGTCGGAGGGAGGACTGGACTGTGAGGGTAGGAGTTTGTTCCCGTTCGGTTCGGAACAGAGTGGATGAAGTAGATGAGGTTGAGGATGCTTGTTGGTTTGGCGTTCACATTCTAGGGGTTTGTGGGCTGCTTTGTTGAGAGCGTTGGGGAGATGCGGGTCACTTCAGAATAGGGCTGGGTAAAAAAATCGATATAATCGATTTTTGATCGATTGAATTTACATTTTGCAATATCGATTCATAGGGCATGAGATCGATTTTTTCTTTCCTTTTTTTTTTTGTTACAATTATAATTATTTTTGCACTTTAATAAACAATGCCTTAATGCAGTTTGCAGTGATGGAATTTTGTAGTTCAAGTACACTTTCACTTGCAATTCCTTTCTAGTTTCACAATTGCACTTTTGAGACTTGAGACTGTTTTGTTTACAGCTCAAGTTTAAACTGTCCAATTTACAAGTTTGCACTTAAAACCGGTTGTTTAAGATGAAGAGAAAAAATCAAGTAGATTTGTATTTTGCAACACAGTTGAGCCATTTTCATTATTCAAGAGCAGATTGAATCGAATTGAATCGTTATTAATCGATTCAGAACCTTATGAATCGAAATCAAATCGATTTAGGAATTTGGCCACGATACCCAGCCCTACTTCAGAATGTACCCAAAGAGGCCTGTTAAAGTGTTCTTGCCTTTTTATATTGGAGACCAGCAAATGCCAGAGAAAGAGGGACCTCGATAGATATTGTCTATTTTGAATTAGCATTGGCAATGCATAATGTTCATTTTCCATGTGAAGCTCTGTTGATTTAGAATTGTGTTGATACAGAGTGAGGCTTCAAGGTCCCGTATCGATCAGTGTAGCCTTCTATGGGGAAACCGATAGAAGCCCCTTGTGTAAGGCTGGTCTGAAATACATAATCTCCGGTGTTCTGATGCGTTGGGCAGATTGATTTCCTGCCCGCTCTCGTTTAATTTGTTTGCACTAATGAACTGGGCAGTGGCTGCTCATTTTCTTATTACCTTTAAGCCAACTTCATCAAAGTAGCCTGAGAGGGCCTCGCCCTTCTCCTGATGGCTGTTTGGTAGTGGCTTTTAGTGGGTGAGTTGATTCAGGATGCAGCCCAGGACCAAACAACCATGACTGATGATCAGTGGGCTGGATGGGATCCTCTGAGTAAAATGAGAAAGAGTTTGAGAGGCAGTCAACGATTACAGGCCGTGAACGCTCATGCTTTTATTGCTGATGCAGTGCGAGCTAACTATCGGGGAGTGAGTTGACACGGTGCTGGCTGTTGCTCTACTTGTTTGCTGAGAACAGTACTGTAGTTTCATCGGTGTGGAACACGATGCTTGGTGTCGCACAATGCTTGAGCTGCAGCTTTTCCTCCCTCGCCGCTCGGAGTGCTTGCCAAATGCTGAGTTTTCAGTGGCAATAGTTGCTTTGTGGCTGCAGTCTGCAAGCTGTGCCAAGATGAAAAATAAGGTCATCAAGGCAGATGTGAGACAACTGTGCCACTCTAGCAGACGCTTGTTAATACAAATGTTGTCTATAGAGCAAACAACTTAATCGCTAGCTTTCCTCCTCCTCTCTGCACACAGTCTCATCCTACGCTCTGTTCTCTTCGGACCCTTCTGTCTGTGTCTCTGTCTCTCGCTGTCTTCCTGTCTGTCTCTGTGTTTCCCTGCGTGCTGCCTCGGCCCGGCTCTGAGGGAGCTCCTGATGTGTTTATGCTCGTCATGCCGTCCCTCATTGCTGGACTCATCTGTCAGATTAGCGTCTCCCTCTCTATCTGGCCCCCTTCCCTCCCACGCTCCTACCTGCTGTCTCCAATCTGCCTCAGCCTTCCCTTCCCCGGCCCTTAGGTGGCTGGTTCCTTCTTCCTACCTGTCTGCCTCTGTCCATCTCCCTCTCTCTGTCTGTAGGTGGTTGGTTCTGTCTGTCTATCAGTGCGTTTGTCTTTCTGTGTCGTTCCTTTCCCCCGTCCTGCTAGTCTTTCGGTCTCTTTCTCTGTACTCTCTACCTTTTCAGTCTTCCTTTCTCTTTCTACTCCTGCTCTCTACTCGACTGCACTGTATCTCCAGGGTTCACGATTAGCACTCAGCATTGTCCCTCTATGTCCTGGTGAATGGCACTTCACAAGACCCCATGGACATGGTTAGGAAGAAACTGTCTCTCTCCAGTCCCCACTCTCTGCCTTTTATTTCCTGTAACTGTCTGCCTCCATGCCTAGGTTCCTATAGCATGATGACACACTAACCCACACACACCTCTCCCTGCGTTCCAAGGTTCCTATAGCGCAACACGCAGACACACACACCTCTTCAGACTCTAAGTGTGCAGAGAGGTATTCATCTGCATATCCATCTTTCTTTTCACTTTTCTCTTCTCATCCTCGTCTCTCTCTCTCTCTCTCTCTCTCTCTCTCTCTCTCTACTCTCTACTCTCTACTCTATGGTAATTTGCCAGAGGCTTCATATTCTTGATTAGGCTGACAGGCATGCTCCCTAATGATGTTAACCAGCCTCCTTCTGCCATCCTAGTCCAACGATAATGACGCGCACGCACACACACGTTTTCTGAATGAGTCATTCTATTAGATCCTCACACATACAACCACAATCCCACACCAGCATTTATGTGGAATCACGCAGGCTGGAGTTGGCGGAAGTGTGTGTTTCTCCAGCCGCAATCTCTCCATCTTAACCAACACAAACACACAGGGAGGGAGGGAGTGTAAAGTTATTTTATTATGCATTATGCCAGTGGGGGTCATGCGCACCACATTAGCACATCTCTCCACTAATGTGCCTCTCATTTGCATCAACACACACTTGACCCCTGCCTCCACACCGCCTCCTGCCCCCCCCTCCTGCGGGCCCCGTCTTCTCTGAGCGGCCCTCAACGTTATCCCCCCGCCGTTAAGGCCCTGGGGTAGGAAGAGACCCCATGTGATCAGTGCTTTGAGTCAGCTCACCACACGCGCACACACACGGTGAGACAAACACACACACGGTGAGACGAACACACGCACGGTGAGACAAACACACACACGGTGAGACAAACACACGCACGGTGAGATGAACACACACACGGTGAGATGAACACACACACGTACACAAGCGCACACATGTGCAAACCTATACGCATACACACGCGTGTGCGTGTGTAAGAGACACTCCCTGAATGCTGAATATATATGCAGAAGTCCTTAATGCTTTCCACCTATTATACCGACCTGTGATTAATTGTATTGTTTAATTTAGTCAACGCTGGTGCAGATAGAAAGAGTTGCACATGTTCCAACAGTTTGGTTGTTGCTACCGGTTGGTTATACCTGGACCTCCATTGAGGTGAATTACATTCTATTGCCTGAAGCCCTGTCTAGTTGAATAAATGCCACACAACCTCGTTACCCAGCTCCAAATATAAAGAGGAAAACAGATGAAGACGGTCAGTATATATCCTACTGTCCGCCAGCTGTCTTGCCTGCAGGTTAGGAGTGCATCACTGGACTGACTGTGTGTGTGTGTGTGTGTGTGTGTGTGTGTGTGTGTGTGTGTGTGTGTGTGTGTGTGTGTGTGTGTTGGGGGATGGCAGACT
This sequence comes from Gadus macrocephalus, assembly GCF_031168955.1. Classification (NCBI taxonomy): domain Eukaryota; kingdom Metazoa; phylum Chordata; class Actinopteri; order Gadiformes; family Gadidae; genus Gadus; species Gadus macrocephalus. The sequence goes on along the minus strand of NC_082400.1, from coordinate 17,728,755 downwards.
TAAGGACCTTGAGCAGGCCAGGGTAATCTGCCATCATCATCCTTTCCATTAGATAGTATTTAAACGTTGGCCTCTAGTGAGGGACACATTCCACACCGGCGGCCGCAGATCCCCGCCAACGGCTGGCGTTGGTCAACGTCCTTCCATCTGGAAGTCCTGTTTCGTGGAACCTAATTTGCGCCCGCGTGCTGGCAGTATCATGTTTGCTGTCTGCTGTGCACGTACGTGCACTGAGTAGATAGTGTTTCAATAGGGGTGTCATGTGCACCATCGCATTGGGATTCCTTATTGTGTTGGAGAAATGGATGCACTGATGCGGTAACAAGCTAAAGTGGTGTATTGCATCTGTTATCTGATCCATGCACGCTCTTATTGACATCAGGCTGTTTTTATGGTTCTTTGGTTTGGGTTAATCTTGTGAATGTAAGGCCAGTGCTTTAAATGGACCTTAATCATATAAGTGTAGACCTAGAACCTGCTCTTTAAAGCATACGTCATTACATCACTGAATTTGGAAATTCAATGGAAGGATTATTAATTTTTTCAACCATTGTTCTCCAAATAAAATCTTAACATTGAATGACTCAACTGTTATGTAATTGATCTATCAAAGTATCGGCTCATTCACTCTAGGCCTGCTTGGTAAAACTGGCATCACCTAAAGTTCCAATGGTTTAAATTTCCCAGCCTTATTTCGGGGGGTTTCTGTCATCTACCTCCTCTCACAGCTAGACCGTAGTGATCATTAGGTCTGGAAAGTCTGCGACTGTTTGGTGAGGGAGACATCAGTCAACTCTACTTACCTGGTTGGCCTCAGACAGTCGAATCACGCATCGCTATGACATACATTGAAATAAATGTCGCTGGCGAAAGTTAACGTTCCCCTTTGCATTAAGCAGGAATGACCTATATTGGATGTTTGTTTCATTCCAGCGCTTGCTTTGGCCACGTAGGCAGTTTGCCTTGTAGAGACCAATGTCCGATTCCCTGACCCCTGATCCTACCCCCTGACCCTAACCCCTGACCTTAACCCCTAACCCTAACCTTAACCCTAACGCCTAACCTTAACGTTAACCCTAACCCCTAACCCTAACCCTAACCCCTAACCCCTAACCCCTAACCCCTGACCCTAACCCTAACCCCTGACCCTAACGTTAACCCTAACCCCTAACCCCTAACCCCTGACCCTAACCCTCAACAAGCCATTGTAGGAGTGTCAGCGCTCCTCCTCAGGGGGGGCTCTGACTAACACCTGGAGGCTGGTTCTCTCTGACCCACCGGGCGTCTCCCCCTGGGGGGCTCTGACTAACACCTGGAGGCTGGTTCTCTCTGACCCACCGGGCGTCTCGCCCTGGGGGGCTCTGACTAACACCTGGAGGCTGGTTCTCTCTGACTCCCCGGGCGTCTCCCCCTGGGGGGCTCTGACTAACACCTGGAGGCTGGTTCTCTCTGACCCACCGGGCGTCTCCCCCTGGGGGGCTCTGACTAACACCTGGAGGCTGGTTCTCTCTGACCCACCGGGCGTCTCGCCCTGGGGGGCTCTGACTAACACCTGGAGGCTGGTTCTCTCTGACTCCCCGGGCGTCTCGCCCTGGGGGGCTCTGACTAACACCTGGAGGCTGGTTCTCTCTGACCCACCGGGCGTCTCGCCCTGGGGGGCTCTGACTAACACCTGGAGGCTGGTTCTCTCTGACTCCCCGGGCGTCTCCCCCTGGGGGGCTCTGACTAACACCTGGAGGCTGGTTCTCTCTGACCCACCGGGCGTCTCCCCCTGGGGGGCTCTGACTAACACCTGGAGGCTGGTTCTCTCTGACTCCCCGGGCGTCTCCCCCTGGGGGGCTCTGACTAACACCTGGAGGCTGGTTCTCTCTGACTCCCCGGGCGTCTCCCCCTGGGGGGCTCTGACTAACACCTGGAGGCTGGTTCTCTCTGACTCCCCGGGCGTCTCCCCCTGGCTCCAGGTGTCTGCCGTCGAGGCCCTGGAGGGCCACCTGCTGCAGGTGGAGGGCCTGGGCGACCTGCGCCTGGAGCTGCACAGCAGGAAGCTCACCATCCACCTGGTGCTGATCGACGAGCTGCACCGCCACCTCTACATCAAGTCCACCCACCGCCTGGGCCACAAGAACAAGGACAAGAACGCCCGCGGCCCTAGGTGAGGCCCTGGGGACGGGGACGGGGGGGGGTGTGGGGGGCGGGATGGATGGTTGGATGGATGGATGGATGGATGGTTGGATGGATGGTTGGATGGATGGTTGGATGGATGGTTGGAACGTGGATGGATGGTTGGATGGTTGGAACGTGGATGGATGGTTGGATGGTTGGAACGTGGATGGATGGATGGTTGGATGGTTGGAACGTGGATGGATGGATGGATGGTTGGATGGAACGTGGATGGTTGGATGGATGGTTGGATGGAACGTGGATGGTTGGATGGATGGATGGATGGAACGTGGGTGGTTGGATGGTGGATGGATGGTTGGATGGATGGTGGATGGATGGATGGATGGATGGAACGTGGGTGGTTGGATGGTGGTTGGATGGTGGATGGATGGTGGATGGTTGGATGGTGGATGGATGGTGGATGGATGGTGGATGGATGGATGGATGGAACGTGGGTGGTTGGATGGTGGATGGATGGTGGATGGATGGTGGATGGATGGTGGATGGATGGATGGTGGATGGATGGATGGATGGATGGATGGATGGAACGTGGGTGGTTGGATGGTGGATGGATGGTGGATGGATGGTGGATGGATGGATGGTGGATGGATGGATGGATGGAACGTGGGTGGTTGGATGGTGGATGGATGGATGGAACGTGGGTGGTTGGATGGTGGATGGATGGTGGTGTGCGTGGGTTGGATGGCCCTGTTCTATTGTTCCTTTCTCACGATATGGCGCCGTCAGCACTTCTCGTTCTGGTGGGTTTTCATTCAGACGCACAATGCCTGGGCATACAGAGACATCATGGTGTAGTCAGGCAATTATTATTCTATAAAAGATGGACTTTTCAAAAGGACTTTTGCATTAGTCCATTTTGAAATGAGTGTTGTGTACCAAAGGCTTTGCTGTGGCTGTGTTAATGTGCTTCCATACGAAGGCATTTCATTGCAGTAACGAGCCGGTTGTTTACACTAGAACACAGTCAGGTAAACAAGCCCATTATTCTGCAACCCGCACGCCCCCAACGCCCAGCAGCTTTATCAAAGTTGGTCAACTTTCAGTGAAACTAAAGAATAATACTCTTTTAAATGGTCTGTGCCCGACTGCCTGCACACACGTTAGTACAACCCAATTAAGAGGGCTGTGGTTGCCGTTGCCAACAACATGGCTGTCGCAGAAGGCACGACTTCATGATGAACTGGACGACAAAGGCAGGCTTATCCCGAGGCCCTGGTTGTGTGCATGGAACAGCACCACACTGCTGATGGGGGGGGGGGGTCCCAGGAGGGGCCATATGAGCGCCACCGGGGGGATTCAGGTCATAAGTCACCTTTTGTGTTGTCCCCGTGTCTCGTTTGATGTGAGTTGTGGCTGCCCTCCTCCAATCAGTCAGTGTGTGTACGTGCTTTGTGTGTGAGGATTAGCGAGTGGCAAGTTGTGTGTTTGAACTCTCACACACACACACGCAGACGCACTGTGATGTTAGGGTGTGGTGTTGGTGTGTGTGTGTGTGTGTGTGTGTACGTGCGTGTGTAAACAGGCTGTCCCCTCCTCCATGTGTGACTGTCAGTGGGGTCGTGCGGCGCTAATCGTGTGTTCTGTGTGCAGTCATTACGGCGGCGTTGCTTTGAGGGGAGCTGAGGTGATTTATTAGGGGGTGGGGGGGTCAGAGAGCGACCCGCCTCCGTCTACCTGGTGGACTCTCACCGGCAGCCCGCCTCCATCCACCCCATCACTTAGTGAGCGAGGGCTCCACGCCGCCTGGGCTTATGGGGGCTGCATCACAACCCGGCCCGCTTAAAGGCTTGATAAATGGCTCATTGGGAGGCAGAGCCATTTCCCCACCAGAGATGCTGGGCGTATTTGTTGTAGGAGGCTGAATGGTTTTCGTTCTAGAAGGGGAGTTATTGGGAACATCGACCTATTGCCGGGACGTAGTGCCGGTGCATACTAAACCCTGGTGTGGCCACACGCTGGGACGCCTCCACAGAGCGGCGGTCGGGCAGTGTAGGATATGTTTATTATTTACTTAAGGTGAGTGGTGAACCGTTGAGTGAGCAGTAAACGGTATGTTTAGCTGGCAGTGCTAATTGGAGGTCTCTTGAATTAGCCATCCTGCTAACTCCGTCTTCACGCACTGCCTTGTTGCCGTCGCTGCTGCTCATTGCACTTCTTACGTGTTTGAAATCACAGCACTTCTGACACATGTCGTGTTCTGATATTAAATATGCGTGAGTCACTTGTTGCGTTTCAAAACATGCCAGTTCCTTTATTTTCTTCGTTCCCCCCTTCCAGTAGTATCAGCGCATCTTGTATCCACAGCGCCCCCCACGGGACAATGACAATAACCAATACCGATTGTAACCACTGAGCTTTGTACCCCAGTAACCGTCACGTTGTCCCTTCTCTCCCTGCAGCTCCGCAGGCAGAGACGTGTCGCCCATGCCCCTGCTGGACGGCAGCAGTCTCTCCACCCCACGCAAGCTGATGGACTCCTCCCAGTTCAGCACCCCCGGAGCTGGCAGTGGTACGACCTGATACAAACTCAGACGCTTTCTGCAGTGAAAAGTCATCTTAGAATGATAATAGCGTAATATATCCTATGATATATAATGGTTACAACTATATAATATCAATCAGGTACTGGTAAACTGTGGACCAGGGAATCAAACCCACGATTGATCCACACCAACAACTTCCCTTTGCTATGGTACACATTGCAATCCGACGTGTATTGAACCTCCTATTTCACATGACGGAGACTTGGAGGTAGGAAAGGGGACCTGTGAAACTAGAGGAACATAGAGCATTGGTTGTTCTCCAAAGGTTTTTTTGTCTATGTATGTTGTTGATATATTTTTGCTTATTTTGACTGAAAAACCTCCAAAAAGATCTTCCTTGTGAACCGATACGTTACTCTCCGATGTTGTGGCATTTGATCTAAACACAGGGCAGGTTTCTGTCATTTGGGTCAAATAATTGTGTTTGCACATATTGCTTGGTGCCGTCCATCATGGTACTTTAATAGAATCCTGATCCCGTATCTGTAGTGTCGGTTACCGCTTGTTGATGGAATAACACCATTATCATTTCTGTTGAGGTTTTGAAAGAGGAAACCATGAAGGAGTTTTTTGTAAACAATCGCAAACACAATGATGGAAGCATAAATTTCCGTTGTGTTTATCACTTCTCTTTTTTCATGTGTATATTTTTCCTACAGAGCGAACGCTGGTAGTGATAATGAAGTCATTAGCAAGAGTCTGGCTCCTGCCATTACAACCATTAGCATAACATTATGTGTTTAACCCATACGCACACATCTACGTACACAAGCACACGTGCACATGTGAAGTTTCTCCACATAGTGCATAATGCTCCCGATACAAACTTGTGTACACAGTAAACGCAACCTAGTGTGCGTTTTATTCCCACCCACACACTGAGCCAATTCCACCATTATGGCATCATTAAACCAAATCCTGACCCCATACTGGTCCCTGTATAAAGGGCCAATCAGGACGGCCCCTCCTGTCGGTCCCATTAGTCACTGCGTCTCCGAGCCACCCCACAGGAGAGTTCAGCGTTCATCATCCTAACATTGTTGGTGTCCCTGAAGGCCCTCTGATAATGCACATGTAGCTTCATTTATGGATGCATGCAGTTCATATTGGTTTTCCTGGGTGTGTTTGCATTGGGGTGGTGTGTGGGGGGGGGGGGGCATAGGGCTCTTTGAGTCAGCACTACGTTTCATTTTTTTTCAGGTTAATGGACCGGGGATGACTCCCAAGTAGCAAGCCCCCGGGCTCATTAGAAAGCTGGGTGAGGCTGCAGAGCCTTTTAGTGGTTCCACCGTTTTCTGCTGTGCTTGTTTATTGTGCATTTATCGAGGAACACGTGGAAGCAAAGCCTTCCTTTACTAGTCACTAATTGACAACTTACTAGGTCGGGCCCCGGGTCGACAGACGGACCGGGCAGTAAACCAGCCATCTGTTCAGCGGTCTGATCGTTCCTGGCTCCCAGTGTCGATGTCAATCACTCTCCTAAAGTATAGACATGGCACGCATGGAAATGATAGGCCGCATCTCCCAGGCCAGGAACCTGACATTATACGATGACTCGTGTTCGCTTTTCATCATCCCGTTCCTAAAGGCGGTGCAGCACTCTGTGATACAGCCGTCACACCTCACCCATCACTACCACCGCCTTTGTCTCCAGACTTCCCATTTCAGGGCTTTGTTTTAGGGGCTTCTGTGGGCACTTCTCTCCCAACGCGCCCTGGCTCATTCAGCCAATATTGGCCTTTCTTTCTGCTCTCTGTTCCGGGCTGTTATCCTTGGGTTATTAAGTGATCGTCTTAACCAAATCTCAATCTCAGTCAATCTGTGTTTTTTTTTGTCCTTTAATGTTGAGAACCTGCTTCCCTCTCAAATTGATTTCTACTCTGGCTAATTGGTGTTAAAAGAAAACAACAGG
>NC_082400.1:17636721-17722019 GCF_031168955.1 Gadus macrocephalus | reverse complement strand
AGGCCATCAAGGCCATCATGGAGCGCCTGGAGCCCGAGCTGAAGCAGATCGTCAAGAGGTCCACCACCCAGATAGCGGACCACGCCTACCAGAGAGGGGAGAACCTGGCCCAGGAGAGCCAGCCCAGGTAACGGATCCCCGCTACGCCGGAACCCTGGAACCTCTATCGGTCGGACCCACAATGGTGCCCAATTCAGCTGGACCTTTTCCTTCACGCAGACCGCGAAGGAAACAGCGAAAGGATCACCAATTCTGTAGTGCTCAGACTTGTGCGACCCAAACCAACATTGGCTGAGTTTGTAGTCTGTAGATGATAGATGCAGTCCCTCTAAGTGGGTGGGGTCAGCAGAATGTTGATTTACTTTTTCCCGAGCTTTGCCCTGACTTCAGGGTCCAATGTCGATATCTGAGTTGAATAATCCATCCCGTTCATTACGTGGCTCACAGGATTTGTTCTTCTGCTTCTGCTTCTGTTGCTGCTTATGTTAACAAGTTCCAAGCATTATGTCGTCAGTGACATCTCAAAGTCAAAGCAGACCCACCCAGTGTGGCCTGTGGTGCTGGAACTGTAGAGAGCGGCAGGCATACAGCGGGGTGATGGGGTGGAAAATAAAACTGTACGACGGGTGAAAAATACAAAACCACTTCTGGACTGAATCAAGTCCGAAATGAACTTTGACCCTTGGTGGACGACCGTATAAAGAACATCAACTCTCTCACCTTGTTGCAACAGGGAAAGAAGATTATCACAATAGTGGTGTGAGGCAAAGCAAGTGTTGTCTCTTTAGCCATCGCTCTCTGAGACTAAGTGCCTCTTTTGGCCCCGTCTTGCTCACATTAGTCCCCGACTAGGATCAATTACAGCCATTGCTGATTCTAGCCTCTTAATCATAATTCCCTCATTTAAGTAAACGGAGGCAGCCTCTACACCCTCCCTTAGTGACTCCTCTGTTTGTCTTCTGCCTCGGCAGCCGAGACTCGGCTGAAAGCAAACCAACTCCAAATTGGAAAAAACAATGCCGGGGGGATAATGACTCTTCCCAGAATACGCTTTGGCTACTTAGACGCTCCGAGTGAAGTATTTGGTCATCTTTTAAAGACGTTGAAAGGCTTTCTGTCCAGCGTCTTTCCAAACAGCATATTATTTCCGATTGCAGTCCCACCTTTTGTCTATGAATGTTGCATTTTGTCTATAAACACCAGATGCTAGTGAGCTAGTTATGAAGAGATTCATGCAGCCGCTTTGAGCCCGGTGAGTTTCCAGTGAGTAGATATGTTTCCGATGGAGTCCCATGGTGCCCGCTGCCCAGACTGGCAACCAAGCCATGTATGAAAAACAGTCAGCCGTTTGACTGGGGAGCCACACAGACACACACGAACAGAAAGATACACACACAAACAGACACACACGCACAGAAAGACACACACACACACACACACACACACACACACACACACACACACACACACACACACACACACACACACACACACACACACACACACGCGCCTGCTGTAGACCATGAAAACAGATATTGTGCTGCTTTAAACCTTGACACGAAGGTATATTAAAAAACATTCTTCACATATGAAAGCCACAACGCATTTCAAAACCAGTCACGTAGTACAGCTCCACACACACACGCGCACACACACGCGCACGCACACGCGCACACACGCGCACACACGCGCACACAGACACACGCGCACACACGCGCACACAGACACACACACACACACACTCACACAGACACACAGACACACACACACACAGACACACACACGCGCGCGCACACAGACACACACACGCGCGCGCACACAGACACACACACGCGCGCGCACACAGACACACACACACACACACACACACACACACAGACACACAGACACACACAGACACACACAGACACACACACACACACACGCGCGCACGTAGCCTGGATCAGAAAGCGCAGGTGTCAGCCCATTGATCCTGAACGCTTTCAGAGGAGCGTCTTGTTGGTGTGTCGGGGATGTTCTGTCCTCCCGGCCTCGTCCCCTGGCGCTGGGCGGATCTCGTCTGACCCCAGCTGATAGGCCGGCCTGGAGCTGAGTCCCAGCCCTGATAGGCCAGCGTGTAGCTCATTCCCAGCCTGCCGCCAAGCCCAGATTGTTTTCACTCTTACGCTCACCTCGTGTGCACGGGTGGAAGTAGCTGTGTCAAAATGTGTGTGTGTGTGTGTGTGTGTGTGCGCGCGCGCCCTACCCTGCATATATTTGCTTTAATTTACAACAATGGAAAGCCAAGGCTAGTTGCTATGGAAACTCTGTGGTTGCTAGCCACCACTGGGTCCTTGTAGGAGAGGTAATGCACAGAGGACATATGGGGCTTGAGACCTAAAGGCGACACCTGGCTATCTAAGGATAGATAACGTATTTATGCATCACTTTTCCCATCCTTGACCATACTATAAAAAAATGTAAAGAAAATCTAGCATTAGGACTCTTATTCTTTGAACTGACTGAGATCATGGATGGTAATTCTAGTGTTATGAATCTTATTCTTTGAACAGACGGATTTGATGTTTGTTAAATGTGGTATTGTTTCTCTCATTCTTTGAGCTGACGGAGATGATGCCTGTCAGTAGTGGTGCTCCGTGCGTCAGTTGTGACGGCCTTCCACCGCTCTCGCTCGGGATTTTCTATCTATTTTTATTTTAACTGTTTGGGTCAAAAGTTGGGAACCTCTGGTTCTGATGAAGTCTCTCTTCAGTTTATTTATGAAGGCCCATTCCTCTGTGAAGAAAATAAGTTCTGTGTTACGCTGCGTCGAGCGATCTGTGATCCTTTGTGAGGTGAGAACTGTCAATCTCAGACGTTTCCATCAATTTCCAAGCAGATGGCTCCGAATCCTGTGTTCTCAAGGCGCCCTGATCTGACTTTATTCACATAAGTATTCTGGTCCCCACATTGGAGACGAACCAACAAAAAAGATAACAAAAATATCAACCAAAGCTTTTATGTGGAATGGATTTCATAAAGAAAAATGCAACAAATACATTCAATTCAAAATAAAGCAGCAAATGCCACTTTCATCCCCTACATCAGGCCTTGGAATTATGTTGAATGCATTCAACAAAACACACACTACCACAATCATACATGGTGATTGGCAGGGTGTGTGTGTGTGTGTGTGTGTGTGTGTGTGTGTGTGTGTGTGTGTGTGTGTGTGTGTGTGTGTGTGTGTGTGTGTGTGTGTGTGTGTGTGTGTGTGTGTGTGTGTGTGTGTGTGTGTGTGTGTGTGTGTGTGTCAGTGCCAAAACATGCGCACGCCTCGTGTGTGTGTGGGTCAATGAATGGATCGGTGTTCATCATTGAAGCATCAAAAGCCTCAACTCATAGTAAAAAAAATCACAATCAAATAATGTAAAGTAAATTACTATTCAATCTACATATTTTCTTCGTTCAATTAAAACAAAATCCTCTAAAATTGTATTTGGTAGTAGTAGTCGTTTGAGGTCATCTCAGTCAGAACAGCTCTCATTGTGTTGTGAATGCTAACTGTGCTATAGGGTAACGTCTGCTTCAGCGTGGGTGAGCTGGTGTACCCCCCCTGTGAACCCACCGCGCCCCCCGCCCCCCCTCCCAGCAGCGCTGGCCACACCGGCTCATACTCAGAGCGGTGGAGCCCTTGTCCTCCACATGATACCGTCCTGCTGCTGCCCGCGTGCTGACGGGCAGCCCAGGTGGAGCCTCCAGGTGGAGCCTCCACCCCCCCTCTACCCCGCGCCCAATGGCCTGCCAAGAACCCCTTGGCCCGCCTCCAAACATGTTGAACATGCCATTTCTTTAACACCCAGCCCTTTAATTGGGCCATCATTTGGTTAAGTGTTTATTCTCATGATGATTGAAGGGTCATTCTGATGTTTGCTTAAGGATTATACTGAACCTCTCCCGCTTTCGACTGATGGGCAGACTGACAGCAGACATGGAGACATAGCTAAGTGGGAATATGAATATATTTTGAGATCTGACATTGGCTCAGTCCCATAAAACTGTATGGCTATTTATTAAAGTATGATAATAGAGCAACATTGTAATCTATTAAACATCCCATTGCCAAATGGGCTCTTTATTTGGAGATCTGACCTGTATGTCCTGACACCACCATGTCTTCAGCTCAGTCGATGCACCACACATCAGTAGTAATACTCATATGTGGGGGGACGGCCAGAACAGTTGTAGTTTACTTCAGATGTACCTTTTCAATTCAATATTGTCTCAGATCGACAGTAGGTTAGAGAGAATCTAGAATGATCCGTAGGGATTGATCAGACATAAATCACTTCAATGACTATGCATGCCTAGTCCATATTCCAATTCATACAATGTTATATACATAGAATATGCATGTATTTTGGATTTGACATAGTTTAGTGTTTCGATTGTCGATGCCATCGACTTATTGACAGGACAACAATAATAGATCAACTTAGAATTACTTGATTGACTTTTTCTTTTTATGTATGTTGTCTTTTTTGCCGTTATTGAGCGGGCCGTCAAAGGGAGGGGGATGTGACGCCTGTCAGCCTCGACCCATGTCCCTACAAGGTGTGTGTTGCCTACGCGGTTAGGGTCGATGGGTTGAGCTGTTACCTGACGGTCCTTGATACTAAGTGTCCCATATATAATATTTACAATGAAAAAAACGTCTCTATACTATTGTCTGCATATTCCGCTCTTTAATCATCTTGACTACAACTAAACTACATACTATGCTACAACCATTGAAAACCGTCTTTCCACAGAGCAGTAATCCAACCTCTGCAGATGACGTATGACGGCAGTGCGCTGAGCCTTGTTGAGACCTCTAAAACGTGAGCCGCACACTGTGGCCACCAAGTGTGTAGAAGTAGCTTGTCTGGCTTCATGTCGGTGCTGAAATTGGATATGTGAATTAAAGTGCACTGTTACAAATGGAGTCTTGGAGCTCTGTGTGGGGAGGGGGGGGGGGGTAAGGTGTAACCAATTACATCTTATCCACTGACAGCGAGGACCATAGACTGTAAAGAAATGTGGATGAAAATATGGTCTGTGAAGTCCCCCATTGGTTTACACGCCACCGCTATGAAGCCGTCGTGGTCGACAAGAAGCCAACATGATCCACGTGAGGCTGGATGAGAACAGGAGTCCGACAGCTGCCTCACAGTTGGCCAGAAGCCCTAACCTTTTGGGTGAATGAAACTGTCAAACGGACCATAACCAAGCAAACCTTTGTGTCAGGTGAATCACAGATTTTCCATTCCACTAATTAATAGAAGTCTTTGAGCGTCCGACCATGGCTAGCCACCGAAAGGCCGTCTGATGAACCCCTTGGTAGTCTCTCCCTGGAGGGGGAACAGGCAGTCAGGGCTGGCGCTGGATGAAGACGGACGGTCTTGAATATGCATGCACAACAAAGCGGCGTCCTTCAGTTATTATTTTTGCCGCACACTTCATGAGAGTCGTCCCTGTCCTTTCTGGATGTAAATCATGTCAGAAGTGTCCCAACCTCCCCGAAAACAAACCCGACCCAGATGTTCAGACCCGAGGACTGCTCCAGATGCCATTCATTGTTGTGAGACACAGCTGCTTCTGCTACGTCCCAGAGTCCCTGTTCCACGCCGAGAAGCTGGCGTTCCTAACTTTTCCATAGTTTGGGATCAACCCAGTCAACCCAGTTGCCGGTTGGGTGACTTTGGATGCAGCTCAGACGTTGTTATTAATCAGTCTGTAATTACCGCCCAAAGGTCCCTGACGCAATGCCAATTTATTGCCGCAAATGTCGAAATTGAACAGGAGAATACCAATAGAGGGCCAATGTTTTAAAGAAAAAACGCTATTGTACACTCGATTATGAGTGCACTTACCTGGCCCTGAGGCCATTCAAGGTAATGAAGCACACACTTGCCAGCACTGGTATGTTAGAGCCAGATGCAACTGAACGCAGGCGGTACTCCCACTCTACTTTGAAAGCTTGGTCCTTATCGGGGTTCATGACCTTGGCACCGGTGCGCTATGGCTAAGAGCCGCTCCGTATTTAAGCATCCTCATAGATGAGTTGAGTGCGACTGGTCAAACCATAATGAATAATGAAGTGCTCCACAATCGACCGGAAGGCGAGTTCGGTTTTCGTCTGCAATTTCTGTTTCTGAATGAAAAAAACTATTTGCACCACTTGTTGGACACAAGGAGACTAATACACGATAAATTGTGAATATATGTTCCAGGTTTTACTGGAAGGTTATAGAACTGTGAGTTTAGTCTTATTTTTGGGGGGTAAATTTGAACCAACATCCTGCAACATCACATTATACTTAATGTATTTATTTGAGTATTTATTTGAGTTTTCTTTCAGCAAGAGTTGTTTGTGGTACTTTCTTTCTTTTTTTCTCAATGTCATTTTGCTGATACCTCTTGCTGACCATGTTTTATTCTCTCTGTCTCTCTGTCTCTCTCTCTCTATCTCTGTCTCTGTCTCTGTCTCTCTATGTCTCTCTCTCTCTCTCTCTATGTCTCTCTCTCTCTCTCTATGTCTCTCTCTCTATGTCTCTCTCTCTATGTCTCGCTCACTCTGTTTTTCTCTGGCTCCCTCTGCAGGCTACTGCTGGAACTGCTGGAGCTGCTGTTTGACAAGTTCAAGGCCGTGGCCCAGGCGCACAGCGTGGTGCTGGCCCAGCTCCAGCAGATCGTGAAGGAAAGCCCCAGCGGTGCCCACAAGGAAGGCATCAAGCTCTACGAGCAGGCAGACGTCTCGGCCAAGATCCAGACTGTGCTTCAGGTCAGACGCTGCAGTATTACCCATGTAGCGCTTGAGGAATTGCAATCTGAACAACCCGCTCCCAGTCTCTCCTAGAAGAAACACCAAGGTTATGTTCTGCATGTTATTTAAATAAGTAACATGCAGTCAGGTTAGACGACCGTGAATAGACAATATTTAATTCAAAAACCTTTCATTACCCTGAATTAATATTAGTACATACTGCTCAATAAAGTCAATGTATTGATTGACAAAAATTCACACACACACTCATTTTAAGAATTGCATCTTGCCTCCTTTTCCTGCTTTGTCAAATTTCCTCTATACGGCAACCTCACGCCTCACACCTCCATCGCAAGCCAACGCTGCTGTTATGTAACGGGTTTTATTTTCTTGAAAACGTTGATTCATTTCCTTGGATTAGCCCACATTAACAGGCGGTAAACGAATGAGCGGAGGAACTGTAGCGTCGACATGAGTGATGGCGGCCAGCTCGTCAGCGAGCGAGCCGAGCGTCCTGGGGAACGCGGCGAGGGAGCAGCGTGATTGCTCGCTTTAATTTGAGTCTCGTTAATTGCCGTTTGTTTACGGTCGCCTTGCTCTTATCTGATTGGTTGAGGGGACGGGCAGCTGTTTCGCTGACACCCCCGTCCCCATGGCACCACTGCCTCCTGAGGGGGGGGGGGGGGGGGGGGGTGTGTGTGTGTGTGTGTGTGTGTGTGTGTGTGTGTGTGTGTGTGTGTGTGTGTGTGTGTGTGTGATGCTGCTTTGTTCTTCACCACTTGCTGTTGTCTTGTTGTCATGATGAATATTGTTTTCCTTCTCATCAACATCCTATCTACAGTTTTCAATTAGCACAAATTGAGGCTTAAGCTGCCTGAAAGTTGACAGAAAGTGAGATTAAAACTATCTGAAGATAAAAGGAGATAAACACTGGGTAAAAAAATGCTTTCGGCCTGTCGTCAACAACAAAACACTGCTGAGACTTGCAGCTAATATCTGTAAAGTATCCTTAGAAGACACCCGTTCTCCAGTTTGGATGACAGCCACATTGCAATGCAGCAGAGAGTGGAAGAGACTCCTTAACGATCAACAATCTTTTTTCTTGTTGGTATATGGCCTGCCTCGAATGAAGGGATGGGTTTTCATGTGGTTGTTCATTTATCCTCGGGTTCTGTTATTTAGTACCTCATTTCCCCCACTCTGCAGAGCAATAAAGAGGAGGAATTGGGTTGAAAAGCACAGTGATGGAGTGGTCCAAGGTATTGTTTTTGTATTTGATGGGTTTGCCGTCGCTGGACAAACTAGAGAGCAGCACGACGGAACAACCGTGACCTTGACCAAGTCTCTCTCTCTCTCTCTCTCTCTCTCTCTCTCTCTCTCTCTCTCTCTCTCTCTCTCTCTCTCTCTCTCTCTCTCTCTCTCTCTCTCTCTCTCTCTCTCTCTCTCTCTCTCTCTCTCTCTCTCTCTCTCTCTCTCTCCATACACACACACATCTGTGTGCCTCCTTGATTGCAAAATACATGAAATGAGGCTCTGCCGCTGCCTTGCCAACTGTTGCTAAGGTGCTCTGTGTGTTGCCTCATGGTTAAAGAACCGGGCCTTGGAGACGCCGATAGGAGGAGAACCGTTGGGGAGGGTAATGTTGAGCAGCCGCCACAGATGGACCCTCGGCCTATCAGAGGGAGCCTTGCTTAATGTGGGCGGTACCAATGTGTTCGCCTGCCATTCGTCTCAAATGTTTAAAGCACTTTTTCGCTCTCCTCAAAGACACTTTCCTCATAGACACACAAAAATATACAATCTTAAACAAATATTTCAATATTCAGATACATAATTGATCGATAACTAACCTATTTAAATATTTAACAAAGAAACACATGTAATCTAATGTAATTTCAGAGCATGTCAATTAAGGGCACAAGTACAAAGAGATTAGGAGAGTTGGGAGTGAGGGGCCACCCACACTAGGGCCGTTTGCTTGTTCCGTGCTGCAGGAAGATTCAGCACGATTCCCCCCCTCCCCACTCCCCCCCGCTGGCCCGTGGTCACCCTGCTCCCGAAGGCTGTGGCCTGGGCACGATTGCTCCTTCATACATATGTCATCACGTCGTAATACGATAAACACGTCATCACCAAGCGTCCTCACCGCCATAACAACAATGGAGAACAACCACGTGAATGCTGTCGTCGGCCCACATTTCAAGTAAACACTCGACTTCACTATCGCACCAACGTAAACCCACCCGTAAACCGCTTGCCGCCATTGTTTAAAATGATTGTTGTGGGGAAGAAGGGCATGGACCTATAAAGAAAGAAGGGTCGTGCAAGGACTACATCATCCAGCTCACGTTGCGTATCCGCGCGTGTGCGAGTGTCATCTCATTAGAATCTGTACTTTGGCCACGGCACACCTCTCCCAAGGGTGCCGTGGCCAAGGGGCTGTTCCATGCTGGAATACGGATGGCGTGGTCACACTAGCCAAACGTTCTAGACTTTAGTATGCAAATGAGCTCGGGCACGGGGCTGCGGCCCTAGTGTGAGTGGCCCCTTAAACTCTCCTTTAAAAGGTGTGTTTTAAGTGATGCTAAATGATGTTTATTAGTTGGTTTATTTGATTCAGTTTTTACAAGCCATTTTACAAGTGGCACTTGCCCAAAGTGTGTGTGTGTGTGTGTGTGCGTGTGCGTGTGCGTGCGTGTGTGTGTGTGTGTGTGTGTGTGTGTGTGTGTGTGTGTGTGTGTGTGTGTGTGTGTGTGTGTGTGTGTGTGTGTGTGTGTGCGTGTGCGTGCGCGTACTTCCATGCATGTGGGGTGGATGTGGGAATGCTGCGGTGTAGCCTGGTATCTCGGCCCCGGCGTATCAGAGACGGTAAGCCGTCCTCGGCCCGGCCGCCGCCGCCGACGCCCTGGGCCCAACAGGCCGGCCGCGGCACTGGAGATAATGTAATCTCTTGATTAGAATATTCATTATGTGGAATGAGGTTTTCTTATTCACTCACTCGTGTTATTATTTCCTGGTTCGATTGTATCTTCCCCCCACTGCCCTGTCCCCCCCCACCCATTTCTCACCCACCTCTTCCTCTCTCTCTTGCTCTTTTCCACTTTTACATCTGTTCCATCCTCTGTCTCTGTCTCTCTGTCTCTGTCTGTCCTCTGGTCCCCCCGTCTGTCCTCTGGTCCCCCCGTCTGTCCTCTGGTCCCCCGTCTGTCCTCTGGTCCCCCGTCTGTCCTCTGGTCCCCCCGTCTGTCCTCTGGTCCCCGTCTGTCCTCTGGTCCCCCCGTCTGTCCTCTGGTCCCCCCGTCTGTCCTCTGGTCCCCCCGTCTGTCCTCTGGTCCCCCCGTCTTTCCTCTGGTCCCCCGTCTGTCCTCTGGTCCCCCGTCTGTCCTCTGGTCCCCCCGTCTGTCCTCTGGTCCCCGTCTGTCCTCTGGTCCCCCGTCTGTCCTCTGGTCCCCCGCCGTCCTCTGGTCCCCCGTCTGTCCTCTGGTCCCCCCGTCTGTCCTCTGGGTCCCCCGCCGTCCTCTGGTCCCCCCGTCTGTCCTCTGGTCCCCGTCTGTCCTCTGGTCCCCCGTCTGTCCTCTGGTCCCCGTCTGTCCTCTGGTCCCCCCGTCTGTCCTCTGGTCCCCCCGTCTGTCCTCTGGTCCCCCGTCTGTCCTCTGGTCCCCCCGTCTGTCCTCTGGTCCCCCCGTCTGTCCTCTGGTCCCCCCGTCTGTCCTCTGGTCCCCCGTCTGTCCTCTGGTCCCCCCGTCTGTCCTCTGGTCCCCCCGTCTGTCCTCTGGTCCCCCCGTCTGTCCTCTGGTCCCCGCCGTCCTCTGGTCCCCGTCTGTCCTCTGGTCCCCGTCTGTCCTCTGGTCCCCCCGTCTGTCCTCTGGTCCCCCCGTCTGTCCTCTGGTCCCCCCGTCTGTCCTCTGGTCCCCCCGTCTGTCCTCTGGGTCCCCCCGTCTGTCCTCCGGAGCGGTGAGGCTTTTCTTTTCTGGACGTCGTGGTTGAATAAATAAATATAATAGCGGGAATAGATTGAATGTTCTTCAGAGGCGGGTGCTCATGACCTGGTCAGTTTCTGGGTTGCAGGATAAGCGTGGAGGCTGGAAGGGTGATCGACTCCAGAGTCTTGTTATCGTGTTCCTACGTTCAGGCGTGATAATAGATTCACAGTCTTTAACCCAGAGATCAGCGTGAACATGATGGATCAGAAGGGGGAGGACTCTCAGTGTTACTCTACCTCAACCAGGTCGCACCGGACCACGCTTTATCCCGGCCAATCTTTTTGGACATCTTTTATTCCGCCTCGTCTTATTCCTTCTGCTCGCCAATGCTGCTCGCTGCAGCGTGCTTCCGTGTCTTGTTCAGAAACCTTGGCTAACGTTGTCCCCCCCCCCCGCCCCTTGCCTTACGGTGAAAGGTGGCGAAACAAGGCAGACCTTTCCACTTGACATATCAGCAGACCGACACTGGAGCCGGCAGCTCGTCCACCGGTGGGCGGTGAGGTGGTGGGGTGGAATGGACAGAGCCCCTCCCCAACCCCCCAAGTTGTTTGAGTGGGCTTTGGCCAGAAAAATCATTTGGAGAATTGATGATGGATTTTTAGTGTGGTCTTATTGCTGTCAGGGCGTGTGTTGTATTTCATTATGTCTCTGTGCCGGAGTATGGATTTGACACGCAGACTTCTACCTCACCGTCCGCAGTAGTATGGGTTTAATAGAGAGGGATGGAGGACTTCTACCTCACCGTCCGCAGTAGTGTTAGCTTTAATACAGAGGGATGTAGGACTTCTACCTCACCGTCCGCAGTAGTGTTAGCTTTAATACAGAGGGATGTAGGACTTCTACCTCACCGTCCGCAGTAGTGTTGGCTTTAATAGAGAGGGATGTAGGACTTCTACCTCACCGTCCGCAGTAGTGTTGGCTTTAATAGAGAGGGATGTAGGACTTCTACCTCACCGTCCGCAGTAGTGTTAGCTTTAATACAGAGGGATGTAGGACTTCTACCTCACCGTCCGCAGTAGTGTTGGCTTTAATAGAGAGGGATGTAGGACTTCTACCTCACCGTCCGCAGTAGTGTTGGCTTTAATAGAGAGGGATGTAGGACTTCTACCTCACCGTCCGCAGTAGTGTTAGCTTTAATAGAGAGGGATGTAGGACTTCTACCTCACCGTCCGCAGTAGTATGGCTTTAATAGAGAGGGATGTAGGACTTCTACCTCACCGTCCGCAGTAGTGTTGGCTTTAATAGAGAGGGATGTAAGACTTCTACCTCACCGTCCGCAGTAGTGTTAGCTTTAATACAGAGGGATGTAGGACTTCTACCTCACCGTCCGCAGTAGTATGGGTTTAATAGAGAGGGATGGAGGACTTCCACTATAGCTGATATCCTCTTTGAAGTTGCGAGTGCGGGTGTTTTTTTTCCTTCTTCGACTGAACAAAAAAGAAAACATTTATTATTCATATTTTAAACGAATTAGCATAAGATCTTTTGTCCTCGCGCTCTCGGGGGATATTAGAGACGGCGTTATAGTTATGGTAGTGTTTTAGACATGTAGGTTATTTCTTTTTCCATCTTTCAGATACCGAGGCCCCAGGGCTTCAAAGGCGCTCTGGGCTCTGACCAGCCTCGGTACAGATGGCGCTCTGATACGCTCACCTTTCACTTCAGGAAGCATACGGCAGCTGCTACCGCTGCCCACGTGGCCCGTAACCTGATCCTGGATCATGATGGTTTCAGCACCCCCTAACAAATGGACGCACAGCGGCTCCCCCAGATGTGACCCAGACGGACGTGTCTGTTAATTGCAGACGCTATAGTACAGCCCCCCCCCCCACCCTGACGTCTTATGATGTCGGGGTGTGAGTGAGGCGGCGTGGGGGTGTACTAATTGATCACCGTACGCAATCTCAGTGTCGCCGCACAATCAGCTCGTGGCAAACACCCTTGACCTCGTCGGCGGGTTTCGTTTGAGCGGAGCAGGCCGGTTAATTAGCTCGCCATTTGCACACGCCGCCACGACTTGGCTCCGTGGCGACCACTGGCCCACCCGGGTCTTCTGGGGGGGGGTCATCACACTTTTAATGACTTGCTCCAGACATCAGCCGGCGACGGCACCGCGCCCACCGTCCCCTCTGAGCACAACCCTCCCATGGTGTCACCTCCCTGCTCCTGCCTGTAGGGCTGCTGGGATCAACACGGATCCTCTCCTCACCAGCGGATTGGCTCCTCCCAAAAGGGAGTTATTCTCTAGACTTTTGAGTCTGAAATGTCTGAATAAATACAGGATAAATACAGGATAAATACAGGGGAGTTCCTTCATGTAATGTCCTCACCTTGCTTTGCCAGGGGAGTGGGACCAGGGGAGGAGGACCAGGGGAGGAGGACCAGGGGAGGAGGACCAGGGGAGCGGGACCAGGGGAGCGGGACCAGGGGAGCAGGACCAGGGGAGCAGGACCAGGGGAGGAGGACCAGGGGAGGAGGACCAGGGGAGTGGGACCAGGGGAGTGGGACCAGGGGAGGAGGACCAGGGGAGGAGGACCAGGGGAGGAGGACCAGGGGAGGAGGACCAGGGGAGCGGGACCAGGGGAGGAGGACCAGGGGAGGAGGACCAGGGGAGGAGGACCAGGGGAGCAGGACCAGGGGAGCAGGACCAGGGGAGGAGGACCAGGGGAGGAGGACCAGGGGAGCGGGACCAGGGGAGGAGGACCAGGGGAGGAGGACCAGGGGAGTGGGACCAGGGGAGTGGGACCAGGGGAGTGGGACCAGGGGAGTGGGACCAGGGGAGGAGGACCAGGGGAGCGGGACCAGGGGAGTGGGACCAGGGAAGCTGCCAGGAAGAGACGCCTGACGAAAGTGATGGCTTGCTCTGTCTTTTAATCAGACCATGGCCTTGTTCTCTCATGGCGTCAGCACTTTAATCAACGTGTCAACGTTTCGCTCTGTGCTCATGACTGCTGTCGCATTTGAAAGTCGGCGTAGTCGTGTGGTGCAACATAGCATATCATAGCGTAACATCTCCCTGACTCCTGCTGTGAATGTGTCTCTGTGTTTGGGACCCAATTTCCCCGGGGGACTCGTACATAAAAAGGGGCAAAAGATCCATACTACAAGCGTACATGTGCACAAAAGGCAAAAGTGTGAATTTAAAATAATGTGCGTGTGCAAATTTCCTTTCTACTGCCTTCTACACACCCAAATAAACACCTCAACCTTTAACCAAGTGGTAAAGGCACTGCATGAATGATGATGCATATAAATAAGCCTTCTGATCAATGGAACATTACGCTAAATCATGGCAACAGTCCAAAAGGAAGACGAAGAGTTCTTCTGACTGACATGGAGGTGCTTGTGGGTGAGGTGGAGGTCAGGAAGCACACATGGTCTGATGGCCACAGCAAGGAGGTCAGAAAACAAACAAAAGGCAGTGAATGGCAACATGTTGCTGTGTTAAACCAGAACGATTTAACACCTGATATCATGCTTGGTGATGTATGCACACTAGTATATATTATTCCAAATATATATGCGCTCTGCAAGGCAATTCTTTAGCGTTATTTGATCTAATCTTGTACTGGAACAACGGAGGATGGTTCTTTCATCAGTCCCAGCCCGTACGTCCCTCTGCTCTCTGCTCCGGCCGGGAGGGGCTGGAGGGACAGCGCTGATGAAACATTGAGCAGTCTTTGATATAAGATGGGAGTGGGCTGAGGCTATATATTTTTTCAAATGGAAAGTTGAGTGCTTTTGGAATAGTTATGGCTCGGTACAAAGTACGAATTATACTGCTGGTTAGGAGGTTTATTATAGCGTGTGTCTATAATTAACGTTTGATATTAAGTGGAATTAAATGTCGGAGAGCCGTCATTACTCGATCTGGCTTCCATTCACCACGTTCTCCCGTGGAGTTTGTGTCTATAGACCAGCCGCTTCGCGTGGGGAGTGGTACACAGGGGTGGGAAATAAGACCCTGGGGTTTTTGACATGCAGATTTTTCTTTTGAATCCCCCGGATTTGATCGTAAACATCTCATGCATTGTATATTTGACGTCATATGGGGTAGCTAATGCTTATTTATCCACATATGCGTGTGTGCATCCAAAGTATGCATTGACTGCATCCTTGTATGCATGGATCAATCCGACCTATTTTCACTAATAAGCAGTAATAATGGCCACACATATGTTGGTGTTGTCCAGAGCGCCTCCACCTACCCCGGTGTAAATGAGTCCCGTGTGTTACACCACCCACCCCGGGCAGGCGAGGTCACTGCGGCGGGAGCAGGGACGGGGGTGAGGCGTCGGGCACGCCGTGGCTCCTGGGGACTCAATAAGGATGTTTATTCCAACCCCCGCATGAACGATCGACCAGACGCGGCTGGTTCGCCCGCTTGTTTTTATCATTAGGAGGGGAAAAAAAGGGCAGACGGGGGGGTAAATTAGAAACGTGCGTTGTCCTATTATTGCCGTCTAATTGACCTCTCGGAGCACACATGCGTACCTGGAAGCCTTAACCTGATGTTTCTCTGGCCGATCCCGCTGATTTGTTATGCTAATCAGGCTGGTCAGGGTGCTAATGGAGAGAGTGCAGGGACGCACGCCGCTCATCAGACAGATGCTGCCACTGCGCTCCGCCGCACGGTCGCCGCACGGTCGCCGCCCGGCCGCCGCCCGGCCACCGCCCGCTCGCCCAGGGCTCGCCAGTGCCGCCAGACACAGAGGGCCAATATTGAATTACAAAGCCACACTTCTGGGAATCATTCTCCCCCCCGCGCCTGAGTCCCTTGGTAAATATCATATGTCCACACAGCTCAGTGGGCTCAGACTGAATTTGGGACGCGTCCCAAGTCTCACAAGGCTAGTGTGGTTGGGGGCTTGGCTAGTTCATATAATTACACTCAATAGAGGCAGAAATAATGAACGCACACACACCTGTCCCTCATGCAGGCGCACACACATGCATACTCTTGCATGCACGCACGCACACACACACACACACACACACACACACACACACACACACACACACACACACACACACACACACACACACACACACACACACACACACAGAGATGCACACATACGCACACACGCAAGACTAGGTATGTGCTTTTTTGGCTGGGTCTGCTTACCTGGTGTGATGTCTGTTTCCTCACATCTCCTCACACTCCCTGTTTTATACAGATGCTCCTCACATCGGCTCCACACGGTCTTTCCCTGCCTGCCCAGGCCGCTCCTTAAGGCTCATTTCTGTGTCATTGCAGCAATAATTCAAACAGGATTTTAACTCAAACCTGGTCTCTCTGACAAATAATAACTATAATCACGATGATAATAATATTTGTATTGGATTGTACCTTTCATACTTTTGTTATTGCACATTTATTTTGTCCCAAACATTTTGCACCAGAAAGTGCAGCTCAAAGGGCCTGGCGCTAGTTGTCGGAGCGATTACCGATGAAATTCATCACATAATAAGTTAATAATAACAAAGACAACGCAAACATACACAAAGGGCAATAAAGTCACAATAAATTGAGGTGTGGAGGCGGGGGGCTGCTGAAAGGGTCTAGGGAACAACAATGGAACGTCAGATGAAGGCATTTATTAATTTAATAACGCAAAAAACAATGTAGAGGACACGGTGCAGAGTGATAAAGAAATGCAGACCTTTTAATTAATTTCCAAAATAGGCTTTTTAGCTTTTGAACAGATAATGCTCCCACTACGATGATGAAGTTGCTGCAGTCATATCAATAGATTGAATTGAAATTTCAATTAGGATTTAGGTCCTGTGTGTGTCTGTGGTTGTGTGTGCTTGTGTGTGTCTGTGGTTGTGTTACTGTGCCTCATTTGATCGGTGTGCATGTGCGCTGCAGATGCACACCGATCAAACGACGTTCTCCAACCCTTTACCGTGAATGGCGATGTCGTGGACGTCCATCCGAATGTGGAACCCTTTAGTGATTTCCACCGACCAATCCAAAATGTTATCTCATGTTATTTTCTCCCAGTGCTGGCCTGGGGAGGGGGGGTGGAGCTGATGGTCTCCCAGTGCTGGCCTGGGGAGGGGGGGGTGGAGCTGATGGTCTCCCAGTGCTGGCCTGGGGAGGGGGGGGTGGAGCTGATGGTCTCCCAGTGCTGGCCTGGGGAGGGGGGGGGTGGAGCTGATGGTCTCCCAGTGCTGGCCTGGGGAGGGGGGGTGGAGCTGATGGTCTCCCAGTGCTGGCCTGGGGAGGGGGGGGTGGAGCTGATGGTCTCCCAGTGCTGGCCTGGGGAGGGGGGGTGGAGCTGATGGTCTCCCAGTGCTGGCCTGGGGAGGGGGGGTGGAGCTGATGGTCTCCCAGTGCTGGCCTGGGGAGGGGGGGTGGAGCTGATGGTCTCCCAGTGCTGGCCTGGGGAGGGGGGGTGGAGCTGATGGTCTCCCAGTGCTGGCCTGGGGAGGGGGGGGTGGAGCTGATGGTCTCCCAGTGCTGGCCTGGGGAGGGGGGGGTGGAGCTGATGGTCTCCCAGTGCTGGCCTGGGGAGGGGGGGTGGAGCTGATGGTCTCCCATGCGGCTGCGCCAGGCTGATCGGTGTCTGCTGCGTCTCCGCTGCCTGGCTCGGGGAGCGGAGACGGACAGCTCTTTGTTTTGGCAGCTGTGATAATGCCGCTGCTCATCATCCCTAAGCTGTCTGTGACAGAGAGACCTCTGGCTCACTTACTCTCTCTCTCTATCTCGTACTGTCTCTCTTACTGTCTCCCTTTCACTTTCTCTCTCTGTTTCTCTTTTCTTTTTCTACAGGCCCTTGGGGTCTCTTTGTTCCTAGTTTGTGAGTCTTTTTGCCCTCTCTCTCTCTCTCTCTCTCTCTCTCTCTCTCTCTCTCTCTCTCCCTCTCACTCTCACTCTCACTCTCTCCCTACCCCGCCCCCCCCTCCCTCCCATTGGCTCCCATGTCTCGTCCAGCGCTGAAGGCGACCGTCCTGGTGTCAGTTCTCTAAAGACGAGGCCCCGCCCCTCCCTGGGACACTAATGAGGCCCCCCTCCTCAAGGTGGCAGTAATAAGAGGTAATGGGAGCAGGGAGAAGCACCCGCTGCAGGAAGTGATGGGCTGTGGCTGGATTAAATGGGAATTTAATAAGATTGTGTTAGTTCGACTTGACAGGAAAGGGGCAGGCAGGAAGTGAGTGGTCCTGCACATTGTATATAGGCACATTAACGTGTGTGTGTGTGTGTGTGTTTGTGTGTGTGTGTGCGTGTGCGCGTGCATAGAACCACATGAACGTGTGGATGTTCAGATGTGCTCATATGGGTACGCACATAAACTGTTGCCAGCAAGTGATTTTGATTAGATTGTGTGTGGGTGGGATGATAGATGGGTACATGCAGCACTATTATAATAAGATAGAAGAGTCTAACTCACTTACTGTTACCAAGCATCGCCAACATATTAATTTGTCTTCTTGCTAAACTTTGTGTGAAGTTTGCAAAGCCACAGAATTTCTTTGTAATTAGTTTGCATGGGCTACATTTATTGGATTAAATTTTTTCACATAAATGCAACTCCCAAATTTGTTATCCAGAGGAGCCGCATCAAAAGGTAACCCGGGAACGAGGATTACCTGTTTCCAGGACAACGTGGTTTTGTTTCCAACGTTATAATTGCGATCCTTTTCTGGTGTAAGCTGCTCTTGGTGGTCTGTCTGCTTCAGTTAAATGTCGCGTGTCATTACGGAGGAATGCAAGGTAAGACATTAAGGTCCAGGTGAACTGATACGTCAACAGAATAAATCGTATATTCTAACCGGTCTCAGCAAATCCAATGCTTGCATTACACCAGTTTCAATGACGTTCATTGCAGTCCACATTCGCCCTCGCTAGCTGGCCGTAGGCCCTGGTCCATCAGCTCGTCATTAGTAATTAATGCGCAGATAGGATTAGCCGCGGACACCGGGCTTAGCAAGGAGCAGACACCAAAGTGTCTCCAAAGGGAGGCAAGAGCAAGCAGGTCCCAAGCGCAAACGTTTCACGAGGGTCTGTGAGATGTGTCTATGTGTTGGTGCTGCAGCAAGACTTTCAGTACGTTGTTTTGGAGAATTGAAATGAAGCTTCATTAGCTGGAATGATCATATGCAACAGCCAAGGCTCTGTGCATTAGCGGGTTGGCTGGTAACCGGAAGGTTGCTAGTTCGATCCCCGGCTCCTCCTCGCTGAGACCCCTTACCTTAACTGCTCCAAACGAGCTGGCTGTCGCTGTGAGTGAATGTGTGCATGAATGGGTGATTGTTCGGCGCTTTGAGTCTCCACTAGTTAGGAAAGCTCTATATCGATAGTCCATTTAGCATAACCATTATCCCCTCAGATGCTCAGCATTAACATAGTAGGGCCTCCGGACCCCAGATTGGGGAGCTGTATGCATACCTGGGTGCCACATTCGCCCCGCTGCTGGCTCGTGGAGGCTTTCCCGTTCTCTGCCTGACTGGGGTGGTTGGAGGAGAGAGGGGTCTTTCTCGGGGCGTTAATTACATCATTACACGTGGGATGGATTTCCATCTGGTCGGCCATTACTTCTGTTCCACTTTGGGCCGGCCGGCCACCGCTACGTCAGAACGAACGCGGGCTAAATGGGCCTGCTAAATGATGGAGCTATTAGAAACGCATGGCTATTTCAGGAACATGCGTGTTCAGACGAGGTTTGGAGTTAGATAAGAAAGAGGAGAGATGGAGCAGATGGGGGGGGGGGGGGGGGGTGGGGTTTGAGGACGGAAGAGGAACGAGCTGAAGGATGAGAGCGTTTGAAAAATGAGCGTAAATGTGAGTGCCGGTAAGAACCGTACAGAGATAGAATGATGGAGGAGGCCGAGTCCAATACCAGGACGGGGATGTATGGGATGGCGCTATTGTTAGAAGTTGATAAGAGTTTTATGAGCCGTGATGCCACGCTGATGTGTTGCACCATGGATCAAGGAGACAGATCGGGGAAATGGAAGATGGGACTTTAATGGCCGTCGTCAAATTCATCCAGTCCTGTCAATGTTTTTTGGCTCCGTCTTGGCTGACGTTTGGATTTCTCCCATTTAGGACGTTTTTTGTACTTCCTGTTGCAGCAAAGTGTCGTGCATTATGGTGTGATTTTTTTGCCTTCTGTATCTGAATACAACCTCTTTTCTCGAGGACAGAGAAAAACAATAGTTTGACAGTTTGAAAAGTGTAAACAGTATTACATTCTCAAGTGAATGCGTTGTCATTCAATAAGTGAGCGCTGAGAAGGTTAGGACATGGACACGGTTTGAAATATTACTTTAACGCTTCACAATATAATGATTACATGGTCTCGTCTCTTCTATCTTGTCTAGAGTTGGCTGCTCTGTGTTCGTGCCAGTCCTATTGACGATTGAGGCTTTTGCATATTCTAGTTTTCTATTCTTTCCTTAAATGTATTCTACTCTCCCTCATCTATTAGCTGGGGCTTCTTCTGTTACCTTGAGGAATGGTAATCCCAGCAGCGACGTGATTTGTATGCACAAGTAGAGCGCCATGGATCTGCTGCTGACACGGTGCTCCGGTTGGCCCAGTGCCTGACTCCTGACTGGCTGTGGTGTTCTCCAGGTCCTGCTCATGGACTACCTGGACGTGAAGAACAGCCGCAGTGCCACAGAGCCGTCCAGCCAGCTGTCCTACGCCAGCACCGGCAGTGAGTTCGCTGCCTTCTTTGCCAAGAAGAGACCCCAGCGAGCCAAGCAGTCCCTCTTCAAGTAAGAAACACTCTCCCACTCCGCCTTGGTGACTGATCTATGGCTAATGAGGATTTAAATCTAGGGTAGATTATACTAACGGAGCGGGTTCATATGTCTGGTAACTTTGGGATACTCACTGCTACAGCAGTCCCCATCTCAACTGAAGCACAGGCTAATCTCACTGCAGTTTCCTCTGCACCTGTAAACAGACTCTTTAACTTTAAACCTCCAAGGCCTTTGATTGAGCCTTGATTTGAACCTTAACCACCCTTTGTGAGTTAGCACCAGCTGTGAACCTTGTCCTAGTAACACTGGATGACTGAGGCGCTGTCCAGGGGTTTAGCTCCTACCAGCGCCGGCTCTGGAGGTGGCTCTCCTCCTTCACCGTGTGTCGTCTGTCCTGCAGGTTTGAATCGTCCTCTCACGCCATCAGCATGAGCGCCTACCTGAGAGAGCAGCGGAGAGAGCTGTACAGCAAGAGCGGAGAGCTGCAAGGTGAGGAGCCGGGCGGCGTTCAGGGTCAGGCCAGGGCTGAACACGGAGAGAGAGAGAGGAAATAAAGGGGTTCTCATAGGGAGCGGGAGAGATGGAATAAAGGGGTTCTCATAGGGAGCGGGAGAGATGGAATAAAGGCCGGCTTGTTGTTGAACTAAAGACTGGAAAAGTGCAGCAATTGGTAACGTTGGCTAAGAGGTGAGGGAAGAGGTGCCCTGGTGGGAGAAGACACGGGGAGCAGTGTGGGAGAATGGAGGCGTGCCGAGCGGTTTGGGGGAGGCGATGAAATGGATACCTCGGAAGGGAAAGTATTGATCTAGGGATGAGGTTCAACTGAGTTCCCCTACTCTTGTATTTTTCAGGGATTGAGAATGCTCTGGGCTGTCATATTTTATAAATTGTTCTTGTGCGTGTGAGGTTTCTCAACTTATCACAGCTTGACGTTTTGTTTGTCTACATTGTATCCAAATGACTCTTCCCATGTGTCAATGTGATATCATGAGTTTTACTTTTCAAGGAATTATTTTCTGAAGGGTTACTTGCATACATGTCAAAACGTTCCCAATGGTGGCAATCTGACGGTAGGAATAGAATGCGCTGTTGGCAACGCATGGGACTGAGGCATAGCTGCGGCGGCACTCTGCAGCGCGGTGAGAGCCGGAGCTCAGGCTGGCGTTGTGGTCCGGTGGGATGAACCCGCTTCACAGCCACGCCAGCCGGCCGTCCGCTGAGTATTGGAGAGATTTAGGAACACTCGTATGTTGAGTACGAGGCTATCACTGGCAAGTGGCAGGCTTTGGAAAGACGAACACGTGGGATTGAGGGAAAAAGGAGTGGGGGAGGTGGGGGGCTGAAGAGGCTGAGGAGAGCCTGGCCCGCTGCAGGGTCTCTGGGTCTCACTGCACGGTCTCACTGCAGGGTCTCTGGGTCTCACTGCAGGGTCTCACTGCTGGGTCTCTGGGTCTCACTGCACGGTCTCACTGCTGGGTCTCTGGGTCTCACTGCAGGGTCTCACTGCTGCGTCTCTGGGTCTCACTGCACGGTCTCACTGCTGGGTCTCTGGGTCTCACTGCAGGGTCTCACTGCTGCGTCTCTGGGTCTCACTGCACGGTCTCACTGCTGGGTCTCTGGGTCTCACTGCACGGTCTCACTGCTGGGTCTCTGGGTCTCACTGCAGGGTCTCACTGCTGGGTCTCTGGGTCTCACTGCACGGTCTCACTGCTGGGTCTCTGGGTCTCGCTGCAGGGTCTCACTGCAGGGTCTCACTGCTGGGTCTCTGGGTCTCACTGCACGGTCTCACTGCTGGGTCTCTGGGTCTCACTGCAGGGTCTCACTGCAGGGTCTCACTGCTGGGTCTCACTGCTGGGTCTCTGGGTCTCACTGCACGGTCTCACTGCTGGGTCGCTGGGTCTCACTGCAGGGTCTCACTGCTGGGTCTCTGGGTCTCACTGCAGGGTCTCACTGCTGGGTCTCACTGCTGGGTCTCTGGGTCTCACTGCACGGTCTCACTGCTGGGTCTCTGGGTCTCACTGCAGGGTCTCACTGCTGGGTCTCACTGCTGGGTCTCTGGGTCTCACTGCAGGGTCTCACTGCTGGGTCTCTCTGCTGGGTCTCACTGCACGGTCTCACTGCTGGGTCTCTGGGTCTCACTGCACGGTCTCACTGCTGGGTCTCTGGGTCTCACTGCAGGGTCTCACTGCTGGGTCTCACTGCAAGGTCTCTGGGTCTCACTGCACGGTCTCTCTGCTGGGTCTCACTGCACGGTCTCACTGCAGGGTCTCACTGCAGGGTCTCTCTGCTGGGTCTCTGGGTCTCACTGCTGGGTCTCTCTGCTGGGTCTCTGGGTCTCACTGCTGGGTCTCACTGCAGGGTCTCTGGGTCTCTCTGCTGGGTCTCTGGGTCTCTCTGCTGGGTCTCTGGGTCTCACTGCTGGGTCTCTGGGTCTCACTGCTGGGTCTCACTGCTGGGTCTCTGGGTCTCACTGCTGGGTCTCTCTGCTGGCTCAGGGCTTGAAAAAAACTCTTGCAGATGGGGCCCATACAGCCTGGCCCCTGAGACCTTTATTTGTTTGTTTATATATTATACATCTATATAAATATATATATCGCTATCATTTTTTTCTTTGCTTTGCGCGCACACTCTGACAGCGGGCTGGCCATACAGCTTTTCCCAGGGGAACATCAGCTCCTTTTCACCACTTCTGCCCGCTCTCTCGTTGGTATTTTGCCTTCTCTCGCTCTCTTTCCTCCATCGGCGTCTCTTTCCCCGTAGTCGGTCTGTGTGAGACCTTGAGGTTTCAATCAGGGCAGTGTGACGGCGATGTTTACCGGCAGGTTCCACCGTTTCTTTTTGCTTCCTTTTTTCCCTGCTAAACGCACTCCTTGCTCCTCGATGATACTATCTAGATGAAGGTGAAGATGAAGAAACAAATCGACGTTGCACGGAGACCCCCAAATGTTTCCTTTAAAATCTGTCGATACCCACCTGTGCACCTTTACGCAATCGTGGAAAGCATTTCCTCTGACAATGAACGCCTGATTTCCAGTTCACTCTTCCAGACTTTAAACACAAGATAACTTTCATTTCAAGATAAGCACACTGACAGCTGGATGTGTTGCCGCGAGGTATTAAATCTTAACTGAGCATGAAAGCGTTTTGCTTGAGGTATGTGTGAGTATTCAAAGATCACATTTCGGTATCTCGGGTAGTGGAGGACATTTAACGGCTTCCAGTCATTTCTCTTCATTACGAAAAGAGAAAAAAGAGAGGAGCCGCGGCGCAGGGTTGTGTGCGTATGCAGAAAGGCCCCCGCCGCGCCCAATCACACGCGCGCACCAAGCATTGATTAACTTTAGAGCCCCGACGGTGTGGAAATAACAGCTTAGTTACCGGGCGCCGCTGTCTGCTTGTGCCACACGGAGATGACTGAGAAGGTGTTTTCGCTCCGTTCCCTCCTTCTCTTTTTTTTCTCTCCTTCTTTAAGACCCACGAGTCGGGAATGCCCCGGAGCGTTCATAAGAAGATGAGATTTCTCTGGGCTTTCATTTCGACTGTCACAATGCGTGGCGGCGGACACTGGAGCACGGCCGAGGCCTGGGCGACTACAAAGAGGAGGAGGAGATGATCCTGAAAAAAGGAAAGGGACGAGTGATGGGAAATATGGTGTGTGTGTGTTTGGGGGTGGGGGATGGAGAGGAGGGGAGGGGGTTGAAAGTCATTGTTTTCTTCCGGGCGCCAGGGTTGAGGCTATTAAAGGGTTTCTGAAGGAAGAAATTAGAAAAATATTCGTTTAGACGTCAGGGCTGAGAACTCACTCTCTCACTTCAAATGAAAAGTGAAGCCGAAGAGAGTAAAGAAAACAGCAGGGAAACAGAAGACTGAGTCCTCTTCTGGCCGACGGATTACTGTGTGCTCTGAGGTCGTGCCAGCCCTTTGCTGGTGTCTTGATCAGTCTCGCTTCCTATCCTTTTAGGGGCTAACCCCACACAGCCACAGCATCAGGTAAGGGGAGTGTAAGGGGAGTGTAAGCGTTGTGTAATTCGATCCGCATCCAATTTGCACCGACTCCGTCTCACTTCCGTCATTAAATAAGCACTTTATATCCCTGGCTAGGAAGCACCCATCTAGACGTTTCCCTCGGTTGCCTCACTACTATCTTACCTGAGCCTCGCGGGCGGATTTTAAACCAAACCTCCAAACTACCAAACCTCTGCCTCTGATACACCAACGTGCTTTAACTTGTTCCATCCTGCTGGCCTTTAACCAGTACAAAGGCGTTGTTCCCAGCCGCCCACCTGCTCCTCAAAGCCTCTGTTGGCACCGGGGCCACTGGGCAGACATTGTGCTGACAACACGTCTCTCTCGGGCCGCCCTCGTTGATCAGGGATCACCGAGAGGCTAGCCTCTCTGCCCCAGTACAACCCCTGATACCCCCCCAGAGCCTCTCTCTGCCCCTGATACCCCCCCAGAGCCTCTCTCTGCCCCTGATACCCCCCCAGAGCCTCTCTCTGCCCCTGATACCCCCCCAGAGCCTCTCTCTGCCCCTAATACCCCCCAGAGCCTCTCTCTGCCCCTGTACAACCCCTGATACCCTCCCAGAGCCTCTCTCCGCCCCTGATGCCCCCCCAGAGCCTCTCTCTGCCCCTAATACCCACCCAGAGCCTCTCTCTGCCCCTGATACCCCCCAGAGCCTCTCTCTGCCCCTGTACAACCCCTGATACCCTCCCAGAGCCTCTCTCCGCCCCTGATGCCCCCCCAGAGCCTCTCTCTGCCCCTAATACCCACCCAGAGCCTCTCTCTGCCCCTAATACCCCCCCAGAGCCTCTCTCTGCCCCTAATACCCCCCAGAGCCTCTCTCTGCCCCTAATACCCACCCAGAGCCTCTCTCTGCCCCAGTACAACCCCTAATACCCCCCCCAGAGGCTCTCTCTGCCCCTAATACCCCCCAGAGCCTCTCTCTGCCCCAGTACAACCCCTAATACCCCCCCCAGAGGCTCTCTGCCCCTAATACCCCCCAGAGCCTCTCTCTGCCCCTAATACCCCCCCCAGAGCCTCTCTCTGCCCCTAATACCCCCCAGAGCCTCTCTCTGCCCCTAATACCCACCCAGAGCCTCTCTCTGCCCCAGTACAACCCCTAATACCCCCCCCAGAGGCTCTCTCTGCCCCTAATACCCCCCCCAGAGCCTCTCTCTGCCCCTAATACCCCCCAGAGCCTCTCTCTGCCCCTAATACCCCCCAGAGCCTCTCTCTGCCCCAGTACAACCCCTAATACCCCCCCCAGAGGCTCTCTCTGCCCCTAATACCCCCCAGAGCCTCTCTCTGCCCCAGTACAACCCCTAATACCCCCCCCAGAGCCTCTCTCTGCCCCTAATACCCCCCAGAGCCTCTCTGCACCAGTACAACCCCTGATACCCCCCAAAGCCTCTCTGCCCCTAATACCCCCCAGAGCCTCTCTGCACCAGTACAACCCCTGATACCCCCCAAAGCCTCTCTGCCCCTAATACCCCCCAGAGCCTCTCTCTGCCCCTAATACCCCCCCAGAGCCTCTCTCTGCCCCTGATACCCCCCCAGAGCCTCTCTCTGCCCCTAATACCCCCCCAGAGCCTCTCTCTGCCCATAAGACCCCCCCCAGAGCCTCTCTCTGCCCCTGATACCCCCCAAAGCCTCTCTGCCCCTAATACCCCCCAGAGCCTCTCTGCCCCAGTACAACCCCTGATACCCCCCAAAGCCTCTCTCTGCCCCAGTACAACCCCTGATACCCCCCCAGAGCCTCTCTCTGCCCCTAATGCCCCCCAATGCCTCTCTCTGCCCCTAATACCCCCCCAGAGCCTCTCTCTGCTCCACTATAACCCCTAATACCCCCCAGAGCCTGACTCTGCCCCTAATACCCCCCAGAGCCTCTCTCTGCCCCAGTAGAACCCCTAATACCCCCCAGAGCCTCTCTCTGCCCCAGTAGAACCCCTAATACCCCCCAGAGCCTCTCTCTGCCCCAGTAGAACCCCTAATACCCCCCAGAGCCTCTCTCTGCCCCAGTAGAACCCCTAATACCCCCCAGAGCCTCTCTCTGCCCCAGTAGAACCCCTAATACCCCCCAGAGCCTGACTCTGCCCCTAATACCCCCCAGAGCCTCTCTCTGCCCCAGTAGAACCCCTAATACCCCCCAGAGCCTCTCTCTGCCCCAGTAGAACCCCTAATACCCCCCAGAGCCTGACTCTGCCCCTAATACCCCCCAGAGCCTCTCTCTGCCCCAGTAGAACCCCTAATACCCCCCAGAGCCTCTCTCTGCCCCAGTAGAACCCCTAATACCCCCCCAGAGCCTGACTCTGCCCCTAATACCCCCCAGAGCCTCTCTCTGCCCCAGTAGAACCCCTAATACCCCCCAGAGCCTCTCTCTGCCCCAGTAGAACCCCTAATACCCCCCAGAGCCTCTCTCTGCCCCAGTAGAACCCCTAATACCTCCCCAGAGCCTGTCTCTGCCCCAGGAGCCCCCTCCCTTGGCGTGTTGGGGGTCCTTCTGTTGGCCTGTAGGGCGGCGGTATCCATTCCCCCACTAGCGTGCGGCGGTGATGGGTCAGGCAGAGCAGCCCATGTCTGATCCTTAATGAATTTAAAATGAATCTGTGTTGTCTAGCGTGTTGTCTCCAGGGTGAGCCGCCTATGTGCGGCCATCGTCTATATTAGAGCGTGTCGCATATGTGTGTGCGCAGCGAACTTACGCAGACACACATACACACACACACACGCAACCACACACAAAGGGCTTTGCAGGGGGCTTAATTACTTGCCATCTCGTCTGAGGCACGCCTCGCACACTTGGATTAATCCAGCGTTTCGTCTACAGGCGGTTATTAAGGTTCCATATGTGGTCACATCTGGGCTGCCTTCGCCGTCAGGAGCCGTGTGCATCTAGTGCGTTGGTGCACAACGTCGTGCACGCTGCGTGTGTGCGGGACTGTAGTGTTAAATGCTTTTGGAAGCAGAGCCATGTATAGGGACGTGTGTGTGTGTGTGTGTGTGTGGACCTGCTGCACAGAAACATACCAGGGTTCAATCCCTGTCAACATGAATAAATGATGAAAATAACATTTTTCCTGCTCTGGATGTAAGATATCATGACTCCTCTGTTCGTGAAGCCCTACACCTGGAAACACTGTCTGCCTGTTGACTGTCTCTCTGTGGTCTGGGTGGGGGGGCGGTTTGGGGGGGGCCATCACACCACTGGAAACACCTTCTGCCTGTGGACTGTCTCTCTGTGGTCTGGGTGGGGGGGGGGGGCATCACACCACACCACTGGAAACACCTTCTGCCTGTGGACTGTCTCTCTGTGGTCTGGGTGGGGGGGGGGCATCACACCACACCACTGGAAACACCTTCTGCCTGTGGACTGTCTCTCTGTGGTCTGGGTGGGGGGGGGGCATCACACCACTGGAAACACCTTCTGCCTGTGGACTGTCTCTCTGTGGTCTGGGTGGGGGGGGGGCATCACACCACACCACTGGAAACACCTTCTGCCTGTGGACTGTCTCTCTGTGGTCTGGGTGGGGGGGCGGTTTGGGGGGGGCCATCACACCACTGGAAACACCTTCTGCCTGTGGACTGTCTCTCTGTGGTCTGGGTGGGGGGGGGGCATCACACCACACCACTGGAAACACCTTCTGCCTGTGGACTGTCTCTCTGTGGTCTGGGTGGGGGGGGGGGGCATCACACCACACCACTGGAAACACCTTCTGCCTGTGGACTGTCTCTCTGTGGTCTGGGTGGGGGGGGGCACCACCGGTCAACAGGGCGGTACCTCGGGTCCTAGCCTAGGCCTGCGCCCCCTGCATTATGCATTGATGGACTTTTCAATTTGATTTCTTTCCCTGTTTATTTATTTATGTTTGTTTATTTATTTATCCGTCTACTATGTTCGTTCGTTGCACTGCTTCGCGATATTGCGCAGAGGAAACATTTTTTTTTGATAATGGCTTTTGCTGTATGGGAAAAGAGGAAACCGAACGCACACACACACACACACAAACACACACACACATGCACACATACACACACACACACTCAAGACCCCCATACTGCAGTGTATGCAATCTTGTCCAGGCGTAAACAACCATACACACTTGAACCTCCCTCGTCTCCTTCAGCTGAACATGCCACACACACACACACACACACACGCACACACAGTCCTGACCTCCGACCTCTCCGAGTTGGAGTAGTAATATCTCAATTCCTAATCTATTTCACTCTGTTCCTCATCTCCTTTTGATATTCAAAATAGACTCGTCCACAAGCTGTCCCGCCAACAAAAGAACAGCTACACACACACACACACACACACACACACACACACACACACACACACACACACACACACACACACACACACACACACACACACACACACACCTTTCCTTTCTTTGTATCTTAATCATGTCCACTCTCCCCACCTCTTAATGCTCATTCAGAAGTAACAAATAAAATGGAAATGTTGTATTAACTTGGCTCCTTCTTATTCATGTATTTATTTCCCGTAGTACAATGGCATTGTGCTCCCTGGAGGGATGAGAGAGAGGGAGAGATCAGGGGGGATCAGAGAGGGGTGCATGCATAGGGCCAGGACAGGCGGCTGACTGACGGGGGGGGGGGGGGGGGGGGTCAGGGGGGGGAGCTGGCCAGAAGTGGTGTTTCTTGTCAGGTTGATTTGTACATCACATCTAGGAGGCGGGGATGGGGCCGTCGGAGGTGCAAATGGAAAATTGTCTTGCGGGAAATGAATGGGGTAGGAAGGGGACTGTGTTTTTAAGAGTTTGTGTGTGTGTGTGTGTGTGTGTGTAAGTGCTTGGAGCGGAGCTTCCACCAGGCAGTAAGCGCTCGTGTACATGTTGTTGACTTTGGGGAAATAATCTCTCCATTTTAAAAAGTTCACTTTTGACGCGACAATCAGGGAGAGGGAGCGGGAGGCGTGACCCCGTGTCCTTGTGTGTGAACAGTGATTGAGCCGGCTATCGGACTGCACTGAGATAGCTTTTCTTTAGAAAACGTTGAGAATGTTGATTTGCTGCTGGTAAAGCCCCCAGGCGAAGGCCTGGAATAGAGAGATAGTCCTCCATCTCTTCTTCCCCTCCTGCTCCTCCAACAATAACCTCCACTCCAAGAGCGGCGCCACCCCAACGCACCTCCTCCCTGTGCAGACAGATAGGTCCTCCAGCCTCCGCGGCTGCACAGCGTCTTCCCAACAACACCCCGTCTCTGGGCACCGCTCAGACTCTCCTGCTTCTCCTTCCTGTGACTCCGTCAGACTCCTGCTTCTCCTTCCTGTGACTCCGTCAGACTCCTGCTTCTCCTTCCTGTGACTCCGTCAGACTCCTGCTTCTCCTTCCTGTGACTCCGTCAGACTCCTGTTTCTCCTTCCTGTGACTCCGTCAGACTCCTGTTTCTCCTTCCTGTGACTCCGTCAGACTCCTGCTTCTCCTTCCTGTGACTCCGTCAGACTCCTGCTTCTCCTTCCTGTGACTCCGTCAGACTCCTGCTTCTCCTTCCTGTGACTCCGTCAGACTCCTGCTTCTCCTTCCTGTGACTCCGTCAGACTCCTGCTTCTCCTTCCTGTGACTCCGTCAGACTCCTGCTTCTCCTTCCTGTGACTCCGTCAGACTCCTGCTTCTCCTTCCTGTGACTCCGTCAGACTCCTGTTTCTCCTTCCTGTGACTCCGTCAGACTCCTGCTTCTCCTTCCTGTGACTCCGTCAGACTCCTGCTTCTCCTTCCTGTGACTCCGTCAGACTCCTGCTTCTCCTTCCTGTGACTCCGTCAGACTCCTGCTTCTCCTTCCTGTGACTCCGTCACAGAGACTCCTGTTTCTCCTTCCTGTGACTCCGTCACAGAGACTCCTGTTTCTCCTTCCTGTGACTCCGTCAGACTCCTGCTTCTCCTTCCTGTGACTCCGTCAGACTCCTGCTTCTCCTTCCTGTGACTCCGTCAGACTCCTGCTTCTCCTTCCTGTGACTCCGTCAGACTCCTGCTTCTCCTTCCCATCCCTGCTGAGGAATCGATCCTCTTCAGCTTTTCCGTTGACCTTGCAATTATGATTTATCGTACAGTTAAACGGAAGTCGAGGTAGAATTAAGCTTTCATGGGAGAGATGTCGATAATTACTCAGGGATTACAGCCCTAGAATGTCTCAGACCCGTGCTCATACATGATTGATGTCTCTCGCACGCCCTCTCTCGTTCTCGCTCAACACACTCTTATGCCAATATGACCTTCTTCTTTGTAATTATTAATTGTGTGCATGTGCGTGTCTGTGTCAATATGTAGATATTGAATCAATATTAATATAGAATCTGTCAAACCGGGCAGCTCATCATCATGATGTGCTCTTGACATTCTAAAGGTAACTCCCGTAGCTGCCCATGAAGATCCTGATCGTTTCTTGAAGCTGGACTACTCCATATCCTTGTTGAAACCCATTCAAAAGCTTTAAATGCTGTACGGCCCACATTGAATGGCTACTGGCAGTCCGATATGGAAGGTAACATGGAAAGGTTCCCAGCTTCCATCCTTTTGTTGTTTTCTGATCCATTGTGTGATGTTGTGGCGCAAAATGAAATAGATTGGCATGAATTCTCCACACGGACATGTTGTTTGTTGACTGCCGAACCGGTTTCTTTGTTGAATGCTACAGCTGTGTTGACGTTGACGGTGACATTGACAGGAGTGAAAACATCTCAATGTTTTCACTCTTTCTTTCTTCCCAAGCAACACACGATGCAACGTCCAGTCAACAGAACGTATCTCAGTAATAACGTCTCTCATCTGTCATCGTACTCCCAGCAGCAGCGCGTTACTGTTTCCTTTTGGGGTCGTATGCCGGGCGCTGTAACGACGGTACCCGCGCCAACGACGGTACCCGCGCCAACGACGGTACCCGCGCCAACGACGGTACCCGCGCCAACGACGCTACCCGCGCCAACGACGGTACCCGCGCTAACGACGGTACCCGCGCTAACGACGCTACCCGCGCTAACGACGGTACCCGCGCTAACGACGGTACCCGCGCTAACGACGGTACCCGCGCTAACGACGCTACCCGCGCTAACGACGCTACCCGCGCTAACGACGGTACTCGCGGTGGAGGAGCGCTGCCTGCGCGCTGGTTAATCAGGTTGTTCACACGCTGCGACGCGCACGCTTGCATACAAGCACATTTTTCAATGTTTTAGGTGCCCACATCAAAGCTGCTGTGGGTAGTGGTAGTGGTACATGTGAGTGATGGACGCTGCTGTACCTGCCCCCCTCCCCATGGACCCCCCCCCGCTCTCAGCGGCCGCAGCACCTGGCTCTGTAGATAAAGACGGCGGTGTCTCCTGAGGCTGACAGGCTCTTACGGAGAAAAGATGCTGCCTGTGTTGGCCATGAAGGCAAGGCGGTCGTTGTTGTTGTTGTTGCTGCTGAATGTGTGCATCTATACGCACACAATACACACACTACCATGTGGGAAAATAGTCATCTCATTACAATTCTTTACAGTTCTTGTGAGTTGGAATGGATAAGATAACTTGGAACCGAGATTAAAACGCAGACCCACGCACACGCCCGCAGTCCGACATCAGGACTGCGTGGCGAGTCATTCAATGATTAAATTAGCGCCAGTGTTGGAATATAATCGGAGGAGAGAGCGAGACTGTGTGTGAAACGCACTGTGTCTCTGGTATTAGAACAACCAGCACATTGTTATTTTGACTTCGCTGGCAATGCGTAACATCAGGGGCTGAAAGAGGGGCATTAGATAGCAGATACACAGCGGCTTTTTCTGAAGAGCTCACAGGCATATCTCCTCGTTGGGAACCGTCCAGCCGCTCAGGGGACCGTAGCCTGTAGCCACCAGACCAGCCAGAAGGCTCCACCAGGCCATATCTAAAGCCTCAGTCCAAGAGAAAGCCTCTTCAGTTAGGAGGTTTCTGAGAGGGGGAAAAAAGAGCTTAGGCCGAGAAACAGACAAACAACAGAGTCCCAGACGGAGGCACAGACAGAGGCCATGTTTTCTAATAAGACTGACGTCAAGCCTCTACGTTGACACTGAGCAAGCTCTTAATAACAGAGAGGGGGGAGGGGGAGGGGGAGAGGGGAGGGGAGAGACGAAAACACCACCCAGCAATAGTTGGAGCATAGCGCTTTATAACAGAGAGGGGGGGTGGGGGAAAGACAAAAACACCACCCAGCAATAGAGGGAGCATAGCGCTTTATAACAGAGAGGGGGGGGTGGGGGAGAGACAAAAACACCACCCAGCAATAGAGGGAGCATAGCGCTTTATAACAGAGAGAGGGGGGGGTGGGGGAGAGACAAAAACACCACCCAGCAATAGAGGGAGCATAGCGCTTTCTGGGCGGGCAAAAAAGCCCAGAAAGCGCGCGGCACACACACACACACACACACACACACACACACACACACACACACACACACACACACACACACACACACACAGTCCTACTCCCAGAGCTCAACAGCTTGATGGGGTGACTGGAGGGAAAAGGACATCAGATGTCTGCTCCCCTGCTGCGTGCTCCTATGCCCCATTACCCCGCCCCCCCATAACCACCTACGCACAGGCACCCATGCACAAACACACTCTCAATCACGCCAACCCTCCCGCGCTCCGCCTGATTGACATGTTCAAGAGGCCGCACGCGTTAAAGGCTGTGTTTTATTTAGTTTGTGGTTGCTATAGCTTTGCGTCATGTGCCTTGTTATTGGAAGCTGTTTTTTCTGGGTTTGTTTTCCCGTTTCTCTTGGTGTTATGAAGTGCACCTGAAGCAAAAGCCTTTGCGCCTGAATAAACTGCACGGTTGGAATATTATTTTTCATGCACGTTTTTTGTTTTCTTCTAAACTCCCGGCCCCAAGGGCTCCTGTGTGCTGCTTAAGACCCGACTGTTCTGATGTTTGAGACCTTTTAGAAAGGGTCAGGGTCAGGGGAAACGTCCCTCGTTTGAGGAGACGCCTTCTGATGTCTGAGACCGAGGGCATCGCCAGCGGCCGCGGGGCACTGCCACGCGGCCGTGGGGCACTGCCGCGCGGCCGTGGGGCACTGCCACGCGGCCGCTGGGCTACGGGTGTTATGGTTGTCTGTGTTGTTTATTGTCTCATTTCTCATTGCTGTCTCTGTGTTGTTTATTGTTGTCTCGTGGTTGTGTTTGTGTTGCCTCAGTGTTGTTTATTGTTGTCTCGTGGTTGTGTTTGTGTTGCCTCAGTGTTGTTTATTGTTGTCTCGTGGTTGTGTTTGTGTTGCCTCAGTGTTGTTTATTGTTGTCTCTGTGTATCGTTGTGTTGCCTCAGTGTTGTTTATTGTTGTCTCTGTATCGTTGTGTTGTTTATTGTTGTCTCTGTGTATCATTGTGTTGTTTCAGTGCTGTGTTTATTGTTGTCTCAGTG
Organism: Gadus macrocephalus; assembly: GCF_031168955.1. Lineage (NCBI taxonomy): Eukaryota > Metazoa > Chordata > Actinopteri > Gadiformes > Gadidae > Gadus > Gadus macrocephalus. The sequence continues at coordinate 17,688,120 of NC_082400.1, read as the reverse complement.
TTGTGTTTGTGTTGTTTATTGTTGTCTCAGTGTTGTGTTTGTTGCCTCAGTGTTGTTTATTGTTGTCTCAGTGTTGTGTTTGTGTTGTCTCAGTGTTGTTTATTGCTGTCTCAGTGTTGTGTTTGTGTTGCCTCAGTGTTGTTTATTGCTGTCCCTGTGTATCGTTGTGTTGCCTCAGTGTTGTTTATTGTTGTCTCAGTGTTGTGTTTGTGTTGCCCCAGTGTTGTTTATTGCTGTCTCTGTGTATCGTTGTGTTTCCGTGGCGTCTGCGCTGACAGGCGTTCATTAATTAACGAGGCTGGAGCCGCGCTGCCTCTCCGCCGCGGACACTTCTTAATAATTAATCCAACTCAATTCCCGCCGCAATTTATTCATATTGTTTATTTATCTATTCAGGTTGTATTATTATATTTTTTTTTTGGGGGTGGGTTGATTTGACGCAGTCTGTCCTCCGAGTGAATTCCCTCACCCCTCCCCTGCCCCTCACCCCCCCCCCCCCCTCACCCCCCCCTCCCCTGCCCCTCACCCCCCTCACCCCTCCCCTCGTCAAATTAATTTTAATAATAGAAGGAGCTCATTAGCAGCCAATCAGACATGAAGGCGGTCTGGAAGGAATTGGACGCCGGCGCCATGACACCACACACACACACACACACACACACACACACACACACACACACACACACACACACACACACACACACACACACACACACACACACACACACACACACACACACACTCATTTGTTATTGAACCGAGGCGTTTGTGTGCGTGTGTGTGGGGGCTTTCTTATTGAGGCTCCAGGTTTTCCTTGGATGCGCCTGTATGCAGCCCACTGGCCCTGGCATTCAAACAAGGCCCTGAGGGGACCCCGTGATGACGCTCCTGTACCCCCCCCACACACACACACCCTTCATACAAAAACAAAGTTAATTTAGTCAATGTAGACATGGAGAACTTTTCTAGTCTTGTACTGCTTTAATACATGAAGGGTGTTGGGCTTTGTACCTGCCAGTCGTGTGTGTGTGTGTGTGTGGGAGAGGACCTAAGGAGAGCAGTTGCAGCAGCAGTGATAACGGCGTCTCCATCTATCCAGAGACATTAGAGATGTGTCGGTCGCGACTGATTCGTTACAACGAACGAATCCCGAACGTGAACGACAAGAACTGGTTCCCCAAAACAAGAAGAACTGGTTCTTTGATTCTTTTTTTTTAACATAAACCAAACATATGGTCACGAAAATAAAATATACAAACGAACAGAGCTCCGTCTCCCCGCGACTTATATTGATTGAGTCTACAACGTGCTCAAAGATTCAGCCAATGAGAGGTAGCAATGGTGTTGGAATGGCACCTGGGTAAACCAATGACAAGGCGGTACCGTCGAATATGCGCGCTTTCTCTGTCTGACGTATCCATCTGTTTATTGGATAAACGCATTTCCCAATCCCAGGAGTCTTTGCTCCATTCTACATCAATTTAAGAACAAACAAAGAAATTAAACTGCAGTTCGTATTTTTTATTTATGACCATGCAAGTTCTGTAATGCCTGAACAATGAAGAATTAAATGTAAAGTAAAATAAAATTATAAATGTAAAACCATGAATAAAATATAGAGAGTAAGCAAGTGGTATAAATATTGGTGGGACGTTCGATATAATAGAAAGCAGGCATCTCCAAACGGCGGACTGCGGTCTTGACGGTCCTATCCGGACCATGACCAATTAAAAAAAAATAAAAAATTATAAAAAAAAGTTTTTTTATAATTTATTTTTTTTAAGATGTAATCTGACGTAACGAACGAATCAAAACGACCGAATCAAATAAACGAATCGTTATAGTGAACTGAACTGAAAGAACTAGTTCCCGGAAAAGAATCATTTTGCCCATCCCTAAGAGACATAGACCCCTAGATGGTGATTCACAGACGTTCTCCATCATCATATACATGACCATCCCTGGGATGGGCCGCTTGATGCTTCATGCGTATGGCTTCCTGCGTCCAAATCAAATCATGGAATGTCGACATTCCTTCTTCAATGTGAACATGACAACACGCACACACACACACACTCCACAGCAGGGATGAAGTATATTGCGCACTTTACTTTCTTGCGTTCCGCTATAAATGATCACACACACACACACACACACACACACACACACACACACACACACACACACACACACACACACACACACACACACACACACACACACACACACACACACACACACACACACACACCCTGGTGTGTTAAGGAAGGCATCAGATGTCCCTGGTTCTCCCTGCTAGTGGGAAGAGGCCAGGATAGATGAGTGGATCAAACCGGCTCCTCATCAAACCCAGGAAAGTGTGGCTAATGCAATTTCACTGAGCCAGTGCCTCACTTGATTGCATGTGGGCTGAAGAGTGCATGGTAACGCACCGTGGGGGGGCAGGGCTGGGTAGGTGTCAGGGAGGTGTGTGTGGGGGTGGGGGGGAGGAGTCGTCATGGCGAGGGGATGTATGTGTGTGCAGGTCTGTTTTTTCCCGGCCAAACCTCAATGTTTTCCATCAGTTTGTGACTGCGTGTCAACGGGCCGGTTCCTTTGACTCTTGGGTGTTGGTGTGTTTGTGTGTGTGCGCATTAAACACCTTCGGCCCACGTGTTTAATGCGTGTGTGTGGAGGTTTGTGTGTGTTGTTGTTGTTGTTGAGGTGGGATTGTGGTGTGAGTGTGTGTGTGGAGATGGGGTTCTCTAACGCTAGAACCACCTCCCCCCCCCCCCCCTCCCTCCACTTCCTCTCCTGGCTACAGCTGCTCTCCCACCTCTCCCCCCACCCCCTTCCCTCCCTCTAATCCTGTATTTGAACACACACACACACACACACACACACACACACACACACACACACACACACACACACACACACACACACACACACACACACACACACACACACACACACACACGGACAAGCACGCGCACGCTGGCTCCCTGTTTTCACACGTTGTGGGAGAGCGCTGGCAGCCTTCCGGTTCCTCCTGACCCCTCGACCTCAGGGCCAGAGGATATCTCATGCATATTAACACGGTGCTGCTTCATATTCATCCACACCGTGCCGCCCGCCACCCGCCCACAGCCAGCAGCTGGTCGCTGGGCCCGCGGATCACGCAGGTCCCCTCCTTCCTCTCCTCCCTCCATCACTTCTTTTTTTGTCTGACACCGATGCAGATGTTTAGAGCATGAAATTAAATTGGTCACCGTCTGTGTCTGTGTGTGTGTGTGTGGGCGTGTGTCTGTGTGTGACTGCACTCGCATGTGTGCATGTGTGTGTCTGCACTCATGTCGGTGTGTGTATGTGCTGTGTGGGGGGTTACCATAGTTTGAGCTGAGAGACAAGAAAACACAGAAAACTTCTCAAGTTTTAGATTCCAGAGGGAGAGAGAGAGAGTCAAAGTCTTCAGAGGGGGAGAGAGACTGAGGGATTAAGAGCGTTGAGTGAGCGAGAGAGAGAATCTTACGAGTGGAAGAGAGAGAGTTGAGCGAGAGAGAGAGAATCTTACGAGTGGAAGAGAGAGAGCGGCCTGTGATTGGCTAGTTAATGGAATTGGCCCCACAGGACGGCTGATGAGGATGGCGGAGATAGCAGAGAATGGATTGGACGTCCTTTCAGCCTCCGCGCTCCAACGGGAACAAAAATGTTCACCTGCACAGTAGGTGAACATTTTCCCCGCTACGGATCCAAAACCAGGCCCCACTTAGAATGTTTCTGGGGGATGAAATTAAACCACCCGTCCTCAGCCCTCTTCCCATTCGCTGCTGATGAAAACCTGCAGTGGTTTGGTCTCCTTGTGTTTTCCGCGGGCGCTCCCCTCAATAGAAACGTGTTCCATTAGAAATGTATTATGGGAGCTCGGCAAGGGGGAACAATGCGGCGATATGCATGTGAATGCGAGGTGATGTGCGGAGGGGGGGGGGGGGGTCTGAGGGACAGCGGTGGCGTCCTGGCCTTTCATGCCCCGGAGAAAGGTGTCTTTCTGGGCGGTATCTCGCAGCCCTTTGAAAAGCTCCTATTGAACATGGAAATGAGTTTGCCTGGAGGAGGCGAGGCTGCCAGCCAGGGCTGGCAGCCCAAGGGAAGTCTCTGCCATTTTAAGACATTCACGAACAGTTTACACACACACACACACACACACACACATGTACGCACGCAGACACACACACACACACACATGTACGCACGCAGACACACACACACACACATGTACGCACGCAGACGCATGCATAAAAACACAGTTTCACTTGAGTACATGAGTACACACACATGCCCTTAAACAAATGCGCACACATTATACATACATGCACACACTCACAGATGCCCACATACACTAAGACATTTAGCTCCAACTCATCATGGACATTATTGTAGGTATTGCTTCAGTCCCGTTGTCCGGGGGGGGTTCTATATCTTGTCGGTCTCCATGAGCCCACTCCCTGGCTACTGTTCATCGGTCCATCTTCTGCCCTGAAATGGGGGGCAGAGTCCTCGGGGTCACCGTCGCTTGGATAGAGGTCACAGAGTGGGCATAGAGCTCCATGAAGCCCGGGTACATTCATGGTTTAAAATAAGAACTTTAACTCATGGAAGTTGGCGGTTCTTCCTCAGCCGAGCACGTCCTGCTCTGTAGCCGATCGCGCCGCGCGGCGACGCACTTTGTGCAGAGTGCCGAAGTGTTCCTAATGTCGGAGAGAGAAGTGTTCCAAACGTCGGGGACAGAAGCGGAAGCAGAAGCACGCTCGTCTCGGCAATTCCCGACAGCAAAAAGGCCGAAATCGCTTCATAATCTCCCCAAGGACCACTCAACGAGAGAGGGAGAGAGGTGGGAAGGGAACAGCAACTGAAAACAGGCTGTTTTCCTGTCGAGCAAAAATTCAGGGCTGGATATATATATATATATAAAATATGTTTTATTGGTAGTAAAGTCATATAGTTCCCCTTTAAGATATTAAAATCTCTTTCTTTGTCTTACAATTTAATTTACTTTTAGAAACAACTCTTGAGCTTCGCAAATTTCCCTGGACCAACGTTGAACTAACGATAAAAAAATCTTTTCAGATTATCGGAAGAAATAATTGCACTTGCTCCACAATTACAGTCGTGCACACATGCATGAACTAACGCGCACCCTTCCTCCTCCGCCTTCATTGGATTGATTACTTCAGGTTGAGTAGAGGTAATGAGCAACAGTGTTCTGTTACTGTCAGCCACACCCCTGTTCACATCCAACTACCTGTTCTTCATCTTCCTCTCTCTCCCTCTGTCCGCAGGCTTCGTATCTGCCTTCTTTTCCCTCTGCTCTCTCTCTCTCTCTCTCTCTCTATGTTGCTCTTCCACTCTCTCCCTTCCTCGCTCTTCCTCCATCGCTTCCTTTCTCCCTTATCTTTCTCTTTCTTTCAATGTCTATCCATGTGTCTTTTTTCTTCATTCTCTGAACCACTATCTCTTTAATTCCCTCTCACGCTGTAGTTCTCGCTCTCTCTCTCGCTCTCTCTCTCTTTATTTCCCTCTCGCTCGCTCCGTCACACCCCTGGTCTGAACATGTTCCACGATGGTTATGATTTTCAGATTAACCCTCTTAGCTGCGGAGTTCACCCAGGCTTTAGCACGGGGGTACAGATGTGTGTGTAGGCAGGGAGTCATTCCCTGGATAAGACAATTGGTTTGTTTGTTGCGCTGATTTTATGATTCTTTGATCCACAGTGGATTAGGAAGTCTGTGCGTCTTAAGAGAGAAAGGCAGGTGTGAGACACACACACACACGCACGCACGCACACACACACACACACACACACACACACACACACACACACACACACGTCTATAACCCCACCCCTTCCTGTGTTTTCTCCTAGGAGGGGCAGACGATAACCTCATCGAGGGGGGAGAGATGAAGTTTGTGTGTAAGCCGGGGGCCAGGAACATCACTGTCATCTTCCAGCCGCTCCTCAGGTATGGCCCATGGGATGCATACATTTGGTGGTTTTATTGTTATTGGGCTATATTTGTATAGCCCTTTCAATGCTAGTGTGTAAGTGCTTTATATCAAGACAGGAAAACCGTAACGATAAAATGAACAATAAAAAACACGATAAAACTGTAAAAACAAGGAATCCAAATCCAAATATCACAGCGTTTTGGGGATCACACGATGAAAGCTTTTGCATGAAGAGGTGCCTTTTAAAGGAATGATAAACCGGGAGTCAACACTGCGACCCTGATTTAGCTAGAGAGACGTTCCAAAAGGTGTTGTTCGGTTCGTAATCTTGGGATTGAAATGTTTAATCAGCACAATCAACCGAAAGGCACAAACGAAAAGATGAATAGATGTGGTTGGGTTCAACAAAACAAGTCCTTGTCATCGAACAACAAAAATCCATTTTTCTTTTTGGGTGAAATAGCATTTCTGTTATTCACTATGAAGTGTGAAGTCATCATTTTCAAGACAAGATTAATGAAGCAATTATCACTTCAAAGTCAAACGGGGAATAGCATATAAACAAACAAATATTGCTGCGCAAAACCCTAAAATGAGATATATTTCCTCCCCATGCACCTACGGGACATCTTTACGTTGATGAATGGCCTTGGAGTGTATTGTCACACTGCAATGGCTGCTGGTGGAGTCGTATCCCCAGGGTCGCACTAGGGAGGAACCACGGCGCGTTCTGCACAGCGCTGAATGAAGTCACGCTCACACATGCATTCTGCTCCCTCTATTGATTTACAACCATTTAAATTACGTTTTTAATGACTCTGAGCAGACGCTTTCAGCCCACGTGTTCCGTTGTACACAGACTCTTGCACACACGCACACGCACACACGCACACATCCCGCCACACACACACATCCCACCACACACACACACCGAACCCATACATACCCCGCCACACACACACACACACACACACACACACACACACACACACACACACACACACACACAACTGTCCATCAGCTCTCTCTCTCCCAGTCATATATCCTGTGACTCCCCCACTCAAGCAGTTTGAGCCATTTGCCCCACACCAAGGATTCTGGGACATGATGGCTCAATACCAGTAAAATGTTAACTAATGCGGTTAACCGTGCACTTAGTGGCCGTCCATCGATTTGCCTATTCTTTTTCTTTGTCTGTTTCGGGGTCCAGCCTGTTTCAATGTGTAGCGGGATATGCTACATCTCATCTGGAGTAATGGGACATTTGCGTGATGGAAAGTACATTGTGGAATTAGGCTTTGCTCGACAGTCCACTCCAATTGCCCTTCCCAGAACTGGGGTTGTCTTTAAACCTTGGTAATGCGTGTCTGTATAGTCTATTTTATATTTATATATATATGTCTGGCCGGTGGTTTTCCATAGAGCACTGTAGGCTCCAGTGCCGTTGAGTAAATCGAATTGTAAAGCAGAGCTATTAGATTGGACCTCCTGCAGCGTGATACGTTATACGGAGGGATCCGTTGAACATGCATGTTCACTCACAAAACGCATGCAAACACACACACACATATTAAGGCACCAACAAATAACCATGCAGACATGCGTAAACATACACACACTGCATCCATTAAGACGGACATAAATGTGCACACACAGCATTTCTTTCTGTGTGTATATAACTTTTATGACAGTTCAGTTAATAACTGATCAAACAGATTACATACGATATCTCTATTGATCCCACAGAAGGAGTTCAGGTCCCTGAGCAGTACAGGACAATAGTATGAAAAAAAGAGACAAAAGGAAAACAATAAAACCTCAAGAAATACATTGACAATATGTACAATGTACATATGTAATGATGTATATTCCAGGGAGGTGAGGCGATGATGTTGCTTTCAATGGGTCGGCTGGTAACCCCACCTGGTGGGCTGGTAACCCCACCAGGTCGGCTGGTAACCCCACCTGGTGGGCTGGTAACCCCACCAGGTCGGCTGGTAACCCGACCTGGTGGGGTTTGCCCCCACCAGGTCGGCTGGTAACCCCCCACCAGGTCGGCTGGTAACCCGACCTGGTGGGGTTGGCCTCCACCACGATCCCCCCCCCCCCTGGGGTTGCATGCGGTTTTCACAGGAATCGATAGATAGTGAAGAGATTCAGTGCCGTAGCCATGGCCAATAACAACATATTTAGCCCTTCCTCGACATGCAGCCAATGCACCTGATCCGGAGAGAGGAAGGAAGGCTTTCCCCGAGTATCAGATCTCCACGGATCAATACAAAAAACACACAAAAAGTGTTTGTGTGTCATTTTATTGACATGGATTGTGTATTGTTTATATGTGTGTGGTGTCTGTCTGGATATGCAGGTCTCATGTGTCCGTGTGTGTGTGTTAATCTGGACTCAGCCACATGTGTTAGTGTAGATTCACGCTGGTATGTGTGTCCTTTGTTGGCATATATGAGGTATATCTGTATTTATGTGTATATCTCTTGCATGGCTTATGTGTGTGCGTTCCCTTATATGTGTGTGTGTGTATGTTTGTGTGGACCCGGGCCTGTTTGTGTGTGTGTTGGATTCTGACATCACTTAAACTGTGTGATTCCAGACTTGTAAGAGCAGTGCCCTCAAACTGCTCTCTCTCTCTCTCTCTCTCTCTCTCTCTCTCTCTCTCTCTCTCTCTCTCTCTCTCTCTCTCTCTCTCTCTCTCTCTCTCTCTCTCTGTCCCCCCCCCATCTTGCTTTTTCGCACTCAAACACCAAATCCCTCTCCTCACATTGGCCTGAATCTACCCAACTCAACTAGATTTCACCCCCTGTTCCTCTACTTCTGTAGTCCCTTGAAGGCAGCGTTGTTACTTAATGCTCTAACTATTAACCTAATTGGAATTAGTCCTTAAGTGCCACTTGTTCTCTCACACAACCCCCCCCCACCCTCCTCGCACAAAGAATTGCTTTAAAGCATACTTATTCAGTAATAGTACTTAGTGCTTGAGTTTCCATTTCAAGAGTTGCTGAAATGTTAGTCTGTCGCAAGGAGAGAGAGAGAGAGAGAGAGAGAGAGAGAGAGAGAGAGAGAGAGAGAGAGAGAGAGAGAGAGAGAGAGAGAGAGAGAGAGGGGGGGGGATTGACGGAATGAGCTTCTGGGAGGAGGAGAGAGAAGGACAATGGAGTGAACAAAAAGGGGTTAAGATGAAGAAGACGTGGAGAGATGGATTACAGCGGAGGATGGATGACGGAAGGTGTTGGCCTGTGGTTAAAATGACACGCGCTGTGACTGCACTAATTACGACGAATAAACGATGAAGAAAACATGCGCACACCCACACACGCACATACACAAAAAAAGTAAAGAAATGACAGTGGAGGAACGTTAAGGTTAATGAAGTTGTGCAGCCTAAGTTAGGTATAAGGAAGTGGTACACAGGCTTTGTGTGATGATGAATAAGGTATTATTCATCCCGTAGGAGTTGTGTACAGCGGGTCCCCCAAAACACCCCTCATCTGCAGTGTCTAAGATAACAAAGTGTTCACCCAATGAGGAGGTCAGACGCTGCTAAACATCCACAATGGGCCAAACAAAACACAAAGCTGCACCACCTAATGGACGTTACTCATTTCCTATTTTCAGTAACAGTTTTATGTTGTTATGCTGCCATTATTTCTGCCCATTATGGCACCATTCCACTCCCAGCCATCCCTGGAAGGAGGGGTCCAGTTCCCGCGCTCCATCTCAAGGTTTCCTTGGTGATAGAGGGAGTTCTCTTTCAGCCCTTTAGCTGCCGTCTCTTTAGCGCCACGGTGGTCGTGGACTGTGAAGCCCTTTGACTGTAACTGATTAAGGTCTATGCAAATACAATTGACCTCACTTGACAAAGTGCACTCCCGCTGAACTCAGGACGGTGTATTATCCTAGGATTGAAGTTGTACTTTGTTGTCCGGTTTATTGTAGCGTGTGCTGCAGTAGCTCGTCCCCTGTGTGGACTCTATCACTGCAAGCCCTGCAGTGCCCAGACCATCGGAAGGTTGTCTTAGATCTGAGGCTTAGAGGACTTCCAGATAGGAGGTGCTGTAAGCCTGTTACCGGGTGCAGAGTATAAACTCTCTGCTGGTCAAGGCTGCATCAACAGGAGGAAGGGCTCGCACAGTCCAAACCGCACAGTTGAGCCATTATTGGCTGCTTTGACGGAGCCATCATTTATTCCAATGATTGGCGACAAAAATGAAAAATATAGCCTTATACATGATGAATAATGTATATCATAATCGAGTGCCGGTGGAATATACATTTTTCAGATACAAAAGCCATGGGTGGTAAATCAGACCCAAAGGTTTTTGAAAGTGCTCGGGGAAAGTGTGTGAAAGTCTTTGCTCTGAGCTACGGAGGTCCCCCAGAGTGTGTGGCCGTAGCGGCGGCGCGGAGGGTCTTCTGTTTCATGGCCGTTGGTTCTATGTTCAGTACACAAGAGCTGCGGGCCTCCTCGGCTGGCAGGGCCTCCCCACGGTGTCCAGAGGGGGCTCTGAATCAGTCCCCAGCAGGTTTCTAGTGCTTATACAGGCAACAGCAGCCCCCTCTCCCCCCTACGGCCACGGGAGGAAAGGAGAGAGCCTTCCAGTCGGGCTGCTGGAGCGGAGGTACGGAGGGAGATGAATCGTAACACAAGGAACAACATTATGTGGGGGTACATCAAAAATATGGTGACAATGACCGCACACTAAGAAAATATGTGAGGATTAAATCTAAATTGATGACTCCAACACATTTTTAGCCGGGAGAATACCGGGCCGACAAGAGCGTGGGCTGCTTGATAAGCCTGACGTCTGGCTGCCATGTTGGCCTGTTATCGATCTGCTGCGCCTCTCTGCCTCGCCACCTGATAAGCTACCTGATAAGCTACCTGTCTGTCTAGCTACCTGTCTCACTACCGGTATTGCTACCTAGCTAACTGGCGATACATGCTAGCTACCTGCCTAGCTATGTGTCACTCTCTGTCTCCTTCTCCAACGTTCTCCTTTCTTCATGTTGTGTCTGCCTGATGTCCTTGACACGGTACAACACCCATGCATGTAAAAACAAGACACACACACACACACACACACACACACACACACACACACACACACACACACACACACACACACACACACACACACACACTATCATAATGCTGCCACGTTTATCCTCTTGCGAAAAAAGTGCAACTGCAGCCATTTTCCAGCAAGTTGGAGAGTAAAAATCCCCTCTATGTCCTAGCAGCCCTTGTGCAAACGAAGGATATTGGAGGCAGGGTAAGCAAAGTGCTGCGCACTGAAGCGGTGAACACAGAAATATGAAAGTATGTGTTGTTCAGAGCGAGTGGCAAACTGAAGAAATGAGAGGCAGAGTAAGAGGCACATCGCTGCACGCTGTAGTGCTGAGCATCAATTTGCACGCACTCACACACACGCACACGCAAACGCACACGTGTCACACACTGCACACACACACACCAGGTATGGTGCGGGAGATTAAATCCATGACTCCGGGGGTCTTTTCTCTGGCTATAAAAGGTGGATAAACACTTTGATTGTGCTTATCCATCCCATAATGGAATCAGCCTGGCCGGTTCCCAAGGCAACCAGTGCAGCAGACCCACACACAGTGCCATGCATTGGTCTCATTGGGGGCTTAGCGGCGGGGGGGGGGGGGGTTGTGAGAACGGCGTGATGGTTATGAGGCATGCTCTGAAAGTCTCTGGAGGGGGCCTCTGTACCCCCCAGATTAGAGGCAGATAGGGGGACCACCACACACACACACACACACACACACACACCCTCAAAGCTTTGAAGCTTGGCCAGGTGACCAGGTCACTATCACACAGATGTTCACACAAGCATGTTGTGCCTAGCAACACACACACACACTGCATGATTGTCGATTAAGACTTGTTTTGAAATGGGATTAGACTGCATTCCCTTGTGTGTGTGTTTCTATATGTGTCCATTTTGTTTGTGTGGGTCTTTTGTGTGTGTGTGTTTTGTGTGTTCTTTGCTCTTTGAGTGCGTGCTTGGATGTCAACAACACTGTAATGAAATGGAATGGTGTGGCTCCATTTGAAAGTCTACCATAATTTAATTAACACTAATTTGGTTCCCCCTGAGCTCAGCTCCGGTTGCCATGAAAGGACAGTAGTGGGAGACCGAACATCCTTAGAGAGAGGGAGAGAGAGAGAGAGGGAGAGGGAGAGAGAGAGGGGGGAGAGAGAGGAGAGAGAGGAGAGAGAGAGAGACTTAGTGAACCATAATGACGAGAGTGTTTTGACCGTTGGATGTTGTGTCTTGGTCTCCGTTTGATTCCACTTCTTTTCACAGGGATTCTATCAGTGTTGCAGCAAACACACCGAGCACATGAAGTCTTGGCATGTGCTCTGTCTGTTAAAACGAGTTCTCTTTAAACCATCCGCGGGAATGTGTTGATAACATTCTCTTTTCTGTCTTCTCTGGTCCGTCCTTCAAGTCTATAAGGTCAGCCTCAGACGAGCTCTAGATGGATGGGAGATTCTCCCTTCATTTCCTTCCCTTTTATTCCTCATTCATTTTCTTTATTTTCTCCCGCTCTCCGCTGCTGTCCTCTGGTTCTCTCCATCCTTCTCCCCCCGGACGGTGCGGGCTGCCACTCTGTGTTACTGTCACATGAGCGAGCCCCAGCCTCCTCATCACGCCAGCCTTTGATTCGCCAGGCCTTCCAGGTCGGCGAGCCGCTGCCTGATAATAACCTTGTTTGATTGCTGGAGTGGAGATGTAATTGATTGATCCAGCTGCATGTCGAGGGGCTCTGGGCCAGACGGGGGGTGGGCTGTGTGAGTGTGTGTGTGCGGGGGTGTGTGCGGGGGGAGTGTGTGGGTGCGTGGGTGTGCTTGTGTGATGTTTTGTGTGCCTGTGTGTGTCCGTTAGTTTGTGTTTGTGTGTGTGTCTGTCTATGTGTCTGTTGGGTTCTGTGTGTGTGTGTGTGTGTGTGTGTGTGTATGCATGACTAAGTGTGTTTTAGATGCTCAAGCCCAATTCAGAGGATTTTATTTCGTCAGGATGAGACCCAAGTCCTTCCACCGTTTTGAACAAATAACAAGATGAGCAGTAGGGGGAATTGGTGTTCAAACTGTGAGGGCATCTGCTCAAACACCTCAGTTCGATATACATTATTTTTTTCAAACTAAGCACATGGAGATCCACAAGTTGTTTTATCTTATTATTTCGGGGAAAATGCGCTCCCTTTGAAACGATCGATTTAGGGACTGCTAAATGCCGAATTAATAATATAGCCTAAAACAGTCTCTTCATTTCCCCCCATGGTTCGTTTTCCACATTCTAGCTAAGTCTGTTAAGCAGCCGGCAAGCCAACATGCTGCAGCTGATCCCACAGGTACTGGCTATTGGGGACACAGATGGTCAAATACCTTCCCTTCTGTGGGTGGATGTGTGAAGCGAATCAAGATTGAAAGCGGTGGAACACATTGCCATCTTAAGAGATGACTGGTGGACTGATGTTTTTTTTCTTTCTATTCATCAAATATTTTTGTCTCTGTTTTTCTGCTTCGCATTAATCAGGGCAATGTTGCTGAGTCATCCGCTTCGTCGCGCCGTAACGAAGGCAAAGCAAACGCAACTGTGAAGCGATTTAGAATAGGTTTGACAGAACATGAGCACAACAGAATGCAGACAGTGAGTGCCGGCCCAGAGGTGACGGCTGCATCTGACTGAAGAGACTCCAGCCAGGAGGGAATACGACTGAAAAAGCTAAAGACTTGAGGGACGCGTGAATTGGAGATTGAAGTGAATCCCTTCTTGATGAGAGGTCGAGACACGTCAAGGGGAAGCAACGGATGAAAGAGAAACAGAACCGATTGACAACACAGATTGCCGATAAGAAATGTGGTGGTTAAGAGTACAACCTAGCTTATAGTCATAAGGAGTGTTCTTTACGACTCTGTACTGCCGTGAACCCTAACCTGTCTTTATCTGTTGGTGTCTGAGCGGAAAATGCAGGAATTTGCCGGTGTCCTTTTCACCGACGCTGACCCCGTGAACAAAATGTAAGCCACTTATCTTCATAATGGACTCCAGCCAACCACAGAGGCCAGACTTTCGAACGAGGGCTCATATGCCGACTCCACCGTTTAAAAAATAAATAAAACCGCCCTTTAGGGAAACGGAAAGGTATAATTCACAAGACACAGTGTGTGTCTGACGAATCCCTGACTTTGTTTGATTGGTGAGCGGCAGAATCCACCTCAGCCAGCCTCCGTCTGGGAGCAACAGGCCTCCCTCCCGTCTGCTGCTGTCCGACTACACCTGACTAAGTGGATCACATCCGCCTCCACCAGCCGACGCTCCACTCAGCACACGAGGGCTTCCCAGGGCCGGCAGAAAGGGGAATAGACGGGGGAATAACGGCGGAGAGAAGTTGAGGCTCGGAGGAGGAGGGGGTGGGGTGGGGGGGCTGGAATCCATTATGGTTGATGTGCACAGTCTCACCCGGGTGGGGAGGGGGTGAAATGACATTAGGGCCGTCTTGTAATGTGATTTCTGCGATGTGCGAATATGAGATTTCTAATGGATTTGAGGGCATTAGTGCTCTCTTTATCTGTTGTGTGTATATGTTCCTGGGGTTGATTCACTGAGGGTGATGTTCGGCTCATCTCTGAGTTCCTCTGGCCACTGGGGCTGTGCGTGGGAGGACTTTATTATTTTCCTCTCTTATGTGGGGGGTGGATAAAGATATTATGATATATGTTGGACCCACAGCACTTTTTGATAGATTCATATTCGTAGTTTGAGAGATTCTTTTTTCTCAATGTCCTGTGTGGGCGGTAAAGCGAAGAGAAAAGTCACCGCCGTGTGTGTGTGTGTGTGTGTGTGTGCGTGTGCGTGTGTGTGCGTGTGCGTGGTGACTCAAAAACGGTTGTTTAATTTGCATGTTTTCTGAATAGCTTGCTTTCTACTTTGTGGCTGTATGCCATTATTGTTGCCTGTGTGTGTGCGTGTGTTCATTATTGTTGCCTGTGTGTGTGCTATGTGTGTGCGTGTGTTCATTATTGTTGCCTGTGTGTGTGCTATGCGTGTGTTTTCATGACTTGGTATGAGATTCATATTGCTCCCGTTTGACTGAAGCCGTCAAGGCAGATTGGATGTAACGTTCACTGAGATGGTGACGTGTCAACCCCCATCTTAGTGTTACCACCGTGGGTTTGGCTAAGTCATCTACGTGACACGTTATAGAAAGTGATATATGATGGTTTATCTAATGCATTAGATCTGTGTGCCTTCAAACCATATGAATGAATGTCTCCCCATGGATGGTTTTCGTGATCTGTACCATGTATGATTGATATGCTGTTTGCACTACAGTCCCTTTAATCATTTTCTTTTACTACTACCTCCCAAGACACGTGGCACGCTCTGCTGCTGTCTCCTCTGGTGTTCCAGGTGATCTGCTCGTCCTGTGCATAGGCACACCTTTGATCTCACCATCGGCAAATAGGTGACATCTGGTGCCAGCCTGGCATTCTAACAGGATTTATGCATTTAGGGTTTGTAATGTATTCTGTTCTTGATGAATACATAAACAGCACGGCTGATATTCTGGTGTCTGATCCACACGCCGGTGACCGCACGGTATCCATCTCTGGCTGATTACCGCCGCTGGCGTGCCTAATCAGGGCGCACGACATTTCCGCAAATTGTCGCCAAATCAGCCAACGCGGCGCACTCTGCACTCGCCGCGTGCTTAATGAGCCAGATTAAGGAGGAAGTCGTTTAACCCCTGCCTGCGACACATGCACACATGCATGCGTTCACACACATACACTTACGCCTGCATGCGCTGGCATTCATACGTACGCTTACGTGCACAGATTCACACGCACATATACACAGGCACACACAACAAGCACCTAGCCCTCCTATCCTCTACCATAGGGGAGAGTGAGCGAGGCCATTATGCAAATGTCAGGTGTCAAGTGTGAATGAGATAATGGTGGGGGCTAGGGAGGGGTAGAGGTATTCAGGGTGGCAGCCACAGCTCCCTTAGCAACCAGCGGGCTGATAATAGCACCCCTGGTTGTCAGGGCGGCTGGAGTCTGCATTACAGTGGGGAGAGAGGGAGGGGGTATCGCTCTTCGTTACCGTTAAATCGGCTGGCTCTATTAGATCCAAGCAGCGATGGAAATCCTATTACATTACACGCATGATCATGGGAGTCTCATTGGCAACATTATGGGATGTGATCCGTCCCCCACTGCGTAATAACCTGTTTGAGGTGCATAGATTAAAGAAGCCTCTCTGAGACTTTCCCTGGGCTTTATGGCACGGAGAAGAGGGGACAGGAAAGGTGTGGCTCATTATTACATATCGTTTTATAGATAGCTGTTATATATTCTATTAGCACACATTACTCTATTAATCTGCTCCAGGACGCAGAGGTTGAGGGATCGATGGCAGAAGTATTGTGTGTGTGTGTGTGTGTGTGTGTGTGTGTGTGTGTGTGTGTGTGTGTGTGTGTGTGTGTGTGTGTGTGTGTGTGTGTGTGTGTGTGTGTGTGTGTGTGTGCATATTTGCGTGCACGCATAATAATCAAAGTGGTTATTTATTATTCATTCATACATTTTTCCTGTACCCGGCAAAGTTTTCAAAATATCTAGGGGCGGGGAACGCAGCGACTGAAGGTTGAGTCTGTTGGCGTGCACGGCGTCGGCCTGCGTGTGTGTTGGCGTGCGCGGCGTCGGCCTGCGTGTGTGTTGGCGTGCACGGCGTCGGCCTGCGTGTGTGTTGGCGTGCGCGGGCGTCGGCCTGCGTGTGTGTTGGCGTGCGCGGCGTCCCTGCGTGTGTGTTGGCGTGCGCGGGCGTCCCTGCGTGTGTGTTGGCGTGCACGGCGTCGGCCTGCGTGTGTGTTGGCGTGCGCGGCGTCGGCCTGCGTGTGTGTTGGCGTGCACGGCGTCGGCCTGCGTGTGTGTTGGCGTGCGCGGGCGTCCCTGCGTGTGTGTTGGCGTGCGCGGGCGTCGGCCTGCGTGTGTGTTGGCGTGCACGGCGTCCCTGCGTGTGTGTTGGCGTGCACGGCGTCCCTGCGTGTGTGTTGGCGTGCACGGGCGTCCCTGCGTGTGTGTTGGCGTGCGCGGCGTCCCTGCGTGTGTGTTGGCGTGCACGGCGTCCCTGCGTGTGTGTTGGCGTGCACGGCGTCGGCCTGCGTGTGTGTTGGCGTGCACGGCGTCCCTGCGTGTGTGTTGGCGTGCACGGCGTCCCTGCGTGTGTGTTGGCGTGCACGGCGTCCCTGCGTGTGTGTTGGCGTGCACGGCGTCCCTGCGTGTGTGTTGGCGTGCACGGCGTCCCTGCGTGTGTGTTGGCGTGCACGGCGTCCCTGCGTGCCGTCATGGCCGTCCGCTCAGCTCCTCATGTCCCTTCCACCATCTGAAGGCGGAATGGGAAACAGCTTTCTGCGTACGGATCTTTCTGCAATCTTCGCTGTTTTTCCTCTTTTAAAAACATATGGGACACACGCACGGACTCTCGCACGTGCACACAATCTCACACACACGCACACACTCACACACACGCACACACGCACACACCTGCACGCTGTCACATATTGAAGCAACGCATTGAAAGGTCAGTGGCAGCTCAAGGTTGTCCCCCTCCCTCGGGAACTCTCTGAGACACACACACACACACACACACACACACACACACAGACACACAGACACACACCTTTCACTGACGCCCTCATATATGGCCCAACAGCAGTCAGTAGGTTTCATGCTAACTCTACACGCTTTCAGAAAGTGTATTGCTGAGAGTGTGGAAGTGCAGGGAAGGTCATGCCAACTTGAGTCTTTGTGGCAGTGTGCCTGTGTGTGTGTCTCTGTGCATTTGTTTGTACGTGTGCATGTATGTTTGTGTGTGTGTGTGTGTGTGTGTAACACTCATTGTGACTGTGGCCGTTGGCTCACTGTAATGGGGTGTGTGGGAGGGTTTTATCATAGCTGTAGATTTGACGGACACACCGACCCAGGGCTCAGTCCCTGGGATGTGTTCACCCTCCTCCTCCTGTTACCTGGCCCGCCCCCGGGAGTCGGTACACACACTGATGGGGCGTTATCCGCACCGTGTCACCAGCAAACCATTACGGCTTGTGTGACGGCTGTGTGTGTGTTTCTTTAGCATGGAAAATAACACACTCGGATGATGTGAAACTATGTACTGGGGGGGGGGACAGACCATTAGGATTAAGGGTGTGGAAGAAGAAAACACTGGGAGTTGTTATTTATAATCAAGTATGTATTCCTAAGATGAGTTATTAGTCAGTTAACATCCCTGCTTTTGTTTCTCCATGGTTGACTATTGTAAGTGATTTGGTCTGATTGTCCATGTCAAACAGCTTTATAAATATTATGCTTATATTAATAACGTATTTTTTGAATATTATTATTATAGACATTTCCTCAAAAAGCACGCAACACACACACGCATGAACACACACACACACACGTATGCACACACATTTGATATAATAACTTATTTTCCGCGCACACACACACACACACACCACATGGCCGATGTTAGAGCAGTGACATTGACCAGCACTGCCCCCAACCTCAGACCTCCAGCCCCCCCAGCCCGGCCCTCCCTCCCGGGACCCCCCCCCCCCCCCCCTCCCTCCTGGTCCATTTCCCTGTTCGCTTCAAGTGATCTTCCGGGTGTTTCTCCGGGGCCTGTTGAGCAGCGTTCCTTCACTTCCAGCGAGTCGGTCGCCGTCCCCCTCTGGCCGACCTGGTGTCCCCCTCTGGCCGACCTGGTGTCCCCCTCTGGCCGACCTGGTGTCCCCCTCTGGCCGACCTGGTGTCCCCCTCTGGCCGACCTGGTGTCCCCCTCTGGCCGACCTGGTGTCCCCCTCTGGCCGACCTGGTGTCCCCCTCTGGCCGACCTGGTGTCCCCCTCTGGCCGACCTGGTGTCCCCCTCTGGTCGACCTGGTGTCCCCCTCTGGCCGACCTGGTGTCCCCCTCTGGCCGACCTGGTGTCCCCCTCTCTAGGGATCTGTCGCTGACGCCAGTCTGCGTGGGGTACCTGCATACGTGTGTGTGCAGGAAGGTGTGCCTATGGTGATGGATGACAGGCCAGTCAGATTACTCTCAATAATCACAAATCCACAAACGTGTAGTTCACGTCTCCCAAAGTGAGTGATCACAAATATGTTTTAAGATTGCGTGCAGAGAACCCACACACAGCCCGCCTCATTTTGACAAACACAAGAAGAAGAATAAAGTCACACTACACGCTTTTGTTTGCTTCGACTAATCTGCCTCCAAATGATAAGGGTGATTGATGCTGCTGTCGATAGCTTCAGCACTATGATCCGTCTTCCCCCTCACAAAGCTCCCCCTGCATGCTCCCCCGCCGAGAGAGAGAGAGAGAGAGAGAGAGAGAGAGGGAGAGGGGGAGGGAGGGAGGGAGGGAGAGAAACCAAGCCTGAAACCAAGTTTCTGTTGTGTCGAGTTAGAGAGAGAGAGAGAGAGACAGAGAGAGAGAGAGAGAGAGAGGGAGAGAGGGAGAGAGAGAGGGAGGGAGAGAGAGAGGGAGAGGGAGGGAGAGTGCCAGAGCCATTACTAACCCGTATGGACTTTCTATATGTCAGACGTGACTATCGCTGATGTCTGGTATTCTCCCCCATCTCCGGCGATGGTTCTTGAGAGGATAAGTCTCAGCGCTGGCTTTAATTAGGCCTGCCCACGTCTGCCCTGACCCTCAGCACTCTGCCGCAGCAGAGAGAGTGCTGAGGGAGAAACGAGAAGAACTAGAGCTGGCACCCAAAAAGAAGAACCTCGTTAAAGGGAAGGGCACCCTGGTGCATCTCAACGAGGAATGCGTAGCCAAGGCTTTTTAGCAGATAAACAACGACTCTAATGTTGTTGAGTGAGGTGTCAGGTAGAGGACGGCGTTCTACACTAGCATGGAAACCCTGACTCTTTTGTGAAGCTTGAGTTGTATGAGAGAGCCTGGGGCTTAGAGCTTGAGCTGTAATTGGGTGGATTGGTTGGTCTGAAGGCGGGTCAAAGTAGGGGAAACAGGCAGCTCAATGGAACAATAGCTGAAAACACAAATCCAATGGACAAGGGAAGTAAGGAAGGTTGACCTTTTAGAAGCAGTGCATTAGGTCTGACTATCCCTTTACTATATTGCCAGTACAATGTTTGAGTATGTTTATGTTGCACCATGCTCCCAGATCTCCATGGTGCTACAGCACGTTGTACTGAACTGCATGTAGGCCTAATCAATCAGTATGTGTTTGTGTCCCAGCAGCGCGGCCTCCTGCCTGTCTGCTCAGCGCCTGCTGGGAGCCACTTGGTCGTGGGCCTCTAAGTTGTTTAATTAGGAGGGAAAAGAGGCACACTTAAAGCCTGGAACACAGAGGCAACGACTAGCCAAATGTTTAGCTGCACCTGCTCTCATGGGTGCTCCGATGAGTACCATTGTGTATCTCTCACACACACACACACACACACACACACACACACACACACACACACACACACACACACACACACACACACACACACACACACACACACACACACACACACACACACACACACACACACACCCAAGTGTGCACACGAACACACACACGTCAGAGTTTTTATGGTCCCCTTGACGATTTATTCTTAAGCGAGCACATGGCTTCACTTATTATTAGAAATCCATGACGATAGGCACCTGTGCAAAGGATTCAATGGGCTTTTTTTTATCCGTATACGAGCAATTATACACACACACGCACAAAGAAAACCACCAACACAACACGCCCTCAAAGAAACACACACACACACACACACACACACACACACACACACACACACACACACACACACACACACACACACACACACACACTTTACCAGCATTGGGCAGAGCAATCACCAGTCTTTTCTGTCAGTATTGACTGCTGTTTAACAGTAGTCACAAAGACTGCGGTGATTTGGGGACCCTAGGGCCCTCGTTCAGCCTCTGCAGACACTCTGCATCCACACCACGCAGGAGGAAACCTTCTGGAAGGCCTGTGTGGACGTGTGTGTTTGATTGCAGTGAAGAGTGAAGAAGGTGTGAGAGAGAGAGGGACTGACAGAGAGAGCGAGAGCCTGGCAGTCCTTCACGCCAGGCTTGAAGGAGCAGACTGGTCGTGGTGGTAGAGCCACCTAACCATCTCTTCTGGCCTCTATTAATAACATGTTACCAACATTACATCTTTCTTGTACCAAATTTGCCGAACGATAGCATTAACCTCCTCGTAGTCGTTAGATTGTTTGTGTTTGTAGACAGAATAGTGAATCCTTACAAGTTCTTTCCACAACAATGTCTATTCCCAAATACCAAAGCTCCTGATGCTGTTCACATGAATGACGAGGAGCAGCGCCTGCTGTTTAGCTTAGCACGCTGACAGCGACCCGGGATGCTCCGGGGGTTTCGGTGCCTTGCCGTTGGAGACTACTGAGTAGGACGTCCTGGGTGTGGTGTATTGGAAAGGAGGCAACGTTATCTTTTGAAAGCAGATTCACACGAAGGCTGGTTACCCTCAATGACGCCACCATCGGAGATGGCTTTCAAGATCGCTTAAGAATGCAATAGATAATTTGGAGCCACCAAAGAACCGTCGTCAATCCACACCAGAGACATCAGAGGCCCCCCTCCCTAATGCCTCCGGTGAGTTCATCCACTGCTCTCGGCCAAGACTCCCTGATCCTCCTCCTCCTACTCCTCCTCCCTGTGTGTCTCCTCCTCATCCTCCTCCTCCTCCCCCTCCCTCTCCTCCTCCTCCCCCTCCTCCCTGTGTGTCTCCTCCTCCTCCCCCTCCTCCTCCTCTCTCCTCCCCCTCCTCCTCCTCCTCTCTCCTCTCTCCTCCTCCTCCTCCCTCTCCTCCTCCTCCCCCTCCCTCTCCTCTCTCCTCCTCCCCCTCCTCCTCCCTCCCTCTCCTCCTCCTCCTCCTCCTCCCTCTCCTCCCCTCCTCCTCCTCCTCCTCCTCCTCCTCTATCAGAGATAATGGAGAGCAGCGAGTGAGCGACGCGTAGGTTAAGACGGACTGCAGGAAGTGGCGCAGCGGGCTGGCAGGAAGTGGCGCAGCGGGCTGGCAGGAAGTGGCGCAGCGGGCTGGCAGGAAGTGGCGCAGCGGGCTGGCAGGAAGTGGCGCAGCGGGCTGGCAGGAAGTGGCGCAGTGGGCTGGCAGGAAGTGGCGCAGCGGGCTGGCAGGAAGTGGCGCAGCGGGCTGGCAGGAAGTGGCGCAGCGGGCTGGCAGGAAGTGGAGTAGCGGGCTGGCAGGAAGTGAAGCAGCGGGCTGGCAGGAAGTGGCGCAGCGGGCGCGGGCCCGGCGGCCGCGAGGTGATCTGTCTTGGCGGCGCGGCGCGGCGCAGCGTCAGCTAAACGAGGCCATCTCATTTCCTGTTTGCTCCAGGAAGCAGCTGTCTGCGGGCCGCCGTAGCCGGCTCCTCCGCGCCCTGTCATCAATCTCTCCGTTTTAATTGGTCGCCGCCGCCGCGGTACCACGGCAACAACTCACACACGCATACCTACGCACACTCATCGTGCACGCATGCATGCACACACGCATACACACGGACACCCTTGTGCACGTAGGCCCCCTGCTGACACGCACACACACATACACAGAGCATTATTAATAGACTTTCACACTTGCAGACCTTGTGCGGTGCACACGTGAACGCATTACGGGCCAACACGCGACAGACGCATACGTAGGGTAATCCCATGAGTGCCTTCCGACTCCTCGTCTGCATACACACACGCACACACACACAAAATGAAGACGATGTTATCTCAACACAGTTGCCTTCGGGGATGTTTAAACTACTAAGGCGCGTGATTCCAGAGTCACGGCATTAAACTGCTTCACTCTTTTAACAACTCTCACTCCCGAGTCCATTTCAACCTCAATAGAATGACGCCGAGAGGCGTGCAGCGAGCGCCTGCCTGTAGTAGGTCCAGTTAGACCGGGGGAGGGCAGGGAGGGGGCAGCCGAGGTGAGGGAACACTGTAACCAGTCCTAACTCTTTGTTCCCACTCTCCCCTCAGTCTCTCTCGCTGCCTCTGTGCCTCACCTTCCCTTTATTTCTTTCTTCCTGCCTCTCTCACGTATGCTACATGTGTCATTAATGAGGAGCATCTCTTGAAGGCAAGGGTGACCCTTGGCACTGGAGATGTGGTCATTAGCTGGGATTACATCATCCCCGTAGAAGGGCTGGTCTATGAACACCATTAATACCTGCTACTATACTGTGTGTTGGTGAGCAGTGAGCATGTACATTAAACACACACACACACACACACACACACACACACACACACACACACACACACACACACACACACACACACACACACACATATCTATTGTCTGGTAAAATAGTGCATCTCACCACCTTATTATTTTGGGCAGACGTGCGCGCAGCAGAAGCCAGTGGATGTTATGCAGTGTTGTTGGGGAGAGCCTGCTGTTCTCTAGCTGTCTGGTGGGGTTTAGTGTGGGAGGGAACCATATGTACTTCACCACAGCACGCCGTTACACTGCAGCTGCTGAGGCACACGCGCAAATGTCAAATACTTTACCCAGACACACAATCACAAACTCACGAAAACCTGTACAGCTTTTAGATTGCAAACCATCAACCAAATGGAGTCTCAACACAGTTGTCAGAGGGGCTACAGGTAGAGAACACAGTGCCATCCAGTGGCCAGTGGAGGTCATTGCATGAGGAATTGCATCCCTGGTCCCTGGTGGCAGTCACATGAGGCATCCCTGAGCAACAGGGCTTTTACTAATTGAACAGGAGGCTGGAATGGCAGGGCAGGCATGGCAAGACAGCTGGGTCTCAATAGGTTTGCTTCAACTCCTCTTATTAAAGTTTACTTTCTTTGTAAAGAGCCTTCAAATCGAATACTGTTTGTATCAAAGTGCTTACAGATTATTGTGCAGTAACAAGGTTACTAGGTTTGAACACAATAACAGGAGGTGCAAACACAAAATACTAAAAACAAGACATCAAATTGCAGTAGGCAAGTGAATAAAGATTTGGTTTCAGTCTAGCTCCAATAAGTCTTACCTTTGAGGAAGCTTCACATTCAGCATAGATTCAGAAGAGTGTATGTGAAATACAGTTGGTGAATTTGCATAATTCCCAAACAGCCTATCTCACCAGACCCAATCTGTATCCGGCGTCCTATGAGCCATGGACAGGCCCTCTCCATTATGTTACTTATTCTGACATTTTGATGAAATCTAAAACTAGAACTGTGAGTGATATGATGATCGCTGCAGAGCTGGAGATGATGGAGGTTGAAACACAAGATATAGATATTGTTATCGAACTCATAGTCAATATGAAAACATAAACAAGATAATTCCCTTAATATCTCTATCTCCCTCTATCTGTATACAAGATGCACTTGCTATCAACACGTGCGCGCACGCGTTTTGCCGTAGGATTCAGTGCGTGCTGTCCTCTTCTCTGGGGGTCCACCCATCAGGTTGATCGGCTCCGGGGTATTGTGGGAGATTCGAAGGTGCTGATTCTCTAATCTATCTTGTCATAGCCCCCCCGCCCCCCCGCTCCTCTCAGTGGTTCAGAGAGAGACCAATCGGCCACTTCACCTCCCGACGGGCCTTTATTCCCTGCCGTTGGAGATGGAGCCGTGCGAACGGAGCTCGTCCGTGTTCCTGGTTACCTACCAAGTGTTTGCGTTCCCCAGGAGCCTTCTCTTTTTCCTCGGTGCACCCCTCCCCTCAGAGAGGATGAACTGCGGCCCCCCTTTGGAATAAGTGTGTAATTCTATTCCGAGTTATGCTCTAACAATGAACACACAGGGCACGGCATCTACAATTATCAAGTTCCAGGCCCCAGGCGCTGACATCTGTTTCCTAATGACGGCTAATTAGATGCTGTCATGTGCAATCAACAGCAGTCGCTGCTAAGGAAGTGGGATTGGAGTGCGTCTGACGGTGATCCAGAGGAGCCAACACACCCTCCAGGAGGGGGGGCGGGGGGGCGGGGGGGGGATGTTGTTACACACCCCTTTAGAATCTCAATGTGAGAATGTGTGCGCGTGTTTGTGCACATGCATATACGTATGTGTGCATGTCTTAGGGAGCGACTGGAGGTTTAGCTAAAGCACGAGGGACGGTGAGTGTGATTACTACTGAGCCTCGCTGCAGCCCGTCGCGCCCGCCCTGCCTCAGTTGTTTATCTCTTTGTGGGGGAATGGCTTTCTTTAGGACACTTTCATATCAAAACAATTATCGTCAAATTGATCAGTGGGTGGTAAGAGGTTGAATCGATCTGTGGCGTTGAACCAGCAGCCCAAAAGAACCAAGGAAAGTGGTCTAAATCTGTTCAATTTAAAGGCTTTGCCATTTCGGTCACGTGACAATTTCTGATGGAAACAGCCTCAATTGTGGAAATAGTCGTCGCAGTTTAATTTTGCTAATGCAAATACCAAATGTTGAACGACGGTTACGAACAAATCCAGTATTACCATGCATGTATGTACCGAGCCACGTTCAAATGATGTTTTATGGATTTCGCGGGTTCACACGCAGCAAGATCAATCCCAATACCCATGGCATTGTATGGTCTAATTGGAACAAATGATTGCATTGGAATGCGTAGTAATACACCTTGAAACGGGCTTAGATCCCGATTGTAAAGCATATCTAGGCACACACACTTTAATGCCTACCACATAAATATACTTGCATTTCAGCATAATCCCATTATTGCATTACAGGGTTTATGTTAACAGGTTAAGCTCATTTGACACAAACACCTCATGTTGTGTAAACCATTAACATTTCATACTTCGGCGTTGATGCTTATTATTATTTTAGTGCTACATGGAGATCAATGTCCAGTAAAACACAGTTCATACAGGGATTCACCAGTGAGATTCACTCAGACACATCCAGTGGTTGTTGTTACTGTGTTCACTAGACTGTCTTGGGCTGGGATTCGTGGCCAGTGACCTTTGCCAGGGCTCTGACGTTGCTTGGAAACAGCCCACCTGGTGTATTGCCGAAATGTCTCGCGTCACATGCATTTTTTCAATGTATGTGTTTATCTGAATGCTACGTTTTGTCCAAGTGTGCGTGTGTGTGTGTGTGTGTGTGTGTGTGTGTGTGGGGGTTAATTTGTTAACTATCATTGTGATTAACAACATCAGCCATTGCTGTCTTTCTATGTCAACTTCACACCATCTGCCAGACAGGCATATCCTCCAAGGTCTCGATCATACTCACCGCGCCGAGAGCCATTTTCCTTACAGGAGACTTTGGAGAAGCCTATCCTCTCTACCCTCCCTGCCCCAACAAATTACTTACTGCTACATGATCCATCCCCAATCTCAATCAATTCATGGCCTGTATATTAAGGTTACGATCTACCTCAACGGTACCATGACAATGGCCAGCTGCAGTGCTCCCTGTGCCACTGCTGACGGTTGCAGAGGCGTTGATGTGCTCGGAGCATGGTGTCCCAGCGGTACAATTAAAGGCCTGTTTTACCTCCAGCCCGACTTCTCCAGACTCCCGGCTGCTTGAGCACTCTCCTGAAGGGGCTGCGGGGCCAATCGGCTCCAGATGGCTATCTGGCTCTCCCCATAAAGAATGAAACCGCTGCCCTCGCTGTGTTATTTAACCGGTATCACTCACAGAACCGCCAGAGATCCATCTGTGTGCTGCAGGCCCTAGCTTGAGGTTCAATCCACCTTGTTGCAGAGGAACAGGACTCCCCCAGTGTGTTTGGGTGCCACATGTTGGCTTAGGTATTGCTTTGTCATGCAGTAGATTTATCGGGCGATATGATTGTTGTAGCTGTAATTAGGTTCTTGCTTTGCTGACGGAATCGATGCCCTCATGCTACGGTCCTTTAATGGATCGTTTTTGAAGGACTGCTTCTTTGCTTTGGTAGACTTGAAGTCCAGCTTGGTCAAACTCTCCGTCTCTTTGAGCGAGCCGATTCGCACACACAGCTCAACTTTATTTGCTGACTTATTGGCACTTTTGAGGAAAAGTTGATTGTGTGTCTTTGAGTGTGCGTGTGTCTTTGTGTGTCTGTGTATGTGTGTTTGTGCACGTGTGCGTATGCGTGCGTGACCATATGTGTGCCCATATGTGTGCATGCACGTTAAAGCATCGGCCATCCATCATGCGGCCCCTGATCCATTGCTCCTGCCTGGCTGTGTCTCCGGCTGTCTGCAGCCCACTAACCTCCTGCCTCTGCTGCGCACGCACAAACGCACGCATGAGCGCATGCACACAGGCACAGAGGCACACACATACATCTGTACGCACGCACAGACACAGGTGCACAGTACTCACGCTCAGGTGCACAGACATACACACATATATGCACTCTCTTTCATGCTTACCTTTGCAATTCCTAATTTCTCTTTTATCCTCCTCTCCATCTTTTCCTAATTTAGTCCTGTGATCCCCTGTTCCTGACACCCTGCAGAACATCCCATCAATAACCTCTCTCTCTCTCTCTCGCTCTCGCTCTCGCTCTCGCTCTCGCTCTCGCTCTCTCTCTCGCTCTCTCTCTCTCTCTCTCTCTCTCTCTCTCTCTCTCTCTCTCTCTCTCTCTCTCTCTCTCTCTCTCTCTCTCTCCCCCCCCCCTCCATGACCCTTTCTCCCCTCCCCCCCCCCCCCTTCATCCCCCCCCCCCCCCCCCCCCCCCCCCTTCATCCCCCTCTCCCCTCACTCTCCCCCCCCCCCCCCCCCCCCCCCCCCCCTTCATCCCCCTCTCCCCTCACTCTCCCCCCCCCCCCCCCCCCCTTCATCCCCCTCTCCCCCCCCCCCCCTCCCCCCCTTCATCCCCCTCCCCCCCCCCCCCCCCCCAGTACGATAAGGCCCGTTTAAGTTCGGCGAGCGGTCAGACACCACGCGCTGCGGCCGCGGCCACTAACCCGTGGCCCCGCGGGTTAGTGGCCGCGGGGGTTAGTGGGTTAGTGGCCCCGCGGGTTAGTGGCCCCGGGGGTTAGTGGCCCCGCGGGTTAGTGGCCCCGGGGGTTAGTGGCCCCGGGGGTTAGTGGCCCCGGGGGTTAGTGGCCCCGCGGGTTAGTGGCCCCGGGGGTTAGTGGGTTAGTGGCCCCGGGGGTTAGTGGCCCCGCGGGTTAGTGGCCCCGGGGGTTAGTGGCCCCGGGGGTTAGTGGCCCCGGGGGTTAGTGGCCCCGGGGGTTAGTGGGTTAGTGGCCCCGGGGGTTAGTGGGTTAGTGGCCCCGCGGGTTAGTGGCCCCGGGGGTTAGTGGCCCCGCGGGTTAGTGGCCCCGGGGGTTAGTGGGTTAGTGGCCCCGCGGGTTAGTGGCCCCGCGGGTTAGTGGCCCCGCGGGTTAGTGGCCCCGCGGGTTAGTGGCCCCGTGGGTTAGTGGCCCCGTGGGTTAGTGGCCCCGCGGGTTAGTGGGTTAGTGGGCGAGACGACTCCGCTGACCGCTGATCCTCTGGTTAATGCAGGCTGCATCGGTACCCCGCGCCCCGATGTGTTACCGCTGGACCGGCCGACAGCACAAACACCTGCTCTCAGCCGGACACGGGACCCCGACACGACCGCCGCCGCCAAGCCCCCCGTCAGCGGCGCGTGTGTGTGGGTGTGTGTGTCTGTCACTGTGCCTGTGTCTGTGTGTGTGTGTGTGTGTCCATGTAATGAAGTGAATGCATTTTACATAATTGTGGTCCTAAATATGAATGTCTGGTCCTGATTCCTGTCTTGTAACGTAGCTCCTGTGATGCTACACTGAGGGGACGTCTCCGTCTGAAGCTCAGCTGAGCGCTCAGCCCTGATGTGATTTGCGTACCCTCTCACTCGGATGCTTCCCATTAACTAGACGATGCTATACAGCGACGCAGCCTTCTACCACCAGCTGCACGGCATTAACATCAGCTCCTCAAGGGCTCAATCCCCACCACCGCCACCCCTCACACTCACTTATGGCCCTGAAGTCCAAGCCAGGGGAACTCCTACTGTAGACCCAGTAACTCATAGTAACTCCTACTGTAGTCCCAGTAACTCCTAGTTACTCCTACTGTAGTCCCAGTAACTCATAGTAACTCCTACTGTAGTCCCAGTAACTCCTAGTTACTCCTACTGTAGTCCCAGTAACTCCTAGTTACTCCTACTGTAGTCCCAGTAACTCCTAGTTACTCCTACTGTAGTCCCAGTAACTCATAGTAACTCCTACTGTAGTCCCAGTAACTCCTAGTTACTCCTACTGTAGTCCCAGTAACTCATAGTACCTCCTACTGTAGTCCCAGTAACTCCTAGTTACTCCTACTGTAGACCCAGTAACTCATAGTAACTCCTACTGTAGTCCCAGTAACTCATAGTAACTCCTACTGTAGTCCCAGTAACTCCTAGTTACTCCTACTGTAGTCCCAGTAACTCATAGTAACTCCTACTGTAGTCCCAGTAACTCATAGTTACTCCTACTGTAGTCCCAGTAACTCATAGTAACTCCTACTGTAGTCCCAGTAACTCCTAGTTACTCCTACTGTAGTCCCAGTAACTCCTAGTTACTCCTACTGTAGTCCCAGTAACTCATAGTACCTCCTACTGTAGTCCCAGTAACTCCTAGTTACTCCTACTGTAGACCCAGTAACTCATAGTAACTCCTACTGTAGTCCCAGTAACTCATAGTAACTCCTACTGTAGTCCCAGTAACTCCTAGTTACTCCTACTGTAGTCCCAGTAACTCATAGTACTCCTACTGTAGTCCCAGTAACTCATAGTTACTCCTACTGTAGTCCCAGTAACTCATAGTAACTCCTACTGTAGTCCCAGTAACTCCTAGTTACTCCTACTGTAGTCCCAGTAACTCATAGTAACTCCTACTGTAGTCCCAGTAACTCCTAGTTACTCCTACTGTAGTCCCAGTAACTCCTAGTTACTCCTACTGTAGTCCCAGTAACTCATAGTACCTCCTACTGTAGTCCCAGTAACTCCTAGTTACTCCTACTGTAGACCCAGTAACTCATAGTAACTCCTACTGTAGTCCCAGTAACTCATAGTAACTCCTACTGTAGTCCCAGTAACTCCTAGTTACTCCTACTGTAGTCCCAGTAACTCATAGTACTCCTACTGTAGTCCCAGTAACTTATAGTTACTCCTACTGTAGTCCCAGTAACTCATAGTAACTCCTACTGTAGTCCCAGTAACTCCTAGTTACTCCTACTGTAGTCCCAGTAACTCATAGTAACTCCTACTGTAGTCCCAGTAACTCCTAGTTACTCCTACTGTAGTCCCAGTAACTCATAGTAACTCCTACTGTAGTCACAGTAACTCATAGTTACTCCTACTGTAGTCACAGTAACTTATAGTAGCCCCTACTGTAGTCACAGTAACTCATAGTTACTCCTACTGTAGTCACAGTAACTCATAGTATCTGGTACTATATTACCGGTAACTCAGTGACTTCATACATAGCAACAGTAACTCCTAGTAACTCCTACCATAGCAACAGTAACTCCTAGTAACTCCTACCATAGCAACAGTAACTCATAGTAACTCTTACCATAGCAACAGTAACTCCTAGTAACTCCTACCATAGCAACAGTACCTCATAGTAACTCCTACCATATAACCAGTAACTCCTAGTAACTCCTACCATAGCAACAGTAGCTCCTGGTAAGTCCTACCATAGCAACAGTAACGCATGGTAACTCCTACCAGAGCAACAGTAACTCCTGGTACCTGGTACTGGTTCTAAGGTCTTCCTTGTGTCCCCTTCTCTGCAGCTTCATCCAGGAGATAGAGATGAACATGGGCCCCAGCCAGGCCAAGCAGTGCCAACTGCGCACCTTCCTCACCTACTACATCAATGACCTCTTCCTCAACCAGGTCAGTCGGTCTTGCAGCATAGGATCACCTCCGGGTACGTCACGGTGATCCAGGCCTAGGGGAGGCCATGCTTAGAGGAGTTGGACATGGAGTAAGACTGGAGCCCCTGAAGAAGACTGTGAGGAAGTTGTGTTATACCTCAGGCCGGTTGAGCTGTAGGGAGCAGTCAATACATCTCAATGTGGATTCACAGGACGTGGAAGTGAACCTGATTCATCACCATCTACATATGTTTCCTTCAACACAGTTCACACGCGTGATCCCGTCAACTGCGAATATATTTGACATGATTTGAATCTTGGTTCCCAACATATTATTAAGCAATCCAACACTATGTAACCATGTAGTCTGTCACGTTAAGAGACAGTGTTTATGTGCCAACCCTTTACCAAGGGCCCTGTTCTGTGACGGTAATATGAGCCCTGCTTCGGGCGGACCCCCAGGTGCGGACGGAGATCAACAAGGAGATCGAGTCGGTGAGCCAGGCGGCTGACCCGCTGAAGACCCTGGCCAACGCGGACACCATGAAGCTGCTGGGGGTCCAGAGACCTCTGCTGCAGGTAGGACATAGAGACAGGTTCCTGCAGGGGGTCCAGAGACCACTGCTGCAGGTAGACACAGAGCCAGGGTCCTACAGGGGGTCCAGAGACCACTGCTGCAGGTAGACACAGAGCCAGGGTCCTGCAGGGGGTCCAGAGACCACTGCTGCAGGTAGACACAGAGCCAGGGTCCTGCAGGTGGAGCAGAGGGCTACAGGTGGAGCAGAGTCCTAAAGGTGGAGCAGAGCCATTAAGGTGGAGCAGACTCCTAAAGGTGGAGCAGACTCCTAAAGGTGGAGCAGAGCCCCAAAGGTGGAGCAGACTCCTAAAGGTGGAGCAGACTCCTAAAGGTGGAGCAGAGTCCTAAAGGTGGAGCAGACTCCTAAAGGTGGAGCAGACTCCTAAAGGTGGAGCAGAGTCCTAAAGGTGGAGCAGACTCCTAAAGGTGGAGCAGAGCCCCAAAGGTGGAGCAGACTCCTAAAGGTGGAGCAGAGTCCTAAAGGTGGAGCAGACTCCTAAAGGTGGAGCAGACTCCTAAAGGTGGAGCAGAGTCCTAAAGGTGGAGCAGAGTCCTAAAGGTGGAGAAGGCTCCTAAAGGTGGAGCAGACTCTTAAAGGTGGAGCAGAGCCCCTAGCTCATAGCATGTTGAGCCGCCATCACAAGGTGTGAAATGGCTTCCGGCTGACGCTTCAAGTAGGCATATTATCTTTTTATTTATTTTTTTCTTCTTGGCTATTCTGCTGGTCAGGCTTCCCTTGCCACTCTCTCACAGGGAGTCAGATCGGAGGGGGGGTGGCCCGGTTGTACGTTTGACGTAAGCTGGTAACTTAAAACTGTTAGTTACAACCAACGCATCCAACAGCATTACTTTAACCTATAGTGGGCGATTGAGACCAAATGGGTGGGTGTGTCCAAATGTACATGAACGCTTTATCGTCTTATCGCACAGCTTTCTGCGATCAGGTCGAGGTTTGGAATGGGATTGATCCACAGCACTACTATGTCACCCATTACAGCATGTTTCAGCGAAAATAAGTGTTTCCAGGCTTGGGTTTTTCCTGAACACCTGTCGCCCAAACATCTTGTTAGGCGCGTGTTGAAAGGCAGGGAGGTGAACCAGTGGCTGTCCCAGCGGACCGTTTATGAATCAGGATGGAAGCGTGAACGCGCTGCTGAGATGTGACTTGGAACCCCATGATTAACAGGAGAGTGGGGATAGCAGTTAAATTAATCTTGGAGGGAAAAAAGGTTTGAATGAAACTGAGCATTCAGAGAATACAGACGGATCATTCTTAGGGGGAGGGGCAACAAGGCTGTATATTATCCTGCAACATGAAACACAAAAATATGATTGAATAGCTCCAGTGTCGTTGGCCCTTATTGCTTGATCCCTTATAACGTGTCCTTATCATTGTTTGATACCTCAGGGGAAGGCTATGTGTGCGGGGACATGAGCCAAAGCTCTTTCGGTACCTTACCTTGCCGTGCTACCGTAGCACAATGTCTCCCAAATAGGAATACTCAACAAACGAGGAGAATCTGCACCGCTAAAACAGACACAGTGAAAGGTTTTCCATGTCAGGAAATAATATGTTGGTTGCATAGAAATGTTTTAATGGATTCATTAATTAATGGTGTAAAGCTCTGAGCCCTCTCTGGCTTTGTCCCTTTCGGGGGAATAATTAGCTTACAGCTGCATTAAGCCAGCTCACCCAAACCGGAGGGTCATGTTGTTACGTTTTTACAAGAGAGAAAGCTCCCGACGTTCCATTCATCCCAGGAAGTTATGTGAAAAACCACTAAAAATGATTTGTTCCATCCATACCTGGCTGATTGAATATCTTCCAGGCAGAGCATAAGTAAAGCGAGTTTAGAACCCCTGCCTTAGCATAGCGAAGCAGAACAGCAGCCCGTGTCAGCCCCCGTACCCCCGCTACGCAGGCGAGCGACATGTGACATGTGACATGTGACATGTACAGAGACCAGCCGCCAGGCTGAGGCGTACAGGAGCGCCGCAGACAGGAAGGGAGTCGGCAGCCCGGGCAGATCGTCACTCCACTTCAGCTGTCAGGTTCCAGAGCGGCTGCGTGCTGGAGAGCCAGCACTTCTGTCTCCCAGTAGCGTAAAAAGCAGCAATTGTCAAACTCTTTTTCAGATACAGTGGGGTGTTCTTTTTTCTGCCGTACAAATGCGCAGTGTGAAACGGCGTATTTGTGAGGTGTGTTTGCGTGTGTCTCTTTATGCTCCGTCCCTGCTGATCTCACCATCTCTCCCCTTGCGTGGAGGAACAGGCTGTGCTTGTCGTTAAACTGAGCGATAGCGACGGTGCTTGTCACTTAATTTCAGAGAGAGAGGGAGTGTTCCTCAGCGTTGCCACAACGTTGGCCTCTTATGAAGCAGGAATGCAGCATCTTGCTAATTACCCTGCGGCATCTAATGAGTGTTTCCGATGATAGTGGGGTGCACGATAAAACGCTCCTTTCAGTAAAGGCTCCTTACCTTTTATTATTAGTTTAATTCGGGTACATCCAAACGTTCCTCCTTTCCATCGAGTGCATACGATGATTGTGTTTTTCTGTGCACAAAGGTTTGCATGCTAGGTGGTAGCCTCCAGAATCTCGTAAGGGGAATGTCCTCTGATCTCCTCTGAAGGGTAATTTAGGTGGATAGGAAACCACTGGGGATGATTTGTGTTTTGGATGGTAGTAGTTTTTGCCCTATTTGTCAGCATTTAATAGGTGTGAGTTTAGATCTTTGTCCCCATATTAGTCTGCACTGACTGTCTGTGTTTTTTGTGTACACTTACGAACATGCACTTCAGAGTCAATCATATCTTATTAAGTGTTTTATTAAGTGTCACAAAACTTGATAGAGAGCGAGAGAGACACGCGTGCACAGACCGCTGGCCTCTCCAGCGGTCTGTGCACGCGTGTCCATTTGGGTTGGGGAGAATGTGTGGCTTCCATTTGGCCACAGCACATTAAGCACACGCAGTCACTCCCCTCGCCCGACCACATAGGGGAGGCCGTGGGGGGGACACATTTACGGACGCAGCGGCTCTCCGCAGTCCACCACAGCACACATTAACAGGTGTAGTGTAGTGGGGCCGGTTGGCCCTGGTGGTATACATTAGCAGAATGGGCCTCCATGAGTCAGGCCTGGGAGGGCCCAGTGGGAGTCCTTCACACACACTTATAGAGACACACTCTCACACACACACAAACACACACACTTATAGAGGGGAGGAGCAGAGTACAGACAAACAACACACACACTCAAACACACACGTCATAGAGTGTAGGAGCAGTGCACAGACAAACAACCCACACACACACACACACACACACACACACACACACACACACACACACACACACACACACACACACAGGTTATAGCGTGTAGGAGAATTGTACAGACAAACAACCCCCCCCCACACACACACACACATTGTAGAATGTAGGAGCAGTGTACAGACAAACAACACACACACACACACACACACACACACACACACACACACACACACACACACACACACACACACACTTCATATAGTGTAGGATCAGTGTACAGAAAAACAAAACACACACACACACACAGTATAGAGTCTAGGGACAGTGTACAGACAGACAAAACCCTCTCAGACACAAGCACACTTTATAAAGTGTAGGAACATTGTACAGACATAAAGAAAGATAAAATCGCTCAATTAAATTTTTTGAGGTATACTTCATTAGGGCTGAGAGCTAACGACTAGTCCCAAAATCGATTAATCGTCACGATTATTTTCCCAGATGAATCAATTTGTCCATTTAGTAAAATGTAAAATAACAGCAAATGATTCATTCATTCATGATTCATATTGATTCAGATTGATCATAATGATCCCTGAACCAACTATCTTAAGTTGATGTCAACCGCTTCAGCTGGAACCCTATGAAATAAATGTGTTAAATGTGTTTTGAGTGTGGGGGGGGGGGGGGGGGGGTGTTATTATCCCCATGGTGAAGAGCCACACCAGCCACTAGCTTGTTTAAGCTAGTTCCGTCGTTGTGTATGAGTGTTACAGTGAGAAATACTGTTTGTAGACTGAGGTGATATAAAAATATGAAGTGATACGCCTTCTGTCAGTCGGCTAATAAACTATTCATCAATGGTTTGCTGCAGCCCTGCTCTTTGTTGCAATATGAAACATAACAGAACATTTGGGCTTGGATTGATTTTCAGGATCTTGGCAAAAGCAGTTGATGTCCTAGCTTGTGA
The DNA here is from genome assembly GCF_031168955.1 of Gadus macrocephalus. Lineage (NCBI taxonomy): Eukaryota > Metazoa > Chordata > Actinopteri > Gadiformes > Gadidae > Gadus > Gadus macrocephalus. The sequence goes on along the minus strand of NC_082400.1, from coordinate 17,652,415 downwards.
ATGGGCTCAGTGTTACTCATCCTTTCCCGTTGACTTTTGCCTTTGAGGTCGGTTGTGATTATGGTAAATCCCCTATCTCGCTCCTGGCTTTGGAGCTGATAATATTCAACCCACACATGCACTTACTCTGCAGACAAAAGTTAATAACTATGACAACGATAAAGGGCTGATCGGCCTATCAGCGGGAGGCAGCAGGATACTTAGACATTTCACTGTATACTAACGCGTATGTATGGTAATAACATTATAAATATGAGCACGGTCCGGTTTGAGGAGATAAGCGGCGCGCTGGGCGGTGGAAAGGTTGATGTCGGCCCGGTTTGATATCACACGTGTCTGATGGTCACTAGCTATCTACAGAGCTAGCTAGCCGTTTTGGTTTCCTTTTGGTCTTGTTTCGTTGTTTTTTTGTCGCTTATTTATTCTTCTTCTATCATGTATTTATCTGGTGCCTCTGACCTCTTGCCAATTTTTATTCACACGGTTGTTGTTCGTGTGTTTCTCCATCCTTTTTCTCCCCAATGTGTATTAGTTTAATTTGTTGTTTTATTCACATTTTATTCCTCCCTCTGTATCTCTCCATCTCTCTCTCTCTCTCTGTCAGTCTATGACTCTCTCACCATCTCTCTCTCTCTCTCTCTCTCTCTCTCTCCCTCTCTCTGTCTGTCTGTCTGTCTGTCTGTCTGTCTGTCTGTCTGTCTGTCTGTCTGTCTGTCTGTCTGTCTGTCTCTCTCTCACCATCTCTCTCTCTCTCTCTCTCTCTCACCATCTCTCTCTCTCTCTCTCTCTCACCATCTCTCTCTCTCTCTCTCACCATCTCTCTCTCGCTCTGTCAGTCTATGACTCTCTCTCTCTCTCTCTCTCTCTCTCTCTCTCTCTCTCTCTCTCTCTCTCTCTCTCTCTCTCTCTCTCACTCTGTCTCTCTTTCTCTCTCTCTCTCTCTCTCTCTCTGTCTCTCTCTCTCTCTCTCTTTGTGTCTCTCTCTCTCTCTCTCTCTCTCTCTCTCTCTCTCTCTCTCTCACTCTGTCTCTCTTTTCTCTCTCTCTCTCTCTCTGTCTCTCTCTCTCTCTCTCTTTGTGTCTCTCTCTCTCTCTTTCTCTCTCTCTCTCTCTCTCTCCATCCCTCTCTCTCTCTCTCTCTCTCTCTCTCTCTCTCTCTCTCTCTCTCTCTCTCTCTCTTTCTCTCTCTCTGTCTCTGTCTCTCTCTCTCTCTCTCTCTCTCTCTCTCTCTCTCTCTCTCTCTCTCTCTCTCTCTCTCTCTCTTTCTCTCTCTCTCTCTCTCTCTCTCTCTCTCTCTCTCTCTCTCTCTCTCTCTCTCTCATTCTTTCCCCCTAGTGGTGTGATGCTATCTGCCCGCTGTTGCTGCTGCCCTGATTGATTCATTTAATTAGAATTGGGGGAGGGGAGACATGGTGAAGGGGGGGGGAGTGTGGTCACTCCGCTGTATAGCTGAGGAGATTGGCTCCATTAATCTTGGTAGAAACCTCTGCCCCCCCCCCTCCTTCCGCCCCAACACAAACACACACCTACACATACATCACCAACAACACACCTACAAATACATCACCACACACACACCTACAAGTACGCCACCACACACACACCTTAACATACATCCCCACAAACAAAGGCATGCATGCATGGGCGAATACACTTACATGCACACAAATTCCTTAACTTACATTCCCCACACACATATGAAAGCGCACACACCTTAACATACAGCCCCATACACCTTAGCATACATTCTCTAACTAACAAACACACACACACACATGCGCTGCGCACGCACACGCACACACTCACTCACAGACAGAGGCAGTACACAAAGTAACACACTACTTAAGATGAACACACACACACTTCTGCCTCTCCCTGGTTTTGTCTCCTGCAAGATTGAAAACGACTTCCTGTTCAATTAACCTAAAACACGGCAGCTAACCACCTGCAAAGGCTGTGTGTGTGTGTGTGTGTGTGTGGTGTGTGTGTGTGTGTGTGTGTGTGTGTGTGTGTGTGTGTGTGTGTGTGTGTGTGTGTGTGTGTGTGTGTGTGTGTGTGTGTGTGTGTGGTTATATTCAGGTGTGCTTCCCTACTGTGTTCCTGTGTGTTCATCACAATGCAGAGCCATAATTACATAAGCTTCATTCCCTCACATTGGCTCTCAGCTCTTGCTGCTAAGTAGCTTTCATCTCGACCCGGCCATCTCCCAACAGTGCACACCAACAAGTGGGGTGTTTTCATGTGTGTGTGTGTGAGTATCTGTGAGTGCATGCCTCTGCTGATGTTTTTGTGTACCCACGCTCGCTCTGATTGGTCGTGAAGGGCTTCATCTGCCTGCTGCATTGTGCGGTGTTTGCTTGACAATAGCTTCTAATGACTCTGACCTACACCGTCTCCCGATTGACATGTAGGGGGGGAGGTTGGGGCACTGCGCGGTGACATATTTAGACATTACACATTCACAATCTAGTTACACAAACACCTATGCACACACACACACAAACAAGCATAATGACACTGACCTTTATCAGGTGGTGCAACATTTGGAAGGTAGTGTGTGTGTGTGTGTGTGTGTGTGTGTGTCTGTGTGTGTTTGTGTGTGCGACTGTGCGTGTGTGTGTGTGTTTGTGTGTCTTCAATCTTCGTTGCGGGGGGTCTGATCACATTTTGTTGATTGGCTTCCTGTTGTCAGTGACACACATTGTACACAAACAAGCAACACACACATGAGCACACATACAATGTGTGTACACACACACAAGAACACTCAAGCAAACACACATGCTGTCCACACAGAGTGTGTGTGGCCGCGGTGCGTTCACATCTCTATTCTGGATCCCCTCAGCAGCCTCCTACCCAGTGTTGGCACCATACTGGATTTTCTTACTGCGATTCAATACCTTGAAGAACCTTGTGACCGCACCAGTTACAACTTAAAGCTGCAAGTGGGATCCCTTCTCACTCGCGCACTGGCTCACTCGTTCACTGGTTCACTGGTTCACTCACTCACTGGTTCTCCCAGCTCACTCACTCACTCACCCACATACGCCACACTCGTATCACATACTTATTCAGTCACCAACTCACTGATTCACTCACTCAACCTTCCACTCACCACTCACTCACTTGTTCACTCGCCTCCACTCACCCATTCACCAACCTCACAAATATCATTCAACAAATACCTTTGTTTTTCTCCTCCACGTTCTCGATAGAGGAATGTGGGAGTTAATTCTGGTTGTTGGAAATCCTTGTGGCACACTGGAAGTGTATAGGTTCCTTCAAATGATTCTCAATCACTTATCTTACGGTGTTCAGATTTACAATTACCATAGAAGGTAAAACTGTAACAGGCAAAATACCCCGGATCTTGCTTTCAGAAGCATTTAGTCTTGCTGTATTTAACCAACGGCAGGGCTGTCACAGCAAACACTCTGATATTGTTGAGGTGAATTGAATGGGAATTGTGAGCATTTCAAATGAATATACAGAATAAGCGCCTGCATCTGGCACCCAGACGGGACCCCCCCAGACGGGACCACCTCTGCAGCCGCTTCCCCTCCGGTTTGAACCAGATCCCGTCCACAGCAGCGCCCATTTTATTCAGCTGAAACAGGCCTCATCACGCCAAGAGAGAGGAAAAACCATGAATGCCATTCCAATTAGCCCAAACGTTTCCGAATCCCTTTTATCCGGCATAAAGAGAATTGTGTTTAAGCATCCGTCGACAATTTAACAACTGTTTAGCCTATCAAGGGATTTGGCTACCTCATAAACCTGTCACAATTACTCACGGCGTACAATGGTGATATTTGTGTTCTCTTTAAATAACCCCAGGTGGAGTGGAGTGATTCCATTGGTTAGAGCGGCTATTCTTGTTCGCTAAGCGCCTTCAACAGAGAATTATTCATCACTCTTAGCATATGTCATTTTAATAGATTGAACGCCCATTGATTTTCCATTGGGGTTTTCAACTTGCGGTTGTACCTCGAGGCGTGTGTGTCAGACCACGTCTCCCCCCCCCTCCCCCCCCCCTCTTCCTGACTGATGGGATTCCTTGCCTTGCTCATGGGCCCTTGCATGGATTTTCTTTTCAATCCCCGTGTCTCTACTCTGGCAGCTGGCCCCTCAGTAGCCTGCAGCTCAGCACTCCCCTGTACACACACACACACACACACACACACACACACACACACACACACACACACACACACACACACACACACACACACACACACACACACACACACACACACACTATAACAGACACACACACACACACACACACACACACACACACACACACACACACACACACACACACACACACACACACACACACACACACACACACACACACACACTATAACAGACACACACACACACACACACACACACACACACACACACACACACACACACACACACACACACTATAACAGACACACACACACACACACACACACACACACACACACACACACACACACACACACACACACACACACACACACACACACACACTATAACAGACACACACACACACACGCACTATAACAGAAACACACACACACACACACACACACACACTATAACAGACACACACACACACGCACTATAACAGAAACACACACACACACACACACACACACACACACACACTATAACAGACACACACACACACACTATAACAGACACACACACACACACACACACACACACTATAACAGACACACACACACACACACTATAGCAGACACACACACACACACACACACTGTAACACACACACACACACACACTATAACAGACACACACACACACTATAACAGACACACACACACACACACACACTATAACACACACACACACACACACACACTTGCCACCCAGTTATCTCCCACCAAACACATGTACTGTCCCGGCTCATGCCCAGATGCCTGGGGAACTCCAAGTTTCTAGGTGTGCGTGTGCCTGAGTGCCTTTGTGTGCATGTATGTGTGTGCGTGTGTGTGTGTAGTCTTTACACATAATCTATGCCCACAGAGGTGGTTAAAAGAGAGGAGTTAAAATGTCAGCTCTGCTACAAACATGCCCTTTGGTTGAAGGAAAGCTTGTAGCAGGAGAGACAGGGCCTAAGATAAAAGTTATCGCTTTAGTTCTGAGCTAGTAAATGTTCTGAATTCAGAAGTGACCAGCCTTATGCTCTAAGGCATATATATTCATATCTATATACATACAAAAAGTGTGTGTGTGTGTGTGTGTGTGTGTGTGTGTGTGTGTGTGTGTGTGCATACATGATTATGTGCCGGGTACATCACCAGCAGTGTCATTGTAATGCGTTCTGCAGGGGATATATGTTCCTCTATGTGGTCCATTAGACCCATATGGGCCTATTGTAACCCCCCCACACACACACACACACACACACACACACACCACACACACACACACACACACACACACACACACACATACACACACACACACACACACACAGAAGTGGTACACAAAGTAACACTACTTAAGATGAACACACACACAAAGCAGAACATGTTCCTTTTTATTCTTCCTTCTCATCTCAATCACCAGCTCAAACACACAGGCGCACACACTCTTTCTCTCTTACCCAATCTATCATAGTCACACGGACACCACTGTTCTTCTTAGGAGGGCATCACAGAAAGCTGGTGGGGGTTTTCTGGGGTGTCTGTGGGCTGCCACAGCCCGACCACTATTTGCAGGAGATAATGACGCAGGGAGGAGGTGTGTGTGTGTGTGTGTGTGTGTGTGTGTGTGTGTGTGTGTGTGTGTGTGTGTGTGTGTGTGTGTGTGTGTGTGTGTGTGTGTTCCTGGGTGAACCCTCTGGGGGTAACATAGGGATATGATTACTGGGAGTGCGTTCCGGGGGCGCCATGCTGGATCACAGAATGAGGCATGGAGGGAGGGAGCCCCACTCCGGGTGTCCCTAGAGGGGTGCGGATGGGGAGGGGGCGGGCCGCAGTTGGGCGGAACATATATATGTGTGTGTGTGTGTTTGTGTGAAGGCGCTTCATCTGTGATCACCCGAGTGTGATATTGGTCCTCATTTCTCAATTACAACGTCTGCAAACACTACATTAAGCACCTCCGCAGGGGAGGGAAGATGGACTCCTCCTCCATGTCTTCCAGAGTCCCACCTCTGCTCAGCCACTAAGGCGTGCACTGCGGTGATCATTACCCACACGTTTAATCCATCCCGCACGCCGCCTCCATGTGTGTTTGTGTTTCCTGTTCTGCAGTCATGGTCCGCGTGGCGGTGTGAATACAGAACGATGCGGTTGATGCGGTATGAGCTCCTTCAGCGGCTGGGGCTTCAGATCTCATAGACTTCATCAGACAAATGAATTCACTTGTTCTCCTGGTCCACACACGGCGGTTGGTTGGCTGTGAGCCAGCGGTCTGAAGCACGACGACTGGACGGTGTCAGAGAGGATAAACCTGAATCGTTCAGGCCACACGCGCACACCGTGAAGTCACCTTTATGTGTGAGTGTGAGTGTGCACGCTCATATGCACGTGTGTGTCTGTTGTGTGTGAGTGTCTGCGTGTCCCCGTCCATTAGTCCAATCGGACTTCACTGTGGGGATTGGTGAAGTGGTGATTGGTCGGGTCCCCGGTGGGCGCATGCATGTTGATCAGCGTTTGACGGCAAGCAGCACTGGAGCCAATCAGAAGACAGCCCTCTGACCCCCTGCTCCATTTCCATTTATAGTGCGCTAATGTGCCTACCCGCCTCTGGAGGCCACGCCCACGCCAACGCGCCCGCTCACGCACACACCTGGACCGACTTCAGCAGCACACACTGCTGCTCTGGGGGCTAGACGTAGAGGCACACCTGGAGGCATGCACACAGAGGTACACACATGGAAGGGGACACACAAACACACAAAGATAAGTGTGTGTGTTACAGTGGAGCTGGCGGAATCATGTACGCCATGCGTCGTGTGTCGGGGGAGTCCTCCAAGTGTGTCGCTGCCGTGACGATGATGAACGACCTGTCACGGCCGAGTCCCACTCCCTCCCTTCACCCCTGAGAATGGGGAACTGTGTGTGTGTGTGTGTGTGTGACTGTGTTGGAGCATGTGCAGATGTGCATGTGTGTGAATATATTGTTTTTGTGTGGTTTGCAGACCTGGATGCCATGTAAGGCGTTTAGAGTACAACCCATTACACAAGTGGATGCGTCGGGTCAGTGTGGCGGTGTACTGCACAGCCAAACAGGAGCAGTGTGTTGATCAGGAAACCCCTCACCCATTTCATATTCAGGTCCATTGTTTTCCCTTGTTTCCACCCCACAACCCAGAAAGTGGTTTTAGATCGGTCTCTGAACCTAATAATCGTGACGTATATCGACTCCCATGAAGCTCATCGCTGCTCAAGCCAATGTTTCCGTTGGTCCCTCATGCTCCTATTGTTCTCACGTCATGACGCCAACCCTGATGTTGTGTTCTTGGGATCTGACCATCCAGAGATCCTTCCTTTTTCCATGTGGTGATTAATATTCGTCCCCCACTTCCAAACGGAGTGTCCGTGGCGTTGGTAAGACACAGCGATGGCTTTACCCTCCCTGGGCCCCGGGGGGGGGCAGTCTGGACGTGGTCTTCTTCCCCCCTCCTCTCTCGGTCGATCACACGCCCAAAAAGTGAACAGTCTGCTAAGTATGGCGGGTAAAAGATGGGAGAAATCACATTTCCTTTAGTGATTGGGCTCTAGGACGGCAGCGGTATGAAAGACAAGACGCTAAGTGCGAGCAATCATGGCTCCTGGAGATGGGGGGGGGGGGGGATTCTCTGGGCTTCACGTACACACAAGATGTATGGCTGTTGTTTGTCACGGCGTAATGGCAGACAATGTGGTTGCAAGCCATTAGGGAGAGAGAGCGATGGAGGGCGAGAGACGGAGAGATTGAACTGAACTGAAACACAGAAACCTCCCGAGCCCGATTCCTCTTTCTGTGTCACAGTCGACCAAGACGAAGCAGAACCAACCGAACCTGGCTATCCCACTCTGTCTCTCGCTCGGGCTCTCTCACGCGCTCTCTCTCTTCCCTCTCTCTCATGCTCTCTATCGCTCTCACTCTCTATCGCTCTTCCTCTATCTCTCTCTCTCTCTGTCTCTGTCTTTCTCTCTCTCTCTCTCTCTCTCTCTCTCTCTCTCTCTCTGTCTCTCTCTCTCTCTCTCTCTCTCTCTCTCTCTCTCTCTCTCTCTCTCTCTCTCTCTCTCTGTCTCTCTCTCTCTCTCTCTCTCTCTCTCTCTCTCTCTGTCTCTGTCCTCTCTCTCTTCTCTGTCTCTGTCTCTGTCTCTGTCTCTCTCTCTCTCTCTCTCTCTCTCTCTGTCTCTGTCTCGCTCTCTCTCTGTCTCTGTCTCTGTCTCTGTCTGTCTCTCTCTCTCTCGCTCTGTCTCTCTCGCTCTCTCTCTCTGTCTCTGTCTCTGTCTCTATCTCTTTTTTCCCTCTCACCCTCTTCCTCCATCTTCTCCATTCTCTCGTCCTCCTTCTCATTCGGGCCCTGATTACTTTTTAATGATTCCTGCAGCCTAAGACGAATGGCTGTGTTAAAGGAGCAGGATTAGAGCGAGGGCGCCTCTGGCTGGACGGCTGCAGAGCAATGGATCGGGGCGGCCATTGTGTTTACTCTTCCCCTCACGCTGACTCCGCGTCTTATTGACTTTTCACTCCTCAAGGAGAACAGGGGAGACACACACACACACACACACACACACACCACACACACACACACACACACACACACACACACACACACACACTTGCTCATTGTCTTTGGGATGCAATGCAGAGAACAAAGGAAGGGAAACCCATTATTCAATTTTTTTCTTTCTTTGTTCACACAATCGTATTATTCTGGATTCTTCACAATCTATAGTGGGAGGTGCCACACAGAACCACTGAATCAATATCTATATCAGCTAAATATATAAATGTATATGCATCAAAATTCTTTTTCATGTAGAAAAGAAAATCATGAAACATGTTTGAAGGTTACCTGCAGAAGCACTAGGGAAGGAAGTACAGCGAAACAGAACTCAGGCCTGAATACAGAGCAGAGCAGTCATACCCTCTAACGGTACAATGTGCACACATCACATTATAGCTACGGGTTAGCTGCAACGCTGCAGCCAATCCCCCGCATGGCCTGGTGTGTGTCTGCTGCAGCCTGTGTGTGTGTGTGTGTGTGTGTGTGTGTGTGTGTGTGTGTGTGTGTGTGTGTGTGTGTGTGTGTGTGTGTGTGTGTGTGTGTGTGTGTGTGTGTTGTGTGTGTGTGTGTGTGTGTGTCCGTGGGCTCACCTGCTCCTATGCGACAGACATGGATCAAGGAAGAGCGGCTGAGGCGGCGAAACGGCTATTAATATTAACATCACACCCGCATGGGTGGCTGGCCATGTGATGTGTGTGTGTGTGTCAGGGTGTGTGTGATCTCCAACTAGACACTACTGCCCCTGCAGTCTCCTCCTGTCATCTCCTGAGGGACCTGTGTGCTGCGCCACAGAGTGGTGATAGTGGTTGCACTGCAGTCGGTACTAACCTCATTCAAACGACCGGGCCGAACAGAATGCTATTGGTGATTTTGTTTCTATTACGGATAACCGGGTTTCTATTGTATTTCTGGCTTTTATCAAGTCTCGTCGAGGTGTGCTTTCCAAACAAGCAAGGATTCCACCTCACCCACACACATCGATTTGATGTATTTTTGGGGTTTTCTACAGTCTTGTTTTGTGTGCTATTTCAGTTGTGTAAACCGACAGACGACCGAGCCCACCCTGGCATACAGAGGCAGACATGTGCTTGTATTTGCCCGCAGTACAAATGGGGAATCATGGAAATCCTTGTGTTCACTGGAGAGTTTGTCATTTGTAGAAGTTCACATTTTGGTCGATTTAATTTATTTGATAAATGAAGGAGACTCAATGGGAGGTGATGAGATTGTGTTGGTGTGTGTTTGATTGTGTTGGTGTGTGTACCAGGTTGTGTGCGTCTCTCGAAGCCTGCCACTTCCTGGTCATTGCTGTGCATTGTAGCGTTGGAGTGAGGGTCCAGACTGCGGGTGATGGGGGGGTTATCAGAGCTGTTGTATGGGACAGATTGGTAAGTGGTGGGGGCAGGCAACCAGTGACAATCCCATTGAACGGCTTTGAAATCGCTCATAGAGTGGGTTTCAAAGTTTGCCCTGTGTGTGTGTGTGTCAGAGACTGTGTGGTGTGTGTATGTGTGTGTGTGTGTGTGTGTGTCTGAGCCAGTGTGTGTGTGTGTGTGTGTGTGTGTGTGATTATACGTGTATGTGTGTGTGTTTTCTGAAGGAGCAATGCTGCTTCCAAGCAGGCTATTAGTCACACCGTGTTGGCTAATCTGTAATGACTGCTGTCACAGCCTTGCCATGGCTCTAGTTCCACACACACACACACACACACACACACACACACACACACACACACACACACAACACACACACACACACACACACACACACACACACACACACACACACACACACACACACACACACACACACACACACAGTGCACAGAGCCCTATGACACATGCAAACAAACGCACACACAGAACCTTTGACGTTGGCACAAGGGTCCATCCAGCCGTAGGTGTATTACTTGTGACAGCCTCTCCAACAGGTAGACGGGCGATTGTTCAGTCGCCTGGAGACCAGCAGACAGGACAGTTCTAGAGTATAAACTGCTGTTTGCATAGTCCTCTCTCTCGCTCTGCTCTCCCACCCCCTCAACACAGAACACAATAATCACCATCCTCTCTCTCCATCTTTTCCTAATTTAGTCTGTGATCCTCTGTTCCTGACGCCTGCTGCAGAACATCCCATCATAACCTCTGTCTCTCTCTCTCTCTCTCTCTCTCTCTCTCTCTCTCTCTCTCTCTCTCTCTCTCTCTCTCTCTCTCTCTCTCTCTACCTCTACCTCTACCTCTCTCTCTCTCTACCTCTCTCTCTCTCTCTCTCTCTCTCTAACCTCTCTCTCTCTCTCTCTCTCTCTCTCTACCTCTCTCTCTCTCTCTCTCTCTCTCTATCTCTATCTCTATACCTCCCTATGTCGTACCTATTGTATCTATTTTATTCTGAAGAGTTTGGCTGCAATGGTCACAATTTGTAGGTGTGCACACCTTTAAATGGCAGCATTCAGACCAGTGATGAATTGATTGAATAAAGCCCCTTCATCGTTCTGTTGTTCGGTACCTTTCTGTTTCTGTTGAGATGATGCTTCTTGACCGCTCTACCTTTGTGATTTATGTTTGTGGATGAAGGAATGAATCTTGACTTACTAATGTCTCTCTCCCTGTTCTCCTCAGAGCACCGTGGTGGTGGAAAAGTCCATCCAGGATCTGATGAACCTGATGCAGGACCTCAGTGCCTACTCCAACCAGTTCCTGGAGATGGTGTGTGACAAGCTGAAGGAGTACAAGGACATCTGCAACACTGCATACAGGTGAAGCTCGGGGGACAGGGGGGATGACCTTGTGTAGGTTCTCTGGCGGCCTGTAGGTGTTTCTGAGATGAGACTAGCATGTAGGTAGCCTGGCTCCGCCCGCCTAAGTACTTCCGCTCAATTTGAACCTCCCTTCTGTACTAGGTCTGGGTCGGGCGGTATGTTACTGGGTTTTCTCCGTCCAAATTTTCTGCGTCAATCAGCGAACAGAGGGGGCGGCTGAGATCAATGACATTAAAGTCAGCTCTCGTTGACGGACAGCTTCACGCACGATGTTTGGTTTGTTTACAGCCTGCGCGCAACGTGATTCCCGGCCAAACGTTAGCGATTGGTTATGGCAGATCCAGAGTGGCACTGGGCAGATCCAATAATTTAAACTTCACAGACACCCGCCTTCCAGTGAGTTAACGTTTGTCAATTGAGTGGGTCCAGACTCTCTGTGCAAAGGAAATGGAGTAGGAGAGTCTGGTAGGACCAGGCTAGCATGTTAGTCCGATCAGTGGTTGGTGTTATAATGAATGAATGTCACCATTCTGAGTCAACAGGAAGAAATTAGATTTACTCTTTAATCCTTCATTAGTTTGGTTAGGACCTCAGTAGCTAGTTCGTCTCCATATTATGTATTTTGCTCAGTCCAGGTTGACAATTTGATCAAATTAAAAGTTTATTAAGGACAGAATATTAATGAGTTCTGAGAGCTTGTGCTGCTGGTTGCTTCCCGCTCAACACGGCCTTGTGTGATCCAAGGGGGACATCACTGATGCTACAACATTTTTCTTTGTTTTCAGATAACATTATACTTTAATGATCCCAGATAGGGAAATATGGTGCCACAGTAGCAGTAGACAGTAATAGTAGTAGGAAAAAGACAGTAGTAGAATGAAAAAAAGGGAATAAATTCAAAATGGTCAAAGCAAAAATGCTAAACCATAATATGCCCAGACGGAGACAAGAGGCGTGAGGCAGAGCTGAACATGAAATATTATTTATTTCCCCTCATCATCATGAACTGCTGTCGATGTTTCAAATTGTAATGCACTGCTGTTTTGCTGCCATATGCATTATTCAAGGTTTTTATTAAAAGTATGAGAGGGGGAGTTGAGAGGCAGTACTTCATACGAACAATAACTGCTTACATCAACTATTGGGATTTTTTTTCCCTTGTAGGAATGTTCAATAGAATTTAGACCCACGCACACAGGAACACACACACACACACACACACATACACACACACACACACACACACACACACACACACACACACACACACACACACACACACACACACACACACACACACACACACACACACACAGGCTCACACACCACACACACACAGGCACACACACACACACACACACACCACACACACACACAGGCACACACACACACACACACACACCACACACACACACAGGCACACACACACACACACACACACACACAGGCACACACACACTCACACACACAGGCACACACACACACAGGCACACACACACAGGCAACACACACACACACTACACACACACACACACAGGCACGCACACACACACACACCACACACACCACACACACACCACACACACACACAGGCACACCACACACACACGCACACACAGGCACACACACACATACACTCGCACACAGACACACACACGTGTATAGGGCACACACAGACAGGCACACATGCACAGGGGCACACACATGCAAACACACAACCTACAAGCACATCATTCTCACTCATGCATGCACACAACATTCTGGCACATTATTCACACAAAGGCAAAAACCCTCAAACATGCACACACATACACACACACATCCATGGTCCCCTGGCTGCAGACTCACCTGAGCAGGTGAGGGGGGGGGGGGGTGGGGGCAGGCTATTGATGCTGTGAGATGAAAGGAGGGAGGCTGGATGAGAGCATCGCTAGACCGCTGTGTGTCCATCTGGATGCGGTCACAGGTCGGGCCTCTGTTGATATGAGACCCCACTATGGGGCCTGGCGAAGGCGATCCCAAGCCCAGCGGAGACGTTGGGACGCGTGCGTGTTGTGGTGGAGCTCATGGAGGATGGACCGTCGGGGGGGACGTCTGCTGGTGGGACTCCCAGAGGAGGTGGTCTTCATGACCGCTCCACGCGTGTGTTCCGTTTACTGAAGAGCAAAGCGCTGGTGAATCAGACGTAACCAGGGAGCGAGTGTTGGCCGCCTGCCATAATCCCGCTTCACAACGCTTCAAAGTCTGGTGTAATGAGGAACAATGCCGGGGTGACACTCTCAGGGACGCCGCACACACACTCCACGGGGATGCTTTGTGGGGACACGCTAGCATGGCTAGCGTAAATCTTTATTTACTTTGTTTATTTCATTGTCATTTGACAGTTGGTCGCCGGCAGAGACAGCATTAATGTGTGCGAGACGAAACACAAGCTGGCTACCCAAAACATAAACAGACGTTGCGATTGGAAGCCAAATTAGACGCTGCCTTTTCTGTTAGCCCGGTTCTGTTAGTGGTAAACTAAAAACGTCCTCTGTGTCTTCGTGACATTCTCTGTCTGTATGCATACATCTAATCTAGATACAACATTGATATATTTTGTATTTGTGTGCTTGTGTGTGTGTGTTTTAATGTGTGTGTGTGTTTGTGTGTGTGTGCGCACAAGCGTCCTCCTGTTTTCCTTCATCTATTCCGTGTGTGCATGTCCATGTAATGCGTGTGTGTGTGTGTCCTTCCCTCCAGGGGCATCGTCCAGTGTGAGGAGAAGCTGACCATCAGTGCCTCCTGGTCCAAGGACGAGGACATCAGCCGCCTGCTGCAGTCCCTCCCCAACTGGGCCAACATGAGCCAGCCCCGGCAGGCCCGGCAGAAGAGGGAGGACGAGGAGGACTTCACCAGGTGAGGAGGAGGAGGAGGGGGAGGAGGAGGGAGGAGGAGGAGGAGGAGGAGAAGACGACTAGAGGGAGGAGGAGGAAGAGGAGGGGGAGCAGAGGAGGAGGAGGGATGGAGCCTAAGGGGAGGAGGAGGAGAGGAAGGGAGAGGGATGGAGAGTAGAGGGAGGAGAGGAGGAGGGATGGAGACTAGAGGGAGGAGGAGGGGGAAGGGGAGCAGGAGGGATGGAGACTAGAGGAGGAGGAGGAGGAGGAGGGATGGAGACTAGAGGGAGGAGGAGGAGGACGGGGGAGCAGGAGGGATGGAGACTGAGAGGGGAGGGGAGAGGAGGGATGGAGGAGGGATGGAGGACTAGAGGAGAGGAGGTGGAGGAGGAAGGAGAGGAGGGGGAGACTAGAGGGAGGAGGAGGGAGGGGAGGGAGGAGGAGGAGGAGGAGGAGGAGAGGAGGGGGGAGGAGAGGAGGAGGAGGAGGAGGGAGGATGGAGCTAGAGGGAGGAGAGAGGGAGGGAAGGAGGAGATGGAGAGGAGGAGGAGGAGGGATGGAGGATAGGAGGGGGAGGGATGGAGACTAGGAGGAGGAGGAGGAGGATGGAGGAGGAGAGGGAGGAGGGAGGAAGGAGGAGGAGGGAACTAGAGAGAGGGAGAGGGAGGAGGAGGAGACTAGAGGGAGGAGGAGGGGAGGAGGAGGAGGAGGAGGAGGAGGGATGGAGACTAGAGGGGAGGAGGAGGAGACTAGAGGGGAGGAGGAGGGATGGAGACTAGAGGGAGGAGGAGGAGAGGAGGAGGGATGGAGACTAGAGGGAGGGGAGGAGGAGGAGGGATGGAGACTAGAGGGAGGAGGAGGAGACTAGAGGGAGGAGGAGGGATGGAGACTAGAGGAGAAGAAGGAGGAGGAGGGACGGAGACTAGAGGAGGAGGAGGAGGAGGACTTCACCAGGTGAGGGGAGGAGGTGTATGGGGTCTACCTTGCTGTGTGTCCAGGGCTTCTGGGCCTACACCGTGTGCACACAATGTACACACATGTAATATACGCATACACAAACGCACAAAACTCACAGACGCACTCAGGAGACCCACACAAACGCAGACACTCGTCCAAACTTACATGCACACAACACACGAACACACACGAACACACACACACACACCACACACACCACACACACACACACACACACACACACACACACACACACACACACACACACACAACACACACACACACAACAGAGCATACACACAAATATGCACACTAGCATCCCCCCCTCCTTCCCCCACACACACACACACAT